>NC_053155.1:212475234-213075234 GCF_016835505.1 Polypterus senegalus
ATATATATTGTTGAGGACTGCCGGCTTCGTGCTCCGGCCCTCACCCCCAGGCTGCCAGGAGGAGCTCTCCTGACAGCAGGATCGTGCTGGATACCTTGGGGACCACCGGAAATTGCTGTAGGGGGGCTCATGGGCTCTTGTGTGCCCTATAACCCGGGAGTACGTCACGGTCACGTGACGGGAAGGAACGACGTGCTCCCATGGTGAAGAAAAGGACTGTTTGCCCTGACCCGGAAGGAATAAGGAACTGTGGTCTGAATGAACAGGAATGCCTCCTGGTCAGGGGCTATTAAAGGACTATGGGCCAGTCCAGACACTGAGCTGTGCTGGGAGGGAGAGGAGCAAAGTGTCTGGGCGAGGAGGAGAGTTTGTGTTGTAGATTTACTATATGAGTAGTGTGGAGAGTGCTTTGTGCACGTTTGGTGAAAGAATAAAAAAGTCTTGGACTTTTACCTGGTGTTTGGAGTTATCCCTGAGGGTTCAAGGGAGCACTAGCGCCCCCTACTGCCACAATATATATATAGCAAAATACCTGCGCCTCGCAGCGGAGAAGTAGTGTGTTAAAGAAGTAATGAAAAAAAAAAGGAAACATTTTAATAATAACGTAACATGATTGACATTGTCATTGTCATGAGTGTTGCTGTCATATATATATATACATATATATACAGTATATATACACATACACTTAAACATATATATACATATACACACATATATACAGTATATATACATATACATCCACAAATATATATATATATATATATATATATATATATATATATATATATATATATATATATATATATATATATATATATATATATATATATATATATGTGCACAAATCCACGCTTTTATCAAGGCTTCCATCGGGTAGTCTTTTGAATAGAAATTTTCCTCCAGTCAGTCGTAGCAACGGGCTTTCTTCCGACTGTTACATTTTTGTAGCTCTGATGTGTGAATCAATGTAATCGGTGTACCAGGAAATCATGCATTGACAGAAGTTCCCCTTTGCTTGGAATGCAAAGTGTGATTAAATGTGTGATTTTTTAACGCGTTATGGAGCACATGCATCGAAGCTTCTCAGCTGTGCTTGCTAAGAAAAGGAAAGATTTTAAAAATAACGTAACACGATTGTCAATGTAACCTTTTGTAAGTAGTGCCTGGAGGATTCAGAGTGTGGAGAAACTCTAGAGACAGCGTGTGTATTAACTTGTGGATTTTTCTGTGAGTATTTGATGGCAGCGTCACAAAGTTGGTTCTGCAAGACTGTGTTAGCTGCGGAGCTCAGCTCAGAGCGAAATGAGGTAAATGGGAGGGGTGATGATGACGTGACTCCCCCACCCGCCTTAACTGTCAATCCCCCACAAACACAGTCTCTCGGAATTTGCATAAGCACAGCCCTTCACCAGCAATTTTAACTTAGTTACAAAGTGATCAAAACTCTCGTTTATATCCTGCGTCCTCTCATTAAACTTGTATCCCGCATTACCCGTGGGCATGCACGCCAGCGGCAGCCTGTCTATGAACTTAATTTAAATTTTATGTTTACACCTTGCTTTGTTTCCGAAGTAGCTGCACTCATGAATATGGTTGTATGTGTCAGTCGCTCGCTTCTTATTGTTTCGCTGCCTTCTCAATTGTATAATGCATGTTTTCTTCAGCGCTTTTTGGAGCTCTTCTTTGTTTTCTACGTAATGCGTTGACAGTCAGTTCATGTGATTACGTGGGAGGCGTGATGATGTCACATGAAACTCCGCCCCCCACGGCCATCGAGCTCAACTCTATTACAGTATATGGAGAAAAATAGCTTCCATTTATGACCATTACGCGTAGAATTTCGAAATGAAACCTGCCCAACTTTTTTAAGTAAGCTGTAAGGAACGAGCCTGCCAAATTTCAGCCTTCTACCTATACGGGAACTTGGAGAATTAGTGATGAGTGAGTGAGTGAGTGAGTGAGTGAGTGAGTCAGTCAGTCAGTCAGTCAGTGAGTGAGTGAGTGAATGAGGGATTTGACTTTTTTTAGTATAGATATGTGAGAAACATAGTCTTGCCTTTCTTAAAATGCTAAACAAGAAAATAAAATAACAGCAAAGCGATTTTCTGTAGTAATTTAATTTCATTCTCATCAACATTGCCCTAAGGTGACATTTGTAGTAGGCGTTAACACACAGGCTCCAATTTTGACCACAGTGATTTGGGAAATGACAGAAATGACTCCTTTGGAGGAAGCTCCTGGTATTCATCTCAGTTAAAAGAGATTACATACTCCAAAATGGAGGGCTGTCCATACATGTCACTTAAGCCGGTGTTACATTATGCAACCCTTTAGTTTTTGGGTATGTCTGATTTGCTGACTGAAGTTGCTGATCTCATCATCAGACCAAGTCAGTTTGCACGACTGAAAATTGCTTGACATGAGTAATTTAGTGACCAAGTGCTGCCTTTCTATCACACTCATGCTTGCCCTTTTTTATGACAGGCAATATCAGGCTGCCTGATGGAATCAGTGTTGTATGAAGGGTTAGCAGGTATGGTGAGTTCAGTTGTGATCTCTGCCCATTTTTATTTTCCATTCTGGCATGACATGTAAAATACAAAACATCAGGCAGACAAACTTCTTTTCTGTTTGCATTATAATTTTGGATGCATGTTCATTGGTTTTCAGCCGTCATGCACACAAAGCCCACTCCATGTTTAAAGAGAAATTCAAGCTTGTTTGAAATTACACGACTGAACTTCACAGGAGTGTGCTGGTGGCTCACTAAGATTATTTAAATAAAGGATATAACTGAAAATTGCTGGTTAAGTCATCTAATGCGACATGGCCTTGAAACGCATTTAAAACTGCAGTGATGTCAGGAAGTGGAAAAGAATGAGATAGATAGATAGATAGATAGATAGATAGATAGATAGATAGATAGATAGATAGATAGATAGATAGATAGATAGATAGATAGATAGATAGATAGATAGATAGATAGATAGATACTTTATTAATCCCTTAAGAGGTCACATTAAATTACTAGAATATAAACATGTAGATTCAAGTTGTTTTATAAAAGAAAATGAAACTGCTTAGTCAGAGACCTGGAACACTTGGTGCTGTCCCAGTAGGAACAAAAAAAGAGAAAAATGTAAATGTAAATGCACAAACTCTTCAATTTTAGACACTTTGAAAACCCACATAATTTTCTTTTATAAAAACTAAAAGGGCTAACAACATACTGCTTTGTGAATTTCCAGCCTGCCAATGCTCCTGTAAGCAACACCACCAATGGTTATAATGGTTATAGCCCTAAAGACCCACTTGCATTAAATATGCTTCTATGTTCTAGTATTAGATTTTTATGGAAAAGCTGGAATGTAGAGTTTTAAAGTCGGCCCTGTACTCATGACACAACTGTTACATATAATACATTTTGGTGATTTTACTTCTTATATTGTGTCCTGAATCTGAGAAAATTAGAACTCTTCTTTTCTTATGGTGCCCATATTGCCCAATATAGTATCTCAGTATCACTAAAGTTCACTTCCTCTCTACTACTTCTGCTCGCTCCTTGACTAGAACCACACTGTTGATTGCTTTGGTGCTACTGTTTTTTAAGACACCTTGCTCTGTCAGAAATGACATTGTTATGATGCCTGATTTGATTCAGTTGTACAAATTTGATCCATAGCTTCCTTGTTAAACTGCATGTTCATGCTATATTGTAAAACTGTTTTCTCTATAAAGTGCATTGTGATTCGGGAAGGTGTTGAAGGGATAGGAACTGGGAACTTGGGTTCTTTTTTATTTAGTAAACAGTTTTCATCCTCCAGTTACCTAATAGTTTATAAAGTTTTTATCCAAAACCCTAGCTGACTTGCTTTTTATTTGTGGAAGATTATTAATGATCTGACACATTCTCGTTATTTATGTGTACTGATCCAAAACTGAGCTTAAGCAAACATTTTAATTTAATTAAACTTTTCAACACGTCTGTCGCTTATACAGGAGCCCAATTTAATTGAAATATTGCCCATTGTGTCTTTGGTGTTCACATATTGGTATTGAAATGTCAGTCATTTGAATACTTGTGCCAGCTCCAGTCTGAACTCATGCCTGCTGCTCCATTAGTTCAATTAAATTAAATCCACAAGAAGATGTAGTGGTGATGGTCTAAAGTGAAATATACTGTACATCTACAACTGGCAGTTTATCTTTTCAGTCAGGTTTATGGCTCTTATACCAAACATACATTTTTGAATTAAGAAATAAAATGTTAGGAGTAAACAAAACAAGATGAAGCTTTTCATTTTGTTTTTTTAAATTATTTTAACAATTATTCTTTTAGTGGAATTAGACCAGCACTTGGTCTGATTAATATCACTGAAAGAAAAGTTGGTCAGTCAAACAATAATGTACGAAGGATGTGAAAAATCTCCATGGCCTTAATAAAATCTCTGGTTTTGTTTATACAATATAGAGACTACAAACACCGACACTCAACAAGACCATTGTAGGGCACATTAATGCACACACTAAAAATCACTTTTTAAATACTAATACAAGTTAGTTTGTAAATCATTGAAATATCAATGGTATGATAGCAGTGGAGTAGAAAAAAACGTAACTTCTCCATATAACTTCTATCTGCTGTTATTCTTAATCTTCTAAAAACTGTAAATAAATCTTGACTCTTATTCATCTTTGTGACTTCTGCTCCCAGGAAACCCCCTTGAGACCTTGGAACCCTGAGTGGACATTGAAATCCTGACTATAAAGCCACACATTCTCTCTAGCTTTTTAACTAATTTGTTTGAGTTTCTTCATGTATTTTTGATCACCACTCTGTCTTTTCCTCAGATATGATCTGCTTGCACAAAGGTTTAACAAAGAATGTATCAATTTGATTCTTCTTGTTCTGTTATAATTTGTATGTATTGTTAACAGTCATGTTCTGGATTATTGCAGACAGTTGTCTTTAATGTTCCACCAATACCTGAGAGCAGGTCGGTGTAGGTGAGCTAAATGAATTAATGTGATTCAGGTCAGGAATTGTGTCTAGCCTGTTTATACTTCATTCAGAATGATCATTAAAAAGAGAAATATAGTAATCCCTATGTTTACTAATAAAATATATCATCTTAGCATTAGGACAGGTAAGCTATAGCCTGATTGTGGTAATGCTTATTACATAATAAAGTAAAGTTTTCACTACAGCAGAATGTGGGCACTTATTTCTTTGAGAGTCCATCGATCCATCCTCTAGGCCACTTATCAGTGTCAAAGTTGCAGGGATACTTTAAATGGAACTCACCGCGAAGTCTGAGTAGAACACTTCTTTGGTTTAACTGGTGTAAAATGACACAAAGAACACAGATAAAAATTTGGGGTACCACCCTGTAAAATTTGACTGTTTTTTGAGTAGATCAACACTCAGTTAGTTGTCGGGATGACTTTACAGACACACGTCCAACCAGAACTGTAGTAGGTAACTAGTTTACCAGTTTGAAAAGAAAGATGGTAGGAAGAGGCAGGTCCAGGAGGACGGACAATTGAGATGACATCAGTGATGCAGGGTCGTCAATCACACAGTCTGAAGAGTGAGAAAGAGAGAAAGAAAACATTGCCAACCCCTGGCTCAGTGAATAGTTACATTTACTAGAGCCCTTAAACTGTTCTTCATGTGCACTTGCATGTGCATGACACTGGCTAAGACGGCTTCTTTCCATATTCCATTTAGTGTGTGGACCCGAGTTCTGTGAGGGGAGAGTATAGTGATACTCAACAGGCCTATGACAGGGAAGAGATAACCTTGTAGTCAAAAGCCTGATTAGTCACTTGAGCCATCAGAGTTCTCCTTTAGCTTCTATGGCTCAGGCTGTTATTTTTCCACACTTCATGTTGAGCGTAAAGCTGAATTTGTGCCCGAGGTGTCCAGTGGCATTGTACTTGATATAAAATGGTACCTTAGCAAAATGAATTTGGTTACACCAGCATCTATCAAAGTATTAATTGGGAATTAACCATGGATTGGACATTGGTCAATCTAGATTCACCATATCACTTAACATGTCTGGATGTGGGAAGAAAGCCAAAGTATACAGTGAAAAAAAATGCACACACGTGGGCAGAACAAGAATGTGCATATGCCATATACTGTACATTGCGAAGGCTGGTAACTGAACCCAGGACTCTGTAGCTGTCAAGCAGCAATGCTAACAGTGGTACCACCTGCTGTTAAGATGCTTTTACTGTGCTTGTTTGTGTGTGTTTAGGCATTAACTATCAAAATAGAAGTATACAGTATTGACATTAGATATCCATCCATTTTCCAGACCAGGATCACAGGGAGGTTATAGCTTATTCTAGGATATTTTTGTAGCAAGACAGGAACAAACTCTGGACAGGGCACCAACCCATGGACTCTGGTAGGAACCTGGAGAAAATTCATGCAGACATGGGGAGAACATGCAAACTCCATGCAGGGACCACCTGGGACGTAAACTCTGGTCTCTTTATTATGAGGCAGCAGCACTACCACTGTGCCACCATGCCACCCATGACATCAGATATTTGGTAGACAAACAAAAAAATATATATATTTTTGGCTTAAGCCTTTCCATTCTTAGTGAATCTATTTAGCCAGTACAGAATTATGCACATTAGAGTCTGTCTTAGAAGCATAGGGTACAAGGCAGGATCCAATTCTGGCTGGGGTTTTAAGGTACATACAGTACATATACTCATGTGTGCGCTGATTTAGAGTTACCAGTGCTCCTAACATATGAATCTTTGGGGTGTGGAGGAAAGCTATAATGTTGTGAGAAGAAGCCATGAACACAGGGAACATGACTGGTTCAAGAATAGAAATCAGTAATAAGGGGCCGCAAGGCAACAAAACAAACTATTTGGCCACCCTGATTTAAGTAAGGGTTGGCCTTCAATGATTAACTAGGCAAACATTTATTTATTGAGATGTTAAATTAAACCTCTCAGATTTCATACTGGGAGAGATAATAGAGCTAATTCTGGGAAGTATCTCTCTAATCCTGGATTTATTTATGATTGAGTAATAAACCTTGTGACAGTGCATTGAATAGAAAATTTGACAATTCAAAGTGGTGATCATAATAAGTTAATAACTTTGACAAAAATATTTAGATTTTTATCTTTAAAACTACTCTTTGATTAAAGATGAAACCCATTTCTATAGCAAAGCTTTGGAGATGCAGGAATGATCTGCAGCCATATGGCCTTGTTTTAAGTCTATGTCCAAATTGCCATTTAAATCTTTTGGAAAGATTTTTCTTTTAATTTTTCATCCAGTCATTTTTAGTTCAGTATTGTCCCAGGGTTTAAAGATCCCATCACTTTTTATCTTGAACCTGCTTTTCCTTATTTCATCCATTATCCTCCACCTGTTTGCCTCATCTGAAGATAAATCTGCACTCAAACACACTATAATACTTTCTAAGGATATAAAGATTTATACTAAACTCCCACTTCAATCTTTTTCTCTTGAGGAACTGCATGTTTAATTTTGCAAATGTATCCATTAGTTCCATAGTCTTCTATCCAGTGGTTCATCTTGGAGCTTGACATTGGGGATCTTCTATCAAATGGAACATGAAGGAATTTTAAGACGTTGTTTTCCTTAAAAACAAGCATTTAGTGGGGAAAGTTTGCAGAGTGCTGTAACAAATTTAAAGTAGCTGTTGGTTCATATACAGTAAATTTTCTTTCCAAATCAGTGCATTTTTTACTTTTTCTTTATATTTCAAATCACCCCTCTCTTAGTTGATTTAAGCCCAATTTATAATGAATGGACTGGTGTATGCAATAAAATATATTTTTCTCTCTCTGAGTGAGTTTATCTCCAGTTGCTTCAGTTTCCTCTTACAGTCCAAGGACGTACAGGTGGGGTGGATTGGTGATGATAAATTGGCCCTGATGTCATTATGTGTTCACCTTACAATGGGATGGCTCCCTGTCTGGGGATCGTTTCTGCCTTGTGCCTGATGTTTGCTGGGATAGGTTCCAATTCCTCTGTGACCCTAAGCGGATTTAGAAAATGGATGGATGGAAGGATGGATAAAAAAAAAAAAAATTGTAAGTCATTGCTCACATAGTAAATACTGTTCAACATTTTCGAATGTGACACATAGGCTGGGGAGATGAAGTTTATCCCAGTAGAACTGGACTCAAGGCAGGAACCATTCTCCAGCAAAGCCTTATTTTTATATTGTAAATGTGACTGATTATAAGTGCAAAAGCCTTGTGATGCACTAGAATTTAGTTGAGAGACATGCTTGATGCACCATCATCCTGTGCTGGACACGTACTTTGAAAATTGGATGGATGATGAAGAAAACTAAAAAAGAGAAATGCAGGAGAAAAAGAACAATAGGCTCAAATCAAACCTGATTTTGCCAGAAATGTTTTCTGCGGATTTAAAAATAATTGCCATTTCCAGGTTGCTTTTACCTATACTCAATGTAATGAAATAAGTCAATACAAATGCTATTGCTTTTAGTGTTTGTTTGCACCTTTTGACACTCTTTGTCACCAGTCATGCCTTGACTGGCCGTCGATTTGTCATGAAATTGAAATGCTGCACTATGGGGCTCAGGAAATTGGAAGCAAAAACAATAAACAAAGGCATTAATCCCACATTTCAGAAAAATGACATTAATAAGGACTACCTGTACTCATAGCAGCAACTCTATTGTTTGACAGAAAATCAAGATGAAAAATGTGAGCTGTTTGGCACAGACTTTAAAGCAGAGACTAATGTCAGATTATTTTGTAGTTTAGGGTTCACAAGTAGAGCTTTGACCTCCAGTGGTATTCCTTCGTATTCCTTCAACCAGCATCTTACACAGCATATAGACATTACTTTATGTACTTATGAATTTGTTGGAATAGTATGGGATTAACCTCATTAGTAGATTATAGCACACAATGGAAGCTCTGGGGTCATCCTTTTATGTGACTAATAGTCAATGAAATCATATGATCACCTTGATAAAATGTAAGATTAATTTTCGTGTAAATCTGACTCAGAAATCCAATTTGGCTTCAGTGCTAAAGGCATGGGGTTAGAATTGAAACCTTTAGTATATAATGTTGTCAGCAGTGTGTTCAGATGTTATTTATTCCCCAAAAATGAACGCTTCTGTTATTTAATAATAGAACATCTTTTGTCATTCTGTTTAATCTCACTGAAAGTAGAGATGCGCAGGTATCTAGTTTTTGATATATTACAGTGTCAAACATGACAGTCAGTGATAAATTGGAATCAGTAGATATTTCTTTTTTAAGTAAATAAAATATTTATAACGAATAATCAAAATACACAGTCCTTATGGTTGTAATAAAAACCTTTCAGTCTAGGGCTAGTTTAAGAGTTCAAATCTGTGCATAAAAAATATTTTAATATTATTTTTTGTCTACACTAGACTTATCATACATAATATTGGTATTGGGATAATAAATCACAACTGTTCATAGACAATTCACAAATGAATGCACCCTGAAGGCAGCATGTATGACAAATAATGTCCTTCACGCTGTCATGTTGGTGTGATTAGTTTTCCAAAAATGAAAATTAAAATAAAAGGAAATACTCCAAAACTGTACAAAGCTACTGACTGAAATCTTTCAACAGTGAGACACAATCTATTGTTAGTCTTAGCAGTACAGTGATAGCTACAAATAAAACAGCAACTTGTAAACGAATGACTTATAAATATTTGTAATGTGTTCAAAATGTCTTTATTCAAACTCCTAAATACAGTTCAGAAAATTGTTTATATAGGTTGCACAAAGTTTCAAACAATTCTCCTTAAGTCAATAAGAAACTAAAATCTTAACAGGTGAAATATATGCTTTTCAAATACATGTGCAGAGCACTAGTGCCAATCCCACCGTAAAAGGCCACATTTAGGCCTCATGTATACCCCCAATTTAAAGTTTCCAGTGAACCTAATATGCGTGTCTTTGGTACTTAATCAACTGGAGGCAAAGGCACTGTCAGCCTGTGAGCACAAAATATTTACATTGTATATAAGTACAATATTTGAATCATTTTGTGCCATAAGTAATGGCTGATTTTAGTTTAGTATTTTAAGTTGTCAGTTTTTTATTTTGTTAATGAAAATGATGCACCTGGGTTTGCTTCCCTGGTCCTTCTTGCGTGGAGTTTGCATGTTCTCCCCGTGTCTGCGTGGGTTTTCGTCCGGGTGCTCCAGTTTCCTCCCACAGTCCAAAGACATGCAGGTTAGGTGCATTGGCGATTCTAAATTGTCCCTAGTGTGTGCTTGGTATGTGGGTGTGTGTGTGCCCTACAGTGGGCTGATGCACTACTCAGTAGTTATACCTGCCTTGCACCCTGTGCTGGCAGGGATTGGCTCCAGCAGACCCCCATGACCCTGTAGTTAGGATATAGCGGGATGGATAATGGATGGATGGATGGATGTAAAATGATACAAGGCAAGACAGAGAATGGGATATAAATGGTAATTAATAGTTACATCTATCTATCTATCTATCTATCTATCTATCTATCTATCTATCTATCTATCTATCTATCTATCTATCTATCTATCTATCTATCTATCTATTGTGACAGTGAGGCTCTTGTCCACCTCTTCAACCCTCAGGTACCACTCCAGACACCGGATAAAAGTCCAAGACTTTTTTATCAATTAACAATAACGTGCACAAAGCACCCTCCACACTACTCATAAACTCTCTCCTCCTCGCCCAGACACTTCGCCCCTCTACTTCCCAGCTCAGCTCAGTCTCAGGACCTCCCCACAATCCTTTTAAACACCCTGACCCGGAGGTGGTCCTGCCCAATCAATCCACAGTTCCTTATTCCTTCCGGGTCAGGGTAAACAGTCCTTTACTTCAACCCGGGAGCACGTTGTTCCTTCCTGTCACATGACTATGACATACTCCCGGGTTATAGGGCACATAAGAGCCCACAAGCCCCCCTACAGCGACTCCTAGTGGCCCCCAAGGTATCCAGCATGGCTGTGTATAAACACTACATAGTCCATGAGGCCCTGCTGGAACTCGGGGCACGATCCTGCTGTCGGGAGAGCTCCTCCCGGGCCTGGGGTTGAGGGCCGGAGCATGAAGCCGGCAGTCCTCCACACTATCTATCTATCTATCTATCTATCTATCTATCTATCTATCTATCTATCTATCTATCTATCTATCTATCTATCTATCTATCTCTAAATGTATGTTAACATTTTTGTTTTTAATATTGCTCATGAAATTGACATCATAATTCCTTGAACTATAAAATCTGTTCTTTTTTGGTAAGATTTTTTTTTTATTTTAAACAGTTTGTTTAACAGAAGGTGGTAACCTAAACAGCCATTAATGCTGCTTTCTAACAAATATAGGTAACAACAACATTTATTTCTATAACACATTTTCATACAAGCAATGCAGCCCAAAGTGCTTTACAAGATGCCAAAGAAGCAGTTACATGAAAAATAAAAAAATTGAAAAAGATAAGAAAAATAAGGCATAAATAGTATACAAAACTAAGTAATACACACAGTGCATAAGATAAATATATAAAAGAAATAGAATCTTTAAATAAGGAATTGTTTTTTAAGTGTATAAATGACGGTCTGATGATAAAGTCAGTTGGCCAGGGTGGACAGAATTTTTTTTAAAAACTTCAGTTAAGCTGGAGAAAAAAACAAAATCTGTAGGGGTTACAGGCCAAAAGACAGCACAGCCTCCACTGGGCATTCTGCCTAGCATAGTTTTCTTAAGTAATTCTTTCTTTTTAATTTAAGGCTTCATCTTAGAGGGTTTGTAGCAGTAGGTCTTATGGCAGATTTGCATATTTACTTTCATTCAAACATTCAAAACCACAGCTGGCTGCATGGAACGTTGATCAGGTTTTGGAGGTGCAGAACCACACCACAGAAAAACTGGAAAAGAAAACAGAGAAGATTCAAGATCAAAGAAGTTTGCAAATTCATTAAAAAGTATGATAATTATATGCATATCTAGTTTATTAAGGGTAGAACAAAATTATGGCGACAAAAAAGGCCAGATTAATATAGTAGGTTCTTAAGAGTTAAACAAGGTTTTAATCCTACATTTGTGATTGCTGGTATGGCCTGTGTGTGACTTCCCATATCTGCATATTTTAGTTTATTTTTTCAGCCATCTCAGTTTACCGTGTATAACCTGAAAATGTTGCATAGATAAGTGATTCTGTGGTTCTACCCATGCCAGCTTTCAGCATGGAATCTAAAGCTCCTCTAACAAGATGTGGTTCTCCATGGCCCTAAATTGAAATATGTTAGGTCAGAAAATGAATGTTTGGAGAATAAGTAGAGTGTAGTGCAAATACCTTTTTTGCATGCATAATGATTCATCAGGCTGTGGTATTACCCATGGCAATCCTTAAATGATATTTTAGCAAGTCAAATCTTTTCTGTCTGACCAGAATTGTACAGTAGAACTTGAACATTTAAGCTGGAAGCTTCCCTTCCAACCACTTAACCAATTGGCATCCCACAGAATTATAATGCTAAAGATGTCTTTAGGAGTTATGGTGTTTGTGTGCGCCCAGGTAAAAAATAGCTGCTAATCTGACATGACCTGTTGCCCATTTGTATGAGGAAGGACTAGGACTAAAAATTGATAAATATGGAAGATGATAGAATGCTGATAAATTTGGTAGATTCAATCTTGCACTTAGAACGTCTCAACAATATTTAAAACCCACTTTGGATTTCCATGAGTAATACTTCATTTTAAATAAACTACTCATTTTATGGCATGGGAAATGTAGCATTCTAATGTAAAGGTTCATTGTTAAATGCAACTGTTTTAGAGAGTTTATTGGCTCTGATGGCATGGGGTTTTTGGTGACTTCATTGTTGTACATTCCTGACATTACTGTTGTGTTTATCGTCCAGGCCGCTAGTCTATTGTTTAGTTGGCTAACATGTACGTTTGGTTTCTTTTTAGAATTTCTTTGTAGTATTTTTTTTTATGTTTTTATTGTTTAATACATTTACCTTACCATTGATCTCAGTCTTGGCAGGCAGGGTAATTCTTACCCTAAAGAGGTGAGGGAAGATGATTTCTTGCTGACTTTACCCATTCTCTTTCACTGTACACTAACCAATTTGCTTTTGCCTAGGGGCTTACAATATTAAGAAACTTGGAATGCTACCCTCATAAGCCAAACTGCACCGCTCAGTTCAACTGGTTTACTACACCCTGGTGTAAAATTAGCAATATCATGAATCACAGTACCTAATGTACTTATTTTAATAGACCAACCCAATCTGACCTGCCTCTCGTTATTGAAAATGGGTTATAGCTCTCATTCTCTCCACTGCCATAATTTACTTTATGTCAAATAAGAGCTCTGTACAAACTGAAATGGAAAGCATTACCTAAACTCAAGTCTATATTTCTTAAATTAGTTGTCATTTCTTTTTCTTTCTTTGTAAGCACTTTTCCCAAGAAATGCTGTAACACATATAGTTAGGGACTCTGAACAACTTATATGCTATGTGTTTTCATTCATTTCAAACTACACAAGCGTATTATTACATTTCTTGATTGTAACTGAGCTGTTTACCTAGTTGTATCTTACTTTTTCACTTGGATCTTCATTCAAGAAATGTTAATTTAGAATCAGCATAAAATATCAGACTTTGCAACAGTTTGGTGTAATATTTTGAACTTTTGTCTAAAAGGGTGAATGTAATCTCTGCCCACGTGTTATTTTTATCCTTAAAAATCTGATATTTTTGATCTGCTTTTCAACAAATAAGCCCACTAACTCATTTTCCACTCAATTGTCCTGATGATCATCACACAGTCTACTCCAGTCTACTCCATCCCTAGCAATAACTTCTACTTTTTACTTCCCCAAATCCTGAGCTTGATTTACCATGGCAAAACCTTTCAGCATACACCTCCTGACCATATACAGTAGGTCTAAGCATCAAGGGAAGTCCTTCCACAGTGCCAAAGCTCTGAAGAGGGACTGGGAACTCACCAGACGTTATGAGGGTATGAGTGACCATTCCAGCATAGTAGACTTTCAAATGGGAAGAAATACATTTATAAATTCTGCATGCATTTGTGTGTGCCTTGGGGACAGCTTAAAGGCTCTGGTGGTGGTAATTCCTCAGCCATCCACAAGATGGTGACGTTTACTAATGCCTCTTCTCTCCCTCCCTCTACAGACCAGATGATTGATAGTTCTACCACCTCTGATGTTAATCCTGGTGTTTGTCCCCTTTAACCTGCCCCTTCTTGACTGGCTTGGTTCGTAGCTGGAAGTGTCCCCATCTTGGAGGAGTCACTTTGAGACTTTCTCAACATGTTTATAACTCAAGTTTATTTTCAATTATATAGGATTTGCCTGCAGGTGCCCCAAATCTTTATGCTTGACTGTATTTTTCATTACAGTATGTTTAACCATGTTAATATCAGCTGTGGTTGAGTTTCTTTCAAGTGCACTAAAGATTCAATGCAGATCTCAATTTATCCATTTTTTAAGCCTGCTTAATTAAATCTAGAATTATGGTGGCTATAGCCTATTTTTTTCTACTTCAAAAAATTAACCAACCCTGGACATTGTGCCAGTGCATTGCAGGATCAATTTACACTTGCATACATAACATATATGTCTTTAAGGGGAGAGCTGTGTTAACCTGAGAAAACTAGTTCAGGGTATAAGCTAGAAATGTGAGGCACCAGTGCAAACCATTGTATCCCAGTGACACCAAACAAAATTAAAAAAATATTGTGAATCCTTAGCATTAATGGAGTACTGAGAAAAATGTCATTAAAAGACATAAATTAAATTGTATAGCCCCTTTGGCCTGTCATCAGAGGAAAGTGGGTGGAAGAAAATCCCAGTAGGCACTTGTAGAATGATTTGGGGAATGTTTCAGATTTCTGCTTGGAAAAAAGGCGTTCCCACAGTGTGTATTTCTGGGGAAGCCATGAGAAGTTTCCAAAGGATGTGTCTATAATTTTCTTATTAAGTCATCCTCTTTTTTTTTTCCAGCAGCAGATGTTTTCCCAAAAGGAAGTTTCATACCAAATTTTAATACCATGTTTACTTAAATTGATAGTTTCAGGCTTTTGGAAGATATCAGTTTGTTCTGTTTACAGGTCACTTGAAAAGAAAAGAATGGCATGTCATTATGGTATCTGTGCCTTTTCCTGTGACCGTTTATTCTTTGTAGTGTTAATGAAGGGACTCAAGTCTTGTGAGAGTAGCAAAGAAGGACCTCAGTCTGAGTGATATGCCAGGCTGTTTCAGGCTGCTCTTTGACACATGACAAATGGGGCAATTTTGTGCTGCCAGTGAGCAGCACAGTGTCTGCTTGAACATTGGGGAAACTGAATACGAGTCAAACTGGAAAGTCAAGAAATGGGGGCAATAAATACTCCCAACTATTCCAATATCCACCTGTCCATTATCTGTACCTATTTTATTCAAATCACAGTCACTGAGATCCAATATCTGTACTAAGAGCGCAAGCACAATTAAGCACAAATGCATGTCAGAGCACCAGTAAACTGCAAGGCACACTCATGCATATTCCCCCAAGTCACTTATTTAGAGTTTCCAGTTAAACTAGCTTGCATGTCTTTGGCATGTAGAAGGTAAACTGGAGGAAATGTTGAAAACTCTATACAGGCTTAGGGAGAACATGCAAAGTCCACACAGCCTTAGCAGACTTGTATTCATACCCAACTCCTTGGAACTGTGAGACACCATTTCTCAAAAGATTAAGAATTAATATCCACTCAGTTTTAAAAAAAACCCTAAAGGGGTTGTCTGAGATTTTTAGAATACCAAATAGTGTTTTTCTAAATTTATAGGTTTTCCATAAGAAATGATAAAGAGACAATATCTTATTTTGATTCTGAACTAAGTTTAAACTCAATCTGCTTAGAAATAGTGCTTATTTATAGCTTTCTATCTCCATTTGTATTGTAGCAGAAGAATGGAAGTTTAGTTTTTTTCTTAGTAGAAGGTCATGAACTCAGTTTAAGAATTGCATGGGGTGACATTATATCATTTTCTGAGTTTTTAAAATGATTTGGAAGTCCACACTGTCCAGTTACTGTCAGCTTATCTAGGGTTAGTTCCTGCCTTGCACCCAGTATCTGTGATAAAATGTGTTAAACATTTCCCAACCCACTGTACACGTGAAAATAATAACTTCATGACCTACAGACCAAGAACTGAATAAGCCAGGCTTTAGATTGATGTGGTCCATGATGTTGTGTTTCTCCACCATACACATATAGTAATTCTAGAGACCAAAGTTCAAATTTCAGCCTGTTTGGAAACCAGTTTCATTTGTGATAAACAGTATGTGTGGGTTTGTTATGAAAGTGTGGTTCTTCAAACATCATAGAGAGAAACTTGCAAGATTAACTGATAGTTACAAATCTGCCTTGTGTGGATGAGAGTAAGCTTATGCTAGGAAAGACTAGCATCCCATCTAGCGTTCTTGTCTTTTATAGGTGATGCCAGGATTTGCTCTACTTTTTGATGACCTTACATTAGGTTTGGAAAATGGAGTAATAAATGGATGAATTCAAAAGGTTATGCTGCAGAAATGTACATTAGTGAGTTTTTGATACAATACATACAATGAACAGACTTGAAGCACTCAAAATGTGTAGGTGTTTCCAACTGATAAAATATGAAAATGCAGCCAACAAACCATATTTGCTATTTACTCCTTTAAAAGTACCAGTATGGGCATTTAAAAAAAGCACAACACTGTATATTTCAATTTTTCAACCATTCAATTTCAAACCTGCATACTTCACTTGAGAGTTTGCTGTGTTCTCTTGTTGATGATATAAATATTGTTATATTGTTCCTAGCAAATGTATTGATTGATATTTCATGTGCTTGTACAGAGGAATGTATAAGCAGGTGTTCAGAATGATTGTGTTCGCAATCTTGTATTTATTAAAGTATTAAGTTATTTTTCTAACACATATATTGAAAACAAAAAATTTGGTCAATATGTACTTTCATCCAATGGTTATTGTCAAAAAATTAGAAAAAGAAAACAGTCATATGTAGTGTAGTACTTACTGTAAGAGGCACTAGTCCTGGGTTTAACTGTGTGGAGAGTTGCTGTCCATATGGAGTTTAAATAATCTTCACATGTCTGTGTGAGATTTTCTTCCACATCCCACTGACATTGTGTTAGGCTAATTCCAAACAGGCCCTTTTTTAGTAGAGCTGCATTTATGAACATGCCCTGTGATGGACTGGCACCCTATCCAGGGCAGTTGTATTGCACACAATGATGAAAGGAAAGACTCTGACTCCTCTGCAACCCTGCATTAGATTAAGTAGGTTTGAGAATGTTACGTATCTTAGATTTTAATTCATATGTACAGATGTAATGTTTGCTCTGAGGATGTTGATGGACAAGTTTAGAGGAGGCCAGAAGGAGTTGCATTGCATCTTTGTGGACCTGGAGAAAGCATATGACAGGGTGCCTCAAGAGGAGCTGTGGTATTGTATGAGGAAGTCGGGAGTGGCAGAGAAGTACGTAAGAGTTGTACAGGATATGTACGAGGGAAGTGTGACAGTGGTGAGGTCTACGGTAGTAGCAACGGATGCATTCAACCTGGAGGGGGGATTACATCAGGGATCAGCTCTGAGCCTTTTCTTATTTGCATTGGTGATGGACAGGTAGACAGACGAGATTAGACAGGAGTCCCCGTGGACTATGATGTTTGCTGATGACATTGTGATCTGTAAAATAGCAGGTTGAGGAGTCCCTGGAGAAGAGGAGATATGCTCTAGAGAGGAGAGGAATGAAGGTCAGTAGGAACAAGACAGACTACATGTGTGTAAATGAGAGGGAGGTTCATGGAATGATGAGGGTGCAGGGAGTAGAGTTGGCGAAGGTGGATGAGTTTAAATACTTGGGATCAACGGTACAGAGCAATGGGGATTGTGGTAGAGAGGTGAAAAAGAGAGTGCAGACAGGGTGGAATGAGTGGAGAAGAGTGTCAGGAGTAATTTGTGACAGACAGGTATCAGCAAGAGTGAAAGAGAAGGTCTACAGGACAGTAGTGAGACCAGCTATGTTATATGGGTTGGAGACGGTGGCACTGACCAGAAAGCAGGAGACAGAGCTGGAAGTATCAGAGTTAAAGATGCTAAGATTTGCACTGGATGTGACAAGGATGAATAGGATTAGAAATGAGTACATTAGAAGGTCAGCTCAAGTTGGATGGTTGGGAGACAAAGTCAGAGAGGCGAGATTGCGTTGGTTTGAACATGTGCAAAGGAGAGGTGCTGGGTATATCAGTAGAAGGATGCTAAGATTAGAGCAGCCAGGGAGGAGGAAAAGAGGAAGGCTTAAGCGAAGGTTTATGGATGTGGTGAGAGAGGACATGCAGGTGATGGGTGTAACAGAACAAGATGCAGAGGACAGAAAGATATGGAAGAAGGTGATCCGCTGTGGCAACCTCTTATAGGAGCAACTGAAAGAAGAAGATATATCATATTTTAGATGGTGCAGTGGTCAGGATCGCATCTTCATAGCACCATATTTCTAAGTTCAATAGATACTATTTTTACAAGATTGTCTCATTCTTTCTGTGTTCATTTGTTTTCCCATCTGAAAGGGATGCTGTTTAGATTAATTAGCAACTTTAAACTGGCCTGGTCTGAATAGGTGTATGTATGTTTACACCCTACAGTGAAATGGTGCCCAATGCTGGATTGGTTGCTGCCGGGTACCAGTTGGTGCTAGAATGGTCCCTGGCACTTTCTTTCTTGCTTTAGAAAAAGTGAGTTCAGGGAATGTACACTTAATTTTATAAACATATGTGCTGCTGCTGCCCTTTAATTTATATATCTAATTTTTATCAAGATTTTCCTACATTCTTGTAAATGCTAATGTGGTGATTTAGTTCACACATTCAGACAGGCTATATGGTGTTTTATAAATTTCTCTAAAGAGGAGGATCAAATGGGGCAGCCCCAAAAAATTGTGCATTATTCCTATTGAAATTGTGCATGCACAAAATAAGCTGAACCAATCTAAAATCCAGGTTGCATGGTATTTGTAAAATTTCATCAAGAAAGATATAATGGTGGATACAAAAAGATGCCGAAGTTTAAGAGATTTTGTATGAAAAATGCAAAATCAAAACTGCTTTATTATGCCAAAATGATTTAGCTGATGGTGTCCATGATTTGACATCCAGCTGTTTCTCAGGTGGGCAGCTGTTATGTAGCATGCTCTTGGGCCCAAAGCAGTAGCAATCTGCTTATATTTTATGAGTACCCAACAAAAAAACAAAAAATAATATCTTTCAGGAAGCCTAAGTGTGATTTCAAATGTCTCAACATTAGGAGAAAAGTACTCTCCATACAACCATTATAACTCTCATTATATTTGGAGAGCCATACATTGAGGAAGCATGATAAAATGATTTAAAGGTAAGAGAAACTTATTTTTCTAGAACAAAATTTTTTTTTTTCTAGAGCAAAATTATTTTTTTGCAGGGAACAAGAAATATCTTAATATGATGATGAGGAGGAGGATGAAGATGATAAGAGTATGCTAGTAATTAAAAAATGGTGACATGAGCAGGGAAATTGATAGAGAGCTAGTGCAGATTATGGATGGGACACTTTGCATCCAGCAATGACAAAAGGGTCAACATTTAAAAGACACACAAATATTTGCTTTATTTTCCTTATTGTAGAAATATACTGTGGTAATGCTGGGTACTCTGTCTAATATATACATATTTATTGCGCAAATTCAAAAAGGATTGTACAAAAAAACAAGATAGGCTCAAAAAAGAGAAACTAAGTACTTTAGATTTTCCTTTTAGGAAACACAGCAACAAACAAATCCAAAGCAAATCCAAAAACAGAAGCCAGCAAAACCGCCTTAAATTAAATGCGGGCTGTATTATCTTCTCAAAGTAAACTCATTTTGATAATGTTGTTACGTAATGTGAGTTTACACATCCTTTGTGTTGCTGCTGTCATGAGCATGAATCCTGGACATGTGCTGCTAGCAATTCAACCTCAAGTCGTGACTACAGAACATAGGTTCTTAAACTAGGAGTTGAGATATTATGTAGTTTGGTCATGTGTTATCTTTTTTTGGGTCAGGCAGAGTCTTGATTCTCAATTGTAATCAACGGAAAGGAGTTGTGTGTGGTTTGTGGAGTGTGTGCTATGACCCAAACTGGAGATTCCCCAAGAGGGACACCACTCACCCGAGTTGACTATTGGCAGTAATTCCAGGTATAGATTAATAGATATTATATATATGTTATAATGCATTTACAACTAAATACTTAATAACTTACTTGTTAAATACTTAACAATGTACAGTATGTTCTATATATTACATAAAATTGCATATATATACTGTATATTGTTAGGATATAGCGGATTGGAAAATGACTGACTGACTGACTGACTATATATATATATATATACACATGTTGCATGACATATTTTATATTCTCTGTGTGTGTGTCTTTTATTGGTACTCTGTTATTGTCAACTAAACTGAGAAGACATGCAATAAGAATTTGATTGTACTAAGTACAGATGACCATAAACTTGACCTGACTGGAGTGTATATTACAAAACAGCTTTTGTTCAAGTGACCATGAACTTCAGGTTCAAACTGCTGAATAGAAGTGTCAGCTTATATTTCTATCCATAAATAGCCATGCTGCTCAGGATTTGTGGTAGGCTTTGCCATCTGTGGGGATATAGGATAAGCTTTTCTGCCAAATCATTAGTGGTGAAAAGTAAAAAAATTCTTAAATCAGTAAAGGCCCAATGACCCATGTTGTGAACTTACCTGTCTTCCCAACTTCTGCACTGCTACAGTGTCAGCTACGCCTGCATATCCCTTTACGGTGCAGCCAAAAACTTTCCCAAGACTTTTCACAGGTTTTTCTGAGACTACCAGAATTGAAATCCACTGCAAAGGAGAATATGAGCTTATCTCTTACCTTCCCTCATCTCAGCACCAGAGACATGGATTTTCCTGATTAAAAAAAAATACATGCCCAGATCATCAAACCTTGGAGAATACATTTGCTGTCAGGAAACAATGTTCTTGGCACAGTCGAGCCATCATTAAATGCTCTGGTAATAGTGTAGGGGCAATAAGAGGTCCAACAGAATGGTAAGTTAAGTACTTGTAGTGATAAGGATCAAGTAGAGATTTAAGTGATTTGAGGGTGAAATAGGGAATGAAGAGTGTTGGTATGGCTTTTTGCAGTTGCAATGAGGTGTAAGGAATTAAAGAGATATCCAGGCTGTGAAGTAAAGAGACAGAGTGTTCTGAAGGTGACTTGAGAAAACAAGCTATATTAAAAATGTGAACTATTTTCTAGTTTAATGCAAACAGTGAATTATGAGAAAAACTGAAAATGCTGTGTCAGTTGTAGGATTTTCTGTTTAAGGGTGCATATCTCATCATATTTTACAGCCTACAAAGAAACACATAGTAAAGAGATTACACAACTATATTATCAGATGGAGACATGCACAGATGTTTTGGTGAGATAGTTCAGTAGTGTGCTGTAGAATAAACTGTACTAGATAGATGTGTTGATTATAAATAGTGGGAGAGAAAGCAAAATTACTGCCCTTTGCAGCTCTTTGGAACAGATCATTTTAGCTCATAATGTTCACAATTAGCCTGTTAAAGGAGTAAAAAAACTGGGGCAGCTGAATTTTAACTCACTGCATTTTTATGTATTCCCTTATGGCAGCAGAGACCCATTGCCTATCCCTGGATTTACTTTGTGTTGGTCTTATTCTTCTGCAGTTTTAAGGGAGATAGCTTTAACAATAACTGACCCAGTATTCTTATAGTTATGTAAAATTGTAGTTTTAACATTATGTAAAGCTCTTTTTTGTATTATTCACTAAGTAGCATTGTATGTGATGATACAACAGTAACGCCCTGGCTTGATTGCTTAAAGTGATTGAAGACTTGAGAAACAGTCTTTATCTTGTCTTTTGCATCTTTCATTGTGGCTACTTTTAAAATGTGCAAACATACAGTACAATAAATTTAACAAGGGAATATAAAAATAGTCTGGCTATCCATAGAGATATAATACTTTGGCTTAGAAATACTAATAGAGCCCTTGATTAAAAAAATGTAAAATTAAAAGAAAGAATATAAAAGGGCCATCATATAATAACATAAGAAAGAAAATTGTATTTTTATCCAGGTTAGTAGGCTCTTTGTTAGTTGTGGTTTAAGTATCACAGGAAGATGAGAAAGAACATCTTCACAAGGCAGGGACAAGCAACATTTTGGTAGCAATAGTGACAGACAGGATTTCATCGTACCCTAGCCACCATATTGTTAGGCAGAGCAGCAAAACTGTGACTGATTTCTTTGGAAGATTATTTATTTCTGCATGTTTCTAAAAGCCATGTCACATTGCACAAATGTTCTAGAGATTTTCAGTCATAGACATAGACATAATCTTAGCCAGTTGGGGCCAGTCATGGTTCACTCTTTTGACCGCTAGACAAGTAATACTACTTACCAAGCAACATACAGTAGTTCTTCTAGTCTGTTACACATTGTCTGAAACCTGTTCCATTTTGTCTTAAGTTGTTGGAGTGGGCGCTATGTGCATGAGAACTGATAACCAATAGAACGTTCAACTGAAGTGATAAGGAATAAGAAGCAAGGTTGTTTGGAACCTCACAAATAGAATGGAAAAAAGAAATAAGGGCAGAGATGGTTACTTAAGTTGATGTACCCATGAACCCTCCACATGTAACACTATTGTCTGTCAGAAAAAAGAGGCAAGCATGTGATACTTTGGAAATGTGAAACTGTGCTGAAAAGTCATAATGTAATTGTATACTTAGACATCTCCAATAATTACTACAACCAGATCAGCAACCACAGTCATCATGTATGACATTCCCTCCGACCCCTCTGCATTCAGACCACAGGGTAAGTGCCCCCGCTGGTCTCACCAACACCACTTCCAGCAGCAACCCAAACATTTCCTCACTAGTCGTTCATCCAAGTACTGGCCGAGACTGAACATCCTTAGCTTCAGGTGGATGACCTATTCTGATGTATATTTTAACAATGCACATGAAATGCCAAGGGGGACCAATCTCATCTTCAGTTTTATTAGCTGAAAAAATAAGTTGTGACCCATTCTGGAACTGTAAAAATCTGGTCAGCCTACCAAACCCCCAAACTCTTCCATGCAATATATGTAGAGCAGTTGTCTTCTGGGTGGTTTGGGCACAACATTTTCACCTTTGCCTAGGGCACCAACAAAACCAAACCCAGCCTTGATAATGTTCACAGACCTGCTTAATCCAGGTAATGGTTGAGTTAGCCCAGAGCCTATCCTGGCAGCACTTCTTCACAGGGCAGCAGTCCACAGCAGGATCCACGTACATACCTACAGGGTCTAATTTAGAGTCACCGATTAGCCTAACCTACACAGGTTTTTTGGTATGTGAGATGACAACTGACAAAGACACAGGGGGACATGCAAACTTCACACAGACAATGTCCAGGTGTGAAAATGCTGGATCTGCGAGTCAGCAGTGCTGCCTTCAATGCCTCTGTTGCCCCTGTTTTATTTTGTGTCACGTAAAGGTGTGAAATTTGATTGTTCAGTAATTTGTAATAGCAAGGTAAATAATTTTAAGGGAAATTCATGGAAACAGTGATTGCTTACGTCATCCAGTTTTGCCTCTATAAATTATTAAGTTTTATTTTGTTTTATTTCATTTTGTAAAACATTTGAGATTAAGCTTAATGTTAGTAAGGGTGTTGGTACATTTAGTGCTGGTTACTGAAAACTGAACTCTTTCAGTATAATACTCCAAACTCATTTACCTACTTTTGAAATAAAAAAAAAAATTAAGGAAAAATAGAGATTAAATATATTTTTATTCAATTTCATTTCTACTGTCTCAGCACATTTTGATTTCATGTTTATTTCTAGGCTGGGATGCCATTTGTGTGGAGAGTTCACACTGATGTTTTTTTCTGACCTTGTTAACAATTCCATTAATCACACAACCTAAAGACGTGCACAGTAATCAGTAACACCAGATTGGATCAGGACCCTGGAGCATAGTTATTCAGACCAGGCCAGTTCAATATAAGAAATTATGGTAATTTAAATCTAATCTGGATTCTGGAGCTCCTCTAGTTTGCAGCACAAACCTTTGTGGTCACCATAAGTGGCCATCCATCCATTCATTATCCAACGTGCTATATCCTAACACAGGGTCACAGGTGTCTGCTGGAGCAAATCCCAGCCAACACAGGGCGCAAGTCAGGAACATCCCCCGGGCAGGGTTCCAGACCACCGCAGACCATAAGTGGCCATCAGTTTTATTATTCACTTAATAAAGCAGGAATCCGACAGGATTCATATTACTATATATATATATATATATATATATATATATATATATATATATATATATATATATATATATATATATACACAAGTGCCCGCCAAAAATTATTGGCACCCCTGGTTAAAATGTGTTCTTAAGCTTCCAATAAATTCTTTTTTTTTCCCAAAAAATATAGGCTCACAACACAAAAAGGAGAAAAATCCAACCTTTAATTGAAGTACATTTATTCATTGGGAAAAAAATCCCACATTAAGAAATACAGTACATATTTTACATGAATTCATGTGTACCACAATTATTGGCACCCCTAACAATTCCTATAAAGTAAATGTAATTGAAGCATTTTTGTAATTTGTAGTTTATTTTTTAAAGTTGATCAGAGTAAATTGGAACTTTTAAATAGTAATTAATGACTTTCTTTGTCCCTGGGGTATAAATAGTCCTATTGCTCTTAGCCAATCTTCAACATGCGAAAGACAAGAGAATATGCTGTTCAAGTAAGGCAGATGTGTGTTGACCTTAAGTCAGGTAATGGCTACAAGAAAATAGCTCCTCGCCTAAACCCACCTGTATCTACAGTCAGAGGAATAATAAAGAAGTGTAAAACGACAGGAACAGTGACAAACAAGGCTGGATGAGGACCCAAGTTTATCTTGCTACCACGCACAGTGAGGAGGATGGTAAGAGAAGTAAAATATTCTCCAGAGCTCACGTTAGAGAACTGCACCAAAGAATTGTATCTTGGGGGTCACAAAGTCTCCATGACAACCATAAGACGCTAGCTCCATGCCAACAAGCTGTTTGGGAGACATGCAAGAAAAAAGCATTTTCTCACCTACAATCACAAATGTACACGTCTGGAGTTTGCTAAGCAGTGCTGGGTTTCAACTGGGACTTTGTGCTTTGGTCAGATGAGACTAAAATTAAGCTTTTTGGCAAAAAATATTCTAAGTGGGTCTGGCGTGAATCCAAGAATGAGTATGAGGAAAAGCACCTCATGCCCACTGTAAAGTATAGTGGGGGATATGTGGTGCTGTATGGCTGCTTCTGTTCCAAAGGCCCTGGGAACCTTGTTAGGGTGCATGACATCATGATCTCCTTGAAATTTTAGGACATTTTAAATCAAAATTTGGATGCCTCTGCCAGAAAGCAGATGGGTCGTCACTGGGTCTTCCAGCATGATAATGACCCTAAACACATGGCAAAACCTACACAAAAATGGCTTAGCAGACACAAAATCAAGCTCCTTCCATGGCCATCTCAGTCCCCAGACCTCAACCCCATTGAAAACCTGCAGGGTGGCTGAAGAGGAGAGGACCCAGGACTCTGGACAATCTAGAAAAAATGCGCAAAAAGGAATGGTCAAAAATCCATGTCTCTGTATTTTCTAACCTTGTGAAATGTTAAGAAGAAGATTAATTACTTTCTTATTGGCAAAAGGGGGTCGTACGAAATATTAACAGCAGGGGTGCCAATAATTGTGGCACACATGATTTCATTTAAAAAACATATTTCTTAATGTGGGATTTATTTTCCCAATGAATAAGTGTACTTCAATTAAATATTGGATTTTTCTCTTTTTTGTGTTGTGAGCCTATATGTTTTGGGAAAAAAAAGAATTTATTGGAATCTTAAGAACATATGTTAGCCAGGGGTGTCAATAATTGTGGAGGGCACTGTATATATGTGTGTGTATATATATATATATATATATATATATATATATATATATATATATATATATATATATAACTGCTCAAAAATTAAAGGAACACTTTGAAAACACATCAGATCTCAATGGGAAAAAGAAATCCTCCTGGATATCTATACTGATATAGACTGGGTAATGTGTTAGGAACGAAAGGATGCCACATCGTTTGATGGAAATGAAAATGATCAACCTACAGAGCCCTGAATTCAAATACGCCCCAAAAATCAGAGTGAAAAAATTATGTGGCAGGCTAGTCCATTTTGCCAAAATTTAATTGCAGCAACTCAAAATTGTACACAGCACTTTGTATGGCCCCTGTGTTCTTGTATACATGCCTGACAACATCGGTGCATGCTTCTAATGAGATGACAGATGGTGTTGTGGGGATCTCCTCCCAGATCTGGACCAGGGCATCACTGAGCTCCTGGACAGTCTGAGGTGCAACCTGGTGGCATTGGATGGACCAAAACATAATGTCCCAGAGGTGTTCTATTGGATTTAGGTCAGGAAAGTGTGGTGGCCAGTCAATGGTATCAATTCCTTCATCCTCCAGGAACTGCCTGCATACTCTCACCACATGAGGCCAGGAATAGTCGTGCACCAGGAGCCACTATACCAGCATAGGGTCTGACAGTGGGTCCAAGGATTTCATCCTGATACCTAATGGCAGCCAAGGTGCCTTTGTCAAGCCTGTAGCAGTCTGTGTGACCCTCCATGGATATGCCTCCCCAGACAATCATTAACCCACCACCAAACTGCTCATGCTGAATGATGTTACAGGCAGCATAATGTTCTCCATGGCTTCTCCAGACCCTTTCACTTCTGTCACGTGCTCAGGGTGAACCTGCTCTCATCTGTAAAAAGCACAGGGCACCAGTGGTGCATCTGCCAATTCTGGTATTCTATGGCGAATGCCAATCGAGCTGCATGCTGCTGGGCAGTGAGCTCAGGGCCTATTAGAGGACATGGTGTCATTGGGTCACCCTCATGAAGTCTTTCTGGTTGTTTGGTCAGAGACATTCACACCAGTGGCCTGCTGGAGGTCATTTTGTAGGGCTCTGGCAGTGCTCATCCTGTTCCTCCTTGCCCAAAGGAGCAGATACTGGTCCTGCTGATGGGTTATGGACCTTCTATGGCCCTCTCCAGCTCTCCTAGAGTAACTGCTTGTCTCCTAGAATCTCCTCCATGCCCTTGAGACTGTGCAGGAGACACAGCAAACCTTCTGGCAATGACACGTATTGATGTGCCATCCTGGAGAAGTTGGACTACCTGTGCAACCTCTGTAGGGTCCAGGTATCGCCTCATGCTACCAGTAGTGACACTGACTGTAGCCAAATGCAAAACTAGTGAAGAAACAGTCAGAAAAGATGAGGAGGGAAAAATGTCAGTGGCCTCCACCTGTTAAACCATTCCTGTTTTGGGGTCATCTCATTGTTGCCCCTCTAGTGCATCTGTTGTTAATTTGATTAACACCACAGCAGCTGAAACTGATTAACAACCCCTCTGCTACTTAACTGACCAGATTAATATCCCATAAGTTTCATTGACTTTATGCTATACTCTGATTAAAAGTGTTCCTTTAATTCTTTTGAGCAGTGTATATATATATATATATATATATATATATATATATATATATATATATATATATATATATATATAAACATAGCATAATATACTGTTAAGATTAGACACAACAGCTGATCTGACAGCATGTTTTTTACTTTAGAATCCCTATGTGAGCTGACAATAACAGAAAAACACAGATGGAACACCAGCATGCAATTGAATCAGGAATTGAGATTTTGTGAAATGTACGCAGTACAGTGGCAAAGAAGTTAGCATCTCTCCTTCACAGATCCTGAAATTTGGGGTTAAGACCTGGCCTTGTTACTAAACAGGTGGGTTTGTTTTTCTTCTTCTCCCAGGAGATCTGATTTTCTTCCCAAATCTCAGAGATATGCAGATTAGGTTAACTGGAAACACTAACTTGACCATGTGTGATGGGATATAGCCCTGTTGATTCTGCCTTAACTTTGTGCTGTGAGGAAAGGCACTGTTGATCCAGAAATGGAGAATCTTTTTAGAAATGGTTGGATGAAACATTGACACCCACTTATTTTTCTACTTTATTCTTCACTGTGCAGTCAGGCAGAACTAAACTAAACACCCATCAATCCTTCCTTGCATAAACCGAGTAAGGTGCCAGTGCTATAACTCTAGTTACTGTCTGAGGTCTGTTTGGGTCAGCAGTTTGTAGCTGACGTGGAAAACCAGAATGCGGCAGCCTGCGTACTTGGGACTTCTAATGTCTTGACGCAGATGGGGAGAGAAAGAGAACAAAAAGAGGTTACTTCTCGACCTTTTATGTTTTTAAACATTTATTGAATTTATTTATTTGCACTCAAAGACACCATTTTGATCTTAAAGGCACGATTTTGTGAACTTCGTTTTGAATGCACTGTTGGAACACTTTAATTTTTTTTTTATTATAAATCTTCATATTTTTAAGCTAGAACTCTTGCTTGTCTCCAAACTCATCCTGGTCCATTTCTGCACATGGGTACTGATGTCCCAGAACAGAAAGTTATTGCAGACACCGGGGGATCACGCTCCTAAATGTGATGTTTTCTCCTAGACTTGTCTATGTTACGATAGTGTGGCACCAGGGGGAGCTCCAGCTCTCCAAACACCCGACACAACAGGCCCATGTCCAGCAACACACAAGGCTTTATTTCAGTGGAAAATGCTTTTCCTTTGTTCTCCACCAGCACCAAGTACAGTACAACAAGCACAGCAATAATTACAGCATTTTTGTTACTTCTTTACCTCTGTTGCTCCTTCCGCCTCCTCTCCTCCTCTGGTAAGCTTTGTCCTCCTCCTTCCAACTCTTGCTTCTGGAGTAGAGTCTGCTGGTTCCTTTTATGTGATCCCCAGAAGTACTTGCTGTGTCCTGAAGGTTTGTCCCAGGAACACTTCTGGGTAAGGCTGGAGCCCCACAGAGCAGGGTTGCCTAGTCTCTGCAGCACATCCTGGTGGCACCCATGGCACCAAACATGGCTGAGTTACAGAACTCCAATTTCCATGAGGCCATGTGGGAAACACAACCCATGAGGGCTTCCATTTAGTTATCCAGGGGAGGCAGTGCCCTGTGTATGTCCGCTCCCCTGGTCCTTCAGTTATGGTTTGATCCCGGCCGGGTCTATCACAGTAGATAGATAGATGGACAGATAGAACTTTATTTGTCCCCTGGGAAAGTTGTCTTTTTACAGAACCTTTAAATAAATACAGAAAAATGTAAGTAAACACACACACACACACACTCACTTTGGTCTGAACGTACATTAGAGTGACTATAAAGAAAAAAATTCAAAAGAAAGAAAAGTTCTGATTTAAAAGTCCCAGTCCCACTGAGACATTATGCAAATGTATTGCTATTGGTGTAATAGAGAGCCAGTAGTTTTTTGTGACATCCTTTGCTGAATAATTCATTGGCTGAAAGTCCTCAGTGTTAGTATATAAGAACGAGGATGTTCATAATGGTAGTTAGTTTTGTCTTTTTTTTTTCCTTTGCTACTACTATAGGCCATCCAGAGTGTGTCCTATAACTGAGCTTGCCCTTTTAATTAGCTTGTTAATTCGGTGACCCTCTCTTAAATTGATGGTATAAACCCAGGATACTATAGTGTAGAAAATCACACTGGCCATTACAAAGTTGTAGAAGATGTGGAGGATGTCACTTCCCACATTAAAAGAACACAGTCTTCCAAGAAATAAGAGCCTGATCTGTTCTTTCTTACATAGTTCCCCTGTGTTATGAGACCAGTCCAACCTCTCACTGATGTGGACCCAGAGTACTTGCACATCCTAAATGGTGACTGGGCATAGAGGCTTTTTGGTGCAGCTAAACATCAATAACCAGTTTTTGTGTTTTTTGCATTTTGTGCCTACGTGTTGACTTTGATTTTTCTTTGCCTGCTGATTGACTTACATGGGTTGTTGTCCTCTTTTTTTTGTATTGGAGAATCTTAATACAGTAAACTCCTTTATTATTTGGTACTGCTTACCCATTGTAATGGCTGTTGTTTCTCTGATCAAGTATGTCTCTTGATTTGTACTTAGTATGTGAAATACCCTTGGGGTAATTTGTTTGTCTATTTAATGATTCAGTGTTGACTGAACACTGAAGTCTTAACTCACGTAGTAGGAATATACAGTACAATAAAGTAGCTATGGAAAATACTGTGACTTAGGATAACTACATCTCAAAAAGATTAATAGTATTCTACACATATATACTGTATAATCTGCAGAACTGCCACTTTTCAAGGTACTGTGTATGCAATGCTAAAACGGCTCTTTCATGCCATGCATAAGTACATGCCGTGAACCAGTACACCGTTTTTCCATAGACTAGCGTTGTAACTCTAGTTAAAAATATGGAAGGCAGAACCACAGCATTTTGAGGATCAGTAATGTTTCTCTGCATCTATCCACACTCTTCAGTAGTGTTGACTGGCAAAGCATTTTTCACATCGATTGTGTTGAGTTCATCTCAAAAAAGTGCTGTTTTAGGCAAACTTTTTTTTCCAGCATCCTGATGATGATCAGCAAGGCCATTGTGACATCAGAGCTGTAGCAGCCAATGTCTAATGAGACAGTCCCCTGACTATATAACATGTGATCTTAGTAGAGGGTGGTATAACGGATCAACCACTACCAAATGAAATTCTTCTCCTGGTATGGATTTAATTAGAATTGTTATACTGGTATGCTAAAAATTACCTGAAAACTTGTGAGTGCATTTAAACACAAAATGTTTATGTAGAAGGAATCTGGAAATTTTCAGTAACTATATAATTCATGCTTTAAAAGTAATGTCTTTTTTATGGACCTGTGTGTGATGTTAGTAATATGTGAGCTATCCCTTTAATAGTATTACCCAGAGTGCTGTGCAAGTGAGTGCAGGCAGGAATGAATAAAGAATCTATGCTTTTTAGTGTTGTGCTTATTTGAAAACAGCAGCACTGAGCGAATAAGTGTATCAGTGAGAAAAAAAAAACTTTTGATTTGAGAGAGACAAGTATCTGTTATGAAATCTGTGGGAATGAAGCTTCAGTAAATTCATGTTTCCTAGCCCTGTTGCCATTCTTTGCAAGAAACTTTTCTGTTCTGATGTTTAATTTTATCTCAGGGAGGCATGGTGGTGCAGTGGTTGGCATGGCCACCTCACAGCTCAGATTGCTGTTTGGCTGGCAGCTCTCAGGCACATTTAAAAAAGCATTGCATCATTATAACCCACTCAAAACTAGTTCAGGTTCTCCTTCCCTATTAACTTCATGGCGCTTCACTGAGTTTGACGAAGTTCCCAAACACTTCCACAATTTTGACAAACTCAAGGTGAAATAAATTCATCAAGGTTAGTTTATCACTGCTCTTCAACAGGGTGGGGTACTATTTGTAATTTTCTGTGAAAATCTCATCCCTCCTTTTTTTAATCCTCTTGCTGGCCTATCAGTGGGTGAAGTTCCCTTCCCTTCCCTACGCAATAGACTGCTGTCACTTAAACATCTAGCCCTGCCCTGGCTTTGAAGTGCTAGCAGACCGCTACATTCCCACCCTGCCAGAGAAGAGCTATCTGCTGGCTACTACAGTATTTAATCACAAACCCCAGTAATAGGAAATGAGTGATTTATAACATCATAGCAGATTTATTTACACTTTAGTTTTTTTTTTCAGGAAACCCACCCACATTTGTGATTTTGAGGCTTTCAGGGAATAATAAGGGTTAATCAGGGGGTCCAAGACCCAAAGATCCCCCGCCATGTATTTGTACTGTCTGCAGCTGCGGTTGGCTGGTGCCCTGCTCAGGATTTGTTCTCGCCTTGCACCCTGTGTTGGCTGGGATTGGCTCCAGCACACCCCCGTGACCCTGTGTTAGGATATAATGGGTTGGATAATGGATGGATGGATGCTTGATGTGATGCAGTACTGATCATATTGCCACAATATTGTCAGAAGCACAATATGTTAGTGATTTTGTTAGCTTACATTTCAACAACATCTGTTATAAAATAATTAACAGAAATTGTTTATGCTTAAAATTTAAAGGCATTCCAAAAGATACTGTATGTATTTCTAATATATTCATTGTAACTGAAGAGGGTAACGATTCTAAACTTAGTCCTGAAAGAACCCTCAATAAACACACTTGGTTATTTCTGGTTCTTTAGACTGAAACAAATTAAACACAAAATTTAGTAAATACAGGAATAAGCTTGTACTTGGGAAAAATAACCAATCAGGAGAAAGATGGGACTTCTAGCTTGGCTGTGTTTGAGAACTATCACTTCAGATACTGTGGTGCTATTATTTAAAGTGATATATTAGGTAGAGTGCATACAGTAAGACTGCAGTGCAGACAAAGATAAGATTGAAGGATATCTTATATGCAGTGCTTGTTGAGTTCTTGATGGAGCCGCTCAGCACAGTGTTGCATGTTGAATTCTTTTACTGACATGCGATAACTATAGTTGGCCATGATAGTTTGACTCTATAAAAAGTGCAACTAATGTTTACAGCGAGACGTGCATACAAAAATACCAGATAAATTAAAAATGGTAAATGAAAGCAGTATATTTCAGGAATCTTCCTTATATACGTTTTGATTTCAGTTCACTTCTGTAGCATGTCTGTAATTTCTAGACATCTATCACTCCCTAAGTGCAGAATCATCTGAGGATTTGTGCAAGTGACATGAGCTGATGTTATATTTGTAGTTGGAGGTGTACAGAGTCAAGAGAAAAGGTTAAATCCCTTAGTTTACCAATGTTGTTTGGGACAGCAGAAGATCTGAACTTCAAGCATTTGATTTTGTACAGTATGGCGCCACTAGCCTTTTGTGATCTTCTTCATATGTGTTGTGATTTGGGTTCATCTCTGTAGTGTGTCTCTGATTTCTAGTTAACAGCACTCGGGCACCCTTTTGGAAGAGTTACTGCCATGGTTGTCATTGTTTTGTTTGTAACAATGGCGTCCATTTGACATTACCGTGCTATTCCTGTTTAAGAAGGTGTTGCAGCAGTGTGCCTATCCATATATTGGGTCAAATACAAAAACATTCTTTGATGAGCATATTCACATAGGAGATGAACAAAGGCATTTTAGACCAGGGGATGAGTATTTTTTGAACTTGGTTTTTGTATTTTATATTGTTGTTGTTGAGCTTGCTTTTTTCTATACTTTTCTGGTACTTGACTCCTTCCTGTCCAGCAATTATTCTTTGTCTCTCCCCACCAGTATTTCCATATCACTGTCATTTTTTTAGAGGTTAGTCTCTGTTTCATTCCTTCAATAGCAGGTTCCATCATAATTAGATTTAATTATATAAACGTTATTAAACGTTATTAATCCCATGGGGATTTTTGCACTGTACTTGTTATTTTACTATTGTACTATTGTATTGTATTGAAGATTATTGTGTTCTGTTCTATGTATTGTATTGTATTTACTCCTTTTTTGACACCCTCTGCACGCCCAACCTACTGGAAAAGAGGACTCTCTTTGAATTACCGTTCCTGAGATTTCTTCCATTTCTTTTTCCCTATAAGGGTTGTTGTTGGGAGTTTTTTTTTTCTTGTTTTCTTAGAGAGTCAAGGCTGGGGGGCTATCAAAAGACAGAGCCTGTTAAAGCCCATTGCGGCACTCCTTCTGTTATTTTGGGCTATACAAAAAATAAATTGGAAATGGGGAAATTCAGATGTGTACTGCAGCAGTAACATAAAAAAACAAGGATACAGACTCAAAGAACAGATAGTACAGCAAATCAACCAATCAATCTATCCACCAATAAATAAAAATAAACTCAATAAGTACATTAAATTGCCTGATAGCAGTAGGCAGAAAAGACCTTCAGAGGGGTTTCTTAGCACACGGTGATGGAATGTGCTCATGGCTATAACTGATCATAGAGAGTGCCTTATGGAAGAGATTTTTCATGATGGCATCCTATTTTGCCACCATCCTCTTTTCCACAGCAGCTTCTAGTGTGTCCAGGGTTCACCCTGTGATGAAGCAGGTTGTTTGTTAAGCTCAAGTTGTTTCCCTAAGAGACTGCAGCGTAGGTCACCACACCACGCACAATGCATACTTTGTGATTCTAAAATAAAGCAAACCTGGTAGACTTGTAAACTTTTTGGATATTACATTGAGCATACCTTTATTATGTAATCAGAGTGCTACTTAGACTCCATTTGTGAAGATGCAGAACCTTTGCTTTACACAAAGGCATAATGGGAAGGAAACTGTTCCTTCTGGCATTCTGTTTTACTGTTGTTTTGTGCTTGGTGGTTGCCAAAGAGTATTTTAGACCTAAACATAACTGGCTAATTGTTTAAGAAGGATGAATGATTGAAATAATAAATTTAAATCCCCTAAAGGCAATTTTCTAGTAGTTACTTACACCATAGGTATATTCTATATAGGCAAAATATTATGAAAATTTCAAAATCTCAGCTACACTTTTTAAACAAATGTAAATGGTTTGGGCATTCCTGAACACAATTTGATCTCTTTTGGAGTGATGTATGTCTGTCTGTCAGTCAGATATGAGTCTGTGGTAATGTTAACTCAAAAAAAATCATTCAATCTGAATGAAACTCACAATAGTTTGTTAACATTGTGATTGTGAGAAATTAAGATTTTCTGTTTTATTTTCCCTACATTTGCCATGTGTTTATATCGGAAAAGTCTTTTAATGGCATTAACATTTCGGCTCAAAGTTGTCAAATGATTTATGCAGTTCAGACATCTCTGAACATAATTTGACCGCTTTCAGTATGATGTCTGTGTGTCAGGATGAGAGTCTGTGAACACAGTAATTCAAAAAGAATTCACTCACTGTGAATGAAAGTTATTGGCATTGTAGATGCATTTCAAAAGATTTACATTCATTGCAGATATTTTATTTTGCACCAGAGGCAGCAAAATTGCTGAAGGACAATATTTTTCTCTTTCATAAAGATAAGATTTTTCCATTTCTTTGCATAGAATAAAATAGCATTGCGTACAGCAGACTTGTCATGTGCTGGACTTACATTTTTAGACCTTTTCATATGTTGTATTTCTTGTAATGTGTTTTCTTTTTATGGACCAAATCCTTCTTTGAAATAACCATTATTCATCTTTTTATTTAACACATTTGTACACTTATGATTATTAACTTCTAAACACTTTACAACAAATTCCTAGAAATTCTGCTTGTGATTCTGTTATTCATAGAGCATTCTCCGATATAACTGATATGTTCTGTATATTTCTGTGTATATATTATTCTGTGATTATCCTGATTATAATTTGGGTGGTAGGACTATTGGTGTGTAGGTGTGTTTGTGTGTGTCCTGCAGTGGGTTGGCACCCTGCCCGGGATTGGTTCCTGCCTTGTGCGCTGTGTTGGCTGGGATTGGCTCCAGCAGACCCCCATGACCCTGTTTTCGGATTCAGCGGGTTGGAAAATGGATGGATGGATGGATGGACTAATGATTAAAAGACATTATTCATAATTAATAGCTGTACAAAACAGTGAAACATTAATAATGTATAAATTGATATATGGTACTTAAAAACGATTGTTGATAAACTATACTTTTGGTAATATATCTAAAAATAGTTAAAATAATACTAATTCAGTTAAATGATTGCTGGTGCATGAATAATTAACTGACTTAAATTACAAGAACTTTTTTTGTAAAAGCATTACAATTCTGAAGTAGCTACACAGTTATGTTTTATTTTTGCAACTAAATCAAGAGAATGGTGTCTAATTGCAACTGCTTAGGAAGTCCAGTGATAAAGCCAACATCTTTTGTTTCAGTTGGCAGTACTTATGCAGAAGCTTTTATTTAGGTTAAAATGAAAAGCAATCACAGATGTTTAATCTCTCATTGATCAGTTATTCAAGCAAAATATGGTTGGACTGATATAAATGTTGACTGAGATGTTATTTCATGGCTCTTTCTCATAGTCTTCTTTTATTAAAAAGGGTGACAGGTCAAACAGTGAACAAACAGTTCAAACACTGTAATGTGGAAAGTAATTTACTGCAATGAGCAATAACACAAAGACAGTAGTACTACTTTAAGATTTTCCCTATTGTGTACCAGTTAAAACGGTAACCATGTAAGGGAAGGCCTTTTAGCTTTAATATTTTCAATATTTTTGAATAGTGACGACTTCAAACTAAATAACACTTATGGAATTTTGTAGTGACCAATACAGTATTAAACAAATAAAAATGTATACAGTATATATATTCATTCCGCAAAGTAGCCACCCTTTGCTTTGATGTAGGCTTTGCACACTGTGCATTTTCTCATCCAGCTTCATGAGGTAGATGCTTTCACAATAGTCTTGAATGAGTTCTTTAATATGCCTAACACTTTCTGGCTACTTCTCCTTCACTCTCTGGTTCAGTTCATCCTAAACCATCTCTGTTGGGTTTAGGTCACATAAATCTTCAAAAGTAATCGATCACTCTATTTTATTTGACAAATAGCTCTTACACAGCCTAGAGGCATGCTTTTAACCATTATCCCCAGATGAACAAATGATGGCCCATGTAGGCCAGACTGAGCAGTGCATCACTGCAGAATGCTGTTGTATCCAGGCTGGTTAACTCTGTTAGCTTTCTACCAAATTGGGTATTTATATCTATGCGACTTTGTCACAACACAAGAAATTGGTTCAAACACTTTAACAAGGAAATAAATTAGGATTGTAATTAGGATCATTTATTGAGTGTTGTTAAACATTTCAACTCCAAATTCCAACAAAGTTTAACATGAAAAATACTTCTTTCACTCAGGAAATTTATAAATTTGTATTGCAGATTTAGAAAATGGATAGATGGATATATTTAGAAATTTTAAAAGTATATTTTTTTAAAGGGAATTCATACCTAGGCATCCAGTTTATTATTTACATGTGTTTATTTATTTTAAGAACATGTTTCAAATATGTAATCATAAGCATAATTCAGTAGATCAAAAATCATATATTATCATATACTGTATATCATGCTTATCTACACTTTATATATATATATATATATATATATATATATATATATATATATATATATACATACATATATATATATATATACAGTGGTGTGAAAACTATTTGCCCCTTCCTGATTTCTTATTCTTTTGCATGTTTGTCACACAAAATGTTTCTGATCATCAAACACATTTAACCATTAGTCAAATATAACACAAGTAAACACAAAATGCAGTTTTTAAATGATGTTTTTTATTATTTAGGGAGAAAAAAAATCCAAACCTACATGGCCCTGTGTGAAAAAGTAATTGCCCCCTGAACCTAATAACTGCTTGGGCCACCCTTAGCAGCAATAACTGCAATCAATCGCTTTGCGATAACTTGCAATGAGTCTTTTACAGCTCTGGAGGAATTTTGGCCCACTCATCTTTGCAGAATTGTTGTAATTCAGCTTTATTTGAGGGTTTTCTAGCATGAACCGCCTTTTTAAGGTCATGCCATAGCATCTCAATTGGATTCAGGTCAGGACTTTGACTAGACCACTCCAAAGTCTTCATTTTGTTTTTCTTCAGCCATTCAAAGGTGGATTTGCTGGTGTGTTTTGGGTCATTGTCCTGTTGCAGCACCCAAGGTCGCTTCAGCTTGAGTTGACGAACAGATGGCCGGACATTCTCCTTCAGGATTTTTTGTTAGAATTTATGGTTCAATCTATCACAGCAAGCCTTCCAGGTCCTGAAGCAGCAAAACAACCCCAGACCATCACACTACCACCACCATATTTTACTGTTGGTATGATATTCTTTTTCTGAAATGCTGTGTTCCTTTTACGCCAGATGTAACGGGACATTTGCCTTCCAAAAAGTTCAACTTTTGTCTCATCAGTCTACAAGGTATTTGTCCAAATGTCTTGGCAATCATTGAGATGTTTCTTAGCAAAATTGAGACAAGCCCTAATGTTCTTTTTGCTTAACAGTGGTTTGTGTCTTGGAAATCTGCCATGCAGGCCGTTTTTGCCCAGTCTTTTCTTATGGTGGAGTCGTGAACACTGACCTTAATTGAGGCAAGTGAGGCCTGCAGTTCTTTAGACGTTGTCCTGGGGTCTTTTGTGACCTCTCGGATGAGTCATCTCTGCGCTCTTGGGGTAATTTTGGTCGGCCGACCACTCCTGGGGAGGTTCACCACTGTTCCATGTTTTTGCCATTTGTGGATAATGGCTCTTACTGTGGTTCGCTGGAGTCCCAAAGCTTTAAAAATGGCTTTATAACCTTTACCAGACTGATAGATCTCAATTACTTCTGTTCTCATTTGTTCCTGAATTTCTTTGGATCTTGGCATGATGTCTAGCTTTTGAGGTGCTTTTGGTCTACTTCTCTGTGTCAGGCAGCTCCTATTTAAGTGATTTCTTGATTGAAACAGGTGTGGCAGTAATCAGGCCTGGGGGTGGCTACGGAAATTGAACTCAGGTGTGATACACCACAGTTAGGTTATTTTTTAACAAGGGGGCAATTACTTTTTCACACAGGGCCATGTAGGTTTGGATTTTTTTTCTCCCTAAATAATAAAAACCATCATTTAAAAACTGCATTTTGTGTTTACTTGTGTTGTACTTGACTAATGGTTAAATGTGTTTGATGATCAGAAACATTTTGTGTGACAAACATGCAAAAGAATAAGAAATCAGGAAGGGGGCAAATAGCTTTTCACACCACTGTATATATATACTCGTATATGTATAAAAAGATTAGTGAAATTGTGCAAATGTTTCATGTGACGTTTTAATGCAATGTTCATTTTTCTACAAAACCATACATCATATATATCATTTCTTTTTGCTTTCATTAAGAGATTACCACAATGATACTCTCATGTCAATACAACCAATTTAATGTGCATATGTCAAACAAAGTGCCTAATATAGATCTGCTTGGTTATGTGTTGGCAGTTGACAAATGAAGCCTATGTAATGGTACATGCTTACAAATAAGTGAACGGCATAAACATATGCAATTGGCAACAAAATCATGACTGCTGATCTTGCAGGAAAAGTTGTATTCCTTTCGCATATTAAGTTAGATACTGGTGATACTTCAGTAAGTAGATTACCATTGTGACACTAGGGGTCGCTGTTGCCCCGTGAAACCCTCAGGCAACACGTTCAGACACCAGGTAAAAGTATAAGAAATGATTTAGCACCTCCACCTGCGCAATACTCAATAATTCACAAATAATCAATACAATAATCTATACTAATAAAAGGCAAAGCCCTCAATGACTCACTCACTCACTCACTCACTCACTGACACATCACTAATTCTCTAACTTCCCATGTAGGTAGAAGGCTGAAATTTTGCAGGCTTATTCCTTACAGCTTACTTACAAAAGTTAAGCATGTTTCATTTTGAAATTCTACACGTAATGGTCATAACGGTCGACAACGTCCGCCATGTTGAACTTGGCCCCATCTTCACGAAATTTGGTAGGTGGCTTCCCTGCGCTAACCGAACCCGATGTACGTACTTATTTCGGTGGTATGACGCCACTGTCGGCTGCCATATTGAACTTTCCAACGTCACTAATTCTCCAACTTCCCGTTTAGGTAGAAGGCTGAAATTAGACAGGCTCATTCCTTACAGCTTACTTACGACAGTTAAGTAGGTTTCATTTTGAAATTCTACGCATAACGGTCATAACGGTCGACAACATCCGCCATGTTGAACTTTCTTATTTATGGCCCCATCTTCACAAAATTTGGTAGGCGGCTTCCCTGCGCTAACTGAAACCAATGTATGTACTTATTTTGATGGTATGATGCCACTGTCGGCCGCCATATTGAACTTTTCCACGGCTTTTGTTACTTATTGGCCCATCTTCAAGAAATTTGGTACGCGGGTTCCCAACGCTAACTGAATCCTACTTATGTACATATATACGTCCATAGCCTGCAGCTCGGTCACCGTGTGAGGCGGCGTTGGGTCCCCCATCCCAACGCCTCCCACGTTGTTGGCTGCCTGCCTATATAAGGCCGTCTGTCGCTCTGATCTCTACATTCCCTTCCTTGCTTTGCCACGGGATCCACGTCTCCCTGCTGATAACTACAGCCTTTTTATTTAATCCACTGCTTCTCCGCTGTTTTATTGTTCGTTTATTACAATTATAGTTATTGTGTAGGTATTTTAGACTTACTTTACATTGTTCAGGTGCCCATTTCCTTTATAATTCCAACCGTACCCCCATTAACATGTCTATCAAGGTGATCACCATCGATCAAAGAACTGTCACTTACCGAGTGGTTTCCATGCCCGGAGATAGCACCTGCCTTTTCCATTCTCTTTGTTACATATTGCATGGCCATATCAGGCTCACTCTTGATATCCGGAGGAACATTGTGTCTTATGTATTGAATGACTGGGACAGGTTTAAGGTGTGGACTGATGACGGTACAGGAGATAATTATATTACACAGGAGCACTAGAAGAGTGAAATGCTTAAGCCCTTCACCTATGGTTCTGCATGTGAGTTGATGGCTGCCGTTGAATTGTTCGATTGTCGCTTTCAAGTGTACCAAAATGGCCAAATATTTTACACCTTTCGACAACCGCCAATGCCTCTTAAACCTTCTTTGCTTTTCAGCCCTGAAGTACTTAATTTCTTCCATCCCCATGACTAGGGAGTACTTCTGGGCTATAATAGAAACATTCCTGCCTCCCTGCAGCGTCTCCTTGCGGCCCCCACGGTATTCAGCAGGGCTGTGAAGTTGAACTCCAATGTTCATGATGCCCTGCGGGAGCAACTATATGATGCAGGAAGGACTCCATCTAGTGGCCTGGGTGTGTTGGCCAGATTAAACTGCCGGCCATCTCTCACACCATTCATTTTGCATAGACAACAGTTCCTAATAGATTTAGCATTTGCTATAACTATAAATAAATCTCCGAGCCAGAATTTTGACCATGTTGGAATATATTTGGCCAAACAAGCTGATTGTGATAGAAAATGAAGAATTAAACAAACCCCAGCAGCTTTCACCCTGGTGACTAAATGCCCACCAGTATTAGCAAAGTATTTTTTACAGTTTTAAATTAAGTCATAGAACTGTTGAGTGTTTAATTGCATCGTTTTCACCTCAGTAGATCACTTCCATGCATATAATACTGAGATCCACACAAAGATTATCCTTAAAAGAGAATTAAGATGCTAAATTTGATATTTTAAGTAAAAAAACAACACTTGATTTATCCTGCTGCCTCAGCCAGTTTATAATGTGCCTTTTCACTTTCTTATCTGTATGGCCAGCCACACTTTCCATCAGGAGTCCAAAAAGATTAGTCATTTTATGTCAGGATGGGACTGAAAGGAGAATATTGAAAAAACGCCACATGAATTCTGCTATATTGGCATTCTGTTAGATCATTGTCGTAGAAGCTGTAAGTTAATGTGTGATGTGTAATGTATTTGGAAATGAACTAATAAATTACTAGCTCTGATTAGATTTTATATAGATACATCCTTCCATCCATGTTCTAACCTGTTTAATCCATTTCAGTGTTGCAGAGAGTAAGTGCTTACTGAGGTAGCACAGGGCGCAATGTAAGAACCGACCCTGGGCAGGTTGCCATTCCATTGCAGGGTATATTCACATATACACTGACATTTGTTCGAACTAGGCCAATAGGCAGTTTTCATTTAATCTATACATCTTTGGGAAGAACATCCATACAAATATGGAGAGAATGTGCAGACTCTATGAATGCTGAGATGTAAATACAGGATCTGAGTATGTGATACAGCAGAGCTGTACAAAAAATAGATAGACAGATAAATATGGTTTTGCATTCTGGAATGAGTGGTGCAGGGTAAAGGCTGGCCACAGTAAGGTTCAAGAAGAGAGATTATAGATATTTAAGCCTGTGCTAGAGGTAGAGGAGCATCAGTGGACAACAGGGCCTAGAGATGATGTGTAAGGAGTGTGTTAAAGATAACTTAGGTGAAATCAGTAATATTTCCCAAGATGCTGGAGTGGAGGCAACTGACAAAGTTGGAAACCTGACTCCCCACATTAGAGTAGAGCCACTGAGAGGCTTTTAGAGGTAAAAAGGACTCCAACCTAAAAGAGTGCACCTCACATCACATTTCCAAGGATGGAAGAGGGGAAGATTAGTTTTCCATTAAATGGATTAGGCAGCTGGAGACCTTGAAGAAATTGCATATGTATTCCTTATATAGCTACAAAAATACACATTAACAAAAAAACACAGGAAAAGATGAATAAAATATTTGTTTGTTAATTATATTGATTTTCGATTATACAGTATTCCTACACTGAAAGTTGTCTCTTTCATTTAGACAGGACATTATTCTATCAGTCAGTTTTTACAAAGCCTTTATTAATGTTTCAGGTTCAAATGGAAATGATAGCCTATTTTGACTACATTGGGTACAAGGCAGTAACCCACCCTGGAGGAAAAGTCAGCATTTCATTGGATAAACTTAAACATCCAAATATAGTCATGCCAAAGTTGTCAGTTAACGTAACAGGTTGTTTGAGGTATACTTTTGGATTGTGTTTTATAAGTCCTCACTATTACTTCTCAAAGCACTATACAAGCAGGTATAGCTATGGTTTATATAATTAACACTAGAATTACCAGAGTCTACGAAAAAACTTGTAGATCCATCCCACCTTAAATCGCTTCTTAAAACTGTTCTCACCTCTCTGCCAGCCTCCTTTGTCCTGTAAATGTGCCGATAAAAACTCTAAAACTCCACTTCACTCCCAGATAATTAATCAAGGCATGAGCTGGGAGAAGTTTGTGCACGTTCTAAGTCGGTGGGGGGATGGAATAGTGGCTTCTTGCTGCTTTTCTTTATCAGCACATTTAGATTACAAAAGACGCTAGCGGAGAGGTGAGAACGGTTTTAAGAAGCGATTTAAGGTGAGACAGATATACGAGTTTTTTCGTAGGCTCTGGTAAGTGTTAAGTGACTTACTCAAAGTTACGTAGCTAATCAGGCTTATGGACTGCCATTCTCCTTACCTACAGCCCAAAACATTAACATCTAAGCCATGTCTATTGCATAAGTATAAAATACACAATTAGAAGTCTTTTGTAACACTCTTTTCATGGAATACTTACTTAAATGTAAATCTGTGGAAGAAAATAAATCGATACCAAGTCTATTTTCTAAATATTAATATATTTCTTTCTTAATGAAATGTATCTGTTCGTCAAACTTATGTGATTTTGTTATACATTGGGTATATTAGTATTGCTTAACATTAATACTTGCATTAGATTAAAGAAAAAAAATAAAATAATGTCTTTTCTTGAGCATTATTTAATGTGGAGTTTTTGGCCCTTTGAGATAACCGCTGATTTAGCGGGTTATTAAAGCATTAAGGCAGGCTTTTCAGTCCAAGAAGCTCACCAGTCCTACTCACCTGATTTCTCTAAAATTACACCAAGTCAAGTTTTTGTGGTCCCCAAAGTTCTAGTGTTGCTTACACTATTTGGTCATTTATTCCTTGTGCCTATAGTTCTCTGTGTTAAGAACAATACTGTAATGGTTTTATGAAATTTACCCTTAACAAGTTTTCATCTGTGTCCCAGTATGATACCTTTTTGTGTCTCTCCTCTGCTGTGTCTGAGTTTGTTTGCCTTGATAACTGCTTCTGTCTATTGCTGGCAGAGTAGACTTGCTCAGTGCCTGGTCCTCTGTACTCATGTAAGTGGATATGATGTTGAATGGCTTACATTTATTTTATCAAGTCGGGCATTAATCAGTGTCACTTAAGCTAAAGCCTATCCAGATGTCATCAGGCACCAGACAGAGACCAACCTTGAAAGTAACATTAGTTCCTCACAGGGTACACACACTAAATATTCAAGCCAAACTGACCAATCAGATTGCTCAAAAGAACCAGACACATTCAGACCTTAACATCTTATTATAAAGTAGATTTGTGTTTCATCAAACAGACATAGTGATAGAATATGACACATTAAACAGAGCCCCAGCAGCTGTCACCCTGGTGAATAAATGTCCACCTGCATTTGCAAAGTATTGTCTATCACAAGGTACACACACACACACAAAGTGAAATTAGAATTGATACTTAACCAATTATACAAGTGTTTATAAAATGAGAGATAAACAGACTTATGTCATTATCATGGCTGAATTTTAGGGTCTTAAGGCCTTTTTCCATAGTAGACACCATTCTGCATAACTGTTGTTAGGGTCATATCCTGCTTTTCTAGGGGCATGGGGTCCAGGGTTGTGACCTTGAATTCATCAGCACAATGCGATAAAAGGTCACCAGTTGCACCAGCTTTATCTTATCGCTGGATAAATCCTTTAATCTCTTAACAATAGAATTACTGGAGCCTATGAAAAAACTCGTAATTCCAGCCCACCTTAAATCCATTTGCACCTTTCTGTCAGCATCTTTTGTGTTGTAAATGTGTCGATCAGCACAAGCAGCAAGCAGCCTGCTATCCCATCCACCCCCCACCGCCACAGCTCATGTCGCAAAGATGATTCTCAGTGCTCAAGTGGTTTATCTGGGAGTGAGATGCCTAGAATTGCAGAGGGTAAATAATATATTGTCATTGGAATACATGCATTTCATATGTGTCCCTTGTCTACAATGATCTATGTAAACACATTGCTAAAACAGAAACATTTTTTATACATATATTTCCTGTGTATTCCGTGTCTACAAAGTTCTATGTAAACACAATGCTAAAACAAAAAAGTTTTTCATGTTTTAGTAATAATTGACAAAATGTAGACATGAAGTGTATAATGTGTGAAGACTGAAGTCCAAATATCAAATAAACACTTTCACAAAAGATACAAGTATAACAAAATAAGTGTGCTTTTATTCAAGAATACAAGGGAAGAAAAATAAGTTGCCTTAGGTCCAGCAGTAAGAGTTGCTGAATCATAATCAAGAGGTCACCGGTTCAATTCCTGGGTCCACCAGTTATGTTTTTGAGTAGTGAGATGGTATTTTTATTACTTACATAATAAAAACATACATTTGATTTGAATCTGTAACACCCGGTGTAAATGTATGGTACTTGTAAAAATAAATTTTTTTTTTCACTTTTGTTCTGTCATTCATGATCATGATACAACCACACCTCCAAACCCACCCCCAACCCATCCCACCACTCCAGATCTTATGCTGTCAGTTTTTCCTCGCAAACCCAGCCCCAACCCATTATTCATATTATTCATATTCATTCTCATATCTTCATGCGGTTGTAATTATTGACCACATTTTTTTTCTTTTTTTCCCCAATCTCCACATTCTGGTGCATGGTTATGTTTCTTTTGTACTCCAGGACATGCAGAGGAAGGAATAGCACAGAGAGGTCAGTTCCGCGCTATACGCAATCATCATATTCAAATGTTAACAGTTCCCAAACACCCAAGGACTGTCCTTCCTACATTTACGACATGTGTACCTGTTGCAGTGTACACACTTCTCTCTATGCTGTGGTTCCTAATACATTGAAGGGGTACCTAACACTGAGTCTGCTTTCCAGGGAGAAGCAGTGGTCTTGGAACAGAAGCTTGTCGATGTTACATCCTCATTTCTTTTTCCATCACCATCACCTTTTCTTGTAAGAAGAGACGGCTAAGCTCCTCTGCATGGTGAGCCAAGAACACTCTTCTTTTCTCAGTGGACCCCATGCATGCCTTGTACAGTACATGCGCGTTCATCACCACCAGGTCAAGCATGTTGTAGAACACAGCAACCAGTATGTTCCTGTTCACACTGAATAAGCTCATGCCTTCTGGTCCATAATGTCAACGCAGCACTGGGAAAAAAAAAAAAGAAAGACAAATATATGTAATATTTTGAAGAAATTATTTTATGATGTGAATAGTACCAATCAGAAAACATCATTGCACTAATGCAATATTATTTGAAAAATAACAGAGTCAAATCTGTAAATTTATGGTACTTATAAAAGTTTTTTTTTTCCAGTTTTATTTGTCTCAGTCATGTTCACGCTCTCCCTCCCCCCCTCGACGCTGTTAGTTTTTCAACTCCAGGTACTTCACTCCAAGATAAACACTGAGCACTGAGACCCTTCTTTGTGAATTGAACTGTGGCAGTGGGCATGATATAGCAGTCTGCTTGCTGCTTGTGCTGATCAACACACTTATAACACAAAAGACACTGATGGAGAGCTGCGAAGGGATTTAAGGTGGGCCGGGATTACACATTTTTCCATAGGCTTCTGTAATTGTAGTGTTAAAGAAATTCTATTTTATTGATATTTGTTTTTTGTCTGGTTTTCAATTTCTTGCCTGAATTTTGACTCTGACTCTTGCTTCTCATCTGGGTTTTCGTTACCTTCTTTATTTTTTATTTGTATTGTTTTGCCTTTTGCCTGTATCTCCCAGTTCAATTAAAAAAATTAATAATCTGTTTCCTGTCGATCGTGGACAACTACCCAGAGGAAAACTCAAGCAGACATGTGTGAGAAATGCAGAAATGTACAGAAAGTACAAATTTCACCCAGACATTGACTGGACATAGGATTCAAGTCCACTACGGTGGATTCAGTGCTAACCACTGAGCGACTGTGCTGTAATAATTTCAGGCATTTTTATTATACTTTTAAGTGTTTACTGCAGAGCAATAATTAGTTAAACAAACACAAAACCAACGGTTCTCTTCTATACCATTTGACCATGTATTGCACTAATTTAAGGATTTATATTTATTAAGTTTTAAATTTATGCTGAATACCTAATTAGTTAAAGATAAAAAAAATCTCTGCATAAATTGAAGCAATAAAAAAGAGCAGATTGCTGAAGAGCTGCATTATTAATATTTCTACTGGCCTCTGTCTAAATGACATTTTACCCTTTAAAAACGTCCCAAATATGCCTTTAATTAAGCAGACTAATGTCATACATTAAACATTTTATAGATAATGGCACTCTCTGTCGAACAGTTACCAGCACTTGCTTCTCTAATTGGCAGTATCCTGAAAATGGCAAAGCAGAAAGAAGAATGATATCTGTTCATGTATACAGAATCAGATTGCTGAGTTTTCCATCCATGTTCAGATAGCTGTATTGCTCTGTCATGTCACTGTTTTAATTTTTTATGCAAGAAGAATGAATAAAACATCCTAAAATATAAGTTGGCATATTGACAAAGAAAAGTAAAATATACATATATAAGATATTATTTTATTTAAAATGCCACATGAGGAGAAAACTGGCATCTCAAGGGACTTTACAGCTTCTGTGCTGAAACAGAAGTGACATCAGAGAAGAGCTGTCAATAATCCTTTCTACAGGGTGGGAAAAAGAAAAGGAATTAGACAACAGCGCCACCCTCTGGTTTGGAGTACAACAGTTATTAAATGTGCCCTGAGGTTATCTCCCGGACGCACATGTGTGACAAGAGATTAACTATTAAATCAAGAGCTTCGTACAACCATTAATTTGATACTTTTTGATATTCATCTTAACACCACTTCTGTACGATTTTGGTCCATCTTGTCATATCTTCTAAACACAATCATGAACAAACCTCTTTTCAATTAGAAACCCACCCATTGACTTTGTAGTACTGATTCTCATCTGATCCTATTCTCACTTGGCTGCAAACTATTTCTGTTTACAATATATGTCACAATAACATTAGGGGGAAAAGGGCAACATCATGGAAAAAGGTACCAAATAGCGTGACAGAGTGTGGTACATTAGTGTCCTTTAAAACTTGACTTGATATTTTAAAGAAATTAGGTGAATAGAGTTGTTTAGTTTGTTCAACTGCATGGACTGTTCTTGCTGAAGTTATTCTAATATTTAACTATAGTAGCAGAGAAGAAAATCAGAAAGTCTCCAAGTGTTGTAGTAATACCAAACAGTAGAGTACAGATGCCATTTTTTAACATGTTGAAAGCACGTTGCTTTTTCATTCTTATCTGTTTCTCACTTTTTTTAGGAGGAGGAGTGTTGCTCAGGGAAGCACATATCCATAGGACTGAAAGTTTCCAGTTTGAAAGTGGCCAGGTATGTGTGAGGCAAGCTTCTTCATTTTCATGCTCAGGGAACTGTTGTACAGACTTGCCTAGAGGGTTTGGGCACAGTGAGTGGTACTTAGGAATAACTTGTGGAAGTGCAGTTGCGATTTTATGCTTGGAAACTGGGTGGATATGATAGGAGCAATGACACAAGGGAGGTCATTTTATGTGTTGTTACTCCCCATACTGTGAGGGAGCCCAGTCTTCAGCCCTGATGAAATGAGACATTCTGTATCCTCTGCTGCTTACCTATAACACTGCCCTCAATTGTAATGCTCTGGCAGAATTATTTATGCAACTATTGCAAACAACATTTTGAATTGCCTTAGCATGTTGTATGGTATTTCAAAATATTGCATTGCTAGACATTTTGGGGTTCTGTTTTGGTTTTTAAAATTATTGTACTGCAGTGATCCACAAAAGTTTGCATTTGGTGAATTTTACTAAAAAAGCCTTCTTTTGCATTAATTTAATTAAAGGTTCTCTGTTCTAAAAATGAACAAAAACTGACAGGAGCTTCTATATCTTCTATGCAAGGGCTGTAGACCTAGTAAATTAGCCTTTATTGATTGCTTCTATTTCATAGTAAAAAAATATCTGAGAACTTTGATAATTCTTCTTACTAAACATTGCATCTCAGCATATTTGCTTCTGTAAAATTAGCTACTATATTTCATTTTATTTTTACCTACTATGTTTTTAGATGTTTCATGCAGAATGTATAAGAGTTGTCTTTATCCTAAAAGACAATCTAAAATTACGTTAACAAGTTCTTGTTCAGTAACTCAAAAATGTAGGTCATTCATTTACTCTTTAAAGCTGACTGCTGATTGGCAGTAGCAGCTGACAAAAGTGATAGTACAAATATTTCTTCTACTATCTTTAAGGATTTTGTGTGGATAAACAGAAGACAAATGTGGCTGGTACGAAAGAATTCAGTGACTTTGAATGGGGTGGACTTATTGCTTTGATATTATCTCATTCTGGTTTACTGTCTACTTTTCTGTACTCTGATCTCAATATTTTGTGTGTTGTGACAGTGTTGCCTTTATGTTTGATTGTAATAGAAGGCAAGTTTTAAGACTTGGACCCTTTCTTGGCTGCCTCATGCCTTGCAGCCAATGCTGGTGCTAAAGCTCTTCCATTTTGCAAATATGTAACATAATTAGCAGATAGACAGATTCATTAAAATAGAGGCAGTCATATAATGTGGCCAGTGTTGAATAATATCAAGCGGAACTGATTTATACAACGCAGTCTTTAAAAAGTACTAAAATTGCTTTACTTTTTCTGTCATTGCATATTTGCTGTTATAACATTTTGAACTACTGTGTCTTTGCAAACACAGATTGTGCCAGCATCACACTCGATTGACTTTCATGTTTTTGCATGTCTGAACACATTTGAAAATCCTGCATTTCTAAATGAAGTGAGGTCTTGGTTTGAAGAAAAACCTAAGCTATAATTATTTCTCAGGAATCTGCTTATACTACAAATGTATTTGAATTTTAAGTATTTATATTCCTCTCTGTGTTTTAACTATTCAGGAAAAAGTACCACGTTGATCTGTACAAACTAAAATGTGTTTGAACAAACTTGCATGCATTAAGTGATCTTGTCATTCCATTAGCATACTTCATTTTCTATTTGTAGAAATTAATTTGAAAGCAAACAGTGAGGAGAGGCAAATTTAGAGTGTTTGTTTGACAAGAGATAGCAGCGGGACAGCAAACGTGAATTTAGATCAAAGTACATTAAGCTGTAATCTCTGGTCACTACATATTCAAATGTGATCAGTGTCACCAATGAGCTGCCCCAGGTCACGTATTGCTGAAATGTTTGTTTTCTGAAATTCCCTGGAATACAGATCAATATAAATTATCATCAAAATGAAGTTAATTTTATGGCACTAGCTTTGCTTTCAAAGACTATGAGGTTTATGCCACTCCTAAATTATAAATGTATGCCATAAATTGCAGATCTGAATGCATCTTTTTATTGAGTAATAGGGACTGACCAAAATCAATATCAAATCTATTACCAATAAAAAGTTATATTTTTCATATGAACACCAAGTACTGTTTTAATTGAATAAATTTAGTGCAAAGCTAATTTATTTCGTATAAATAGAACCCTATTGTATAGTCTAATCAGCATGGAAAACGTAGGTGAAAATCCACCCCTTACCGATGAATAAAAATGAACTTGCCTGGTGATCTAAATTTGCCCAAAGCAAAGAAGTATGGTTGTATATGTGAGTGTGCCCAAAGATGAACCAGTGCCCCATCCAGGGTTGGTTCCTGAAGTGCACCCACTGCTACTAGCTGTAGTGTTTTGGGTTTTTTTTTTGCATTAATGTTGTAATGTTTTTGGCAAAGACTTTTGCACATGTTGAATCTAACTTTTATATTTGTTTTACATTTTGAATTGAATTTAATGAAGCTATATTTTTTACTGTGTTAACTCTCATCATTTACGCAGCACACTTGTGTTGTCATGTGTGACTACATTTAAATGAGATGGCGATCGAGCATTCCGGTTAATCCGCGGTGGAAACAAAAAGCCTTTTGTTGTTTGGTGATAGTTAGTGGCATAACTAGTATGCCCTAATGTCAGGTTATGATCATCTGGTTTTGAACTCTTTACTGTTCCACTTTCGATATGTGTTTTGCCTTTTAGGGTTGCTTGGTTTAATCTTGTTTCCTAGTATTTTAAATCTTTGCTTTTCATGTTTTTGAGTGTTTTTTTTTTTTTGCATCTCATGGTCCCTATGATTATTATTATTCTTAGGACCGTATGTGTCATACATTAACCCCAGTATAGGCTATAGCCACAATGACTCTGTATTGAATAAATCAAATCAAATGAAATCAAATTTTATCTTTCACATACAATTTACAATATGTAGTGACAAACTTAGTTGTTAAATCCCAATCAAGAATTAGAAAGAAGAATATAAAAAGACAATAAACAAGAAATACATGCCTCTATAAATTAATATCAATATCTAAAATAGTAAGTGTGCATTATGTTTACATGTATATATTTAAATAAATTAAAAAATTAATGAATGAATATAAGCATACATACACATGGCATATGAGAATTGACATGTAATCTTAGGCACTGCCTCATTTAATATTGATATATTAAATTTGGTTGAAATTGAAATTTCTCTATAATGTCTCTCGCTGCAATAGTTTTCAGGCAGCAGTAGCATTTCCCTGATCATAGCATAAAGGAGAGGCTATTGTTGTCATGGCTGGTATCACTGATAACCTTCTTTTCCTGGTCCGGCATCATGTGGTGGTTAAAGCGTGTATTCCGTGTCATGTGTTCAGCTGACTACACCTCCCTTTGCAGAGTCTTGTGGTTCAGCTGCATGCTGTTTCCAAACCAGGTGGTAATACTTCCTATCAGGGTGGTGGATATTTATAAGTTCTTGGTTAAATTGACAAAATTTTGGTCTGTTTAGTGTTTATTGGGGCTACATGAATAAATAACAGTTGGTTTAAACATCCTTTATTTATTAAACACAATGTATCATCTATATTCAGAACATCTCAGATTACATTGGAAGTATTTGTTTGCATGAATTGAAATTTTGCATGCAGGTCATACTGAAGAAAATGTACACAATCAGATAATTTCCCTTTTTTCACCTGAATACAGGTTTTGAGTACTCACACAGTTTTATTGTAGAAATACAAAACAAAAAAAATAAAAAATGTTATAACCATGAGACATTTACTTGCTTGAGCGCCTAATATCATGGCAGCCATTTGCCCCAAAATATGCTCAGAGACACAAGAGCAATAATGTTGTGAAGTCCCAAAAATACTTACAAAAATTGCCCTCTCTGGTGGATTACCATCCAAACCCCAACTAAGTACAAAAGGGTGCTAGAGGAATGTTTATAAAATAAAAGATTTATTTTAACAAAAGTCTCTGAATGTGAAGTCCAAAACAGAACACAGGTTCAAAAATACAGGAAATCACAATAAGCAAAAAGGCGCGGCAAAACACAAGTGAACACTCCACCTCCTAGCGCATTTGAAATGAACCACCAGGAATTATGGAATTCCGTCCAATATACAGAGTGGAGGGCAGTTCCTGGCAGTGATTGGCATGTGGCCTCACTTCTTGGGGAACCACCCACAAAACACATGGAACATAACCAAGGTATTTCCTAGTTACAAACAAAAACAAAAAATAATGCACATAATAAAAATAAATAAATGGCACAAAAATGGACAAAACACACAAGAAGCAAGACTTGTTGATTTTATGACTGTTCCTTTTTAACATCACTTTCCTATTATTAAAACATTTATGGCAAACTCGTCTTCATTGCCTTGGTCTTTTTTTCCAATTTATTGTCATATATAGTTTCTTACTTAAATATTTAGATCTATCCTTGTGTATGGTGCTGCTACCGTGTTTCTAGCTAGAGAGGGTGGTCTGGTTTTTTAAACTGAATACTCACTCTTTTAGTTTGAGTTTTTTCCAATTCAGGGCAACACAGCAATGAGGAGCAACAACTCCAGTACTTTTTCCTGTTTTAAAGGTTGACACAGAAATTTGAAAAAAATTACAATGTCTTGTACAAGAGAGGCTTTGAGAACTATGTTGATTAGAATCATTTAATCATCAACTGCCATATTCTGATCATTGGCAGAGTTTACCATCTCTGTCTGAAGGAGATAAATTTGAAACATTTAATAAAGAAGATAGATATCAACCAAAGACAATCCCTACCCAGATAAGTGGTCTAGGTATGAAGCCCCTATTTCAAAGCAGTGCTAGTACTGAAAAGAGCTGGTATCTAGAGAATTGGTGCTTCAGAGGTTTGCCAGCTTTGTGCTGTTCAGTAAACATGAGGTGAGTTTATTACAATATTCCACATGGATTGATTTACTGCATGAATATTGATTGCATTTCTAGTGTCCTTACCCTCGTGTTGATTTCTGCTTTTAGTACAGTAGTTGATGTTGAAATTGTTCTTAATGAGTTGGACTGTTGGTGTGCCAAGATATGTTCATCAATGTTTGTTTGTGTGATTTTTGATAGTATTATTTGGATGACATTTTGTCATCGCAAATCAATTGGTAATGTAGAAATGTAGTGTCTCTCTCTTGCTCCCTCACATGAGATTATTTTTTGTGTGAGTATATTTCTTTTCATTTCAACAAAGTATCTCAATGGTATGTACACACTGTGCAATATTCAGGTGAGTTCAAGGACTGTACAGGCGACATAGCCATCATGGACTGAGTTCAGTTTCTAGGTTCTGGACCCTTCTCAATTTATTTTAGAATTGTGGGCGCAAAGACTATCTCACCAGGATTTGGCCAAAGGCTGAAAACAGACCTGGACAGGACCCTGGTCCATCACAGTCCATCACTCAAACACACAGATAGACACACACACATACACTCCATCCATATTCACACACAATTTGGAATTGGCAATTAACATAACCTTAAAAAAAAAAAACTGCTGTAATTAATCCCTTCTTGGCTTGAGCACGTCTGGTCGTTGTCATTTTCATGAAATGACTAACAAAGCTGTTCAGTTATAACAAATGTTAGGGAATAAAAGAGGTGAAAGGCAAACTTTATTACAGTAATTATGGATATCAGGTGAATGTAGCTAATGTTAAACTATAGGATGACCAGATTTTCAAAGTCCCAGACTTGGACACTTATGTAGCATGTATGCCCGTGCTTAAAGCTCATCCTCATTTGTTTATTTCCTTTTTTTTTCATCTTCATCAGAGAAGGATCATGGCACAGAAAATAAAAAAAAACTTACACAAATAAATTTATAGGAGCCAGAGAGTGCTTGAAGTGTAAACAAATAAAAGGCAGTGCTGTCTGTACTTGTCTGCTTCTTGGTCATCCTCACAATGCTGTTCAAATTTAACACAGGTTCTTAATCAATCTTGCCTCACTAGATTTTTTACCGCGCTATTATATACATGTATTCCTTTTGCTGTGTTGTACACACTGTTCTCAATATATTGTAAGGATATTGTATTAGATGAGCAGCCTGTTAAAATGGGGATGGTTTGATTTTCTTTAGTTATTTATTGGGAGGCTGGGATTGGCTTCAGCAGACCTCCGTGACACTGTAGTTAGGATATAGCAGATTGGATGGATTTATTGGGATGCATATCCAGAAATTAGGACTGTCCCCGTCGTTGGGTCATCTGGTCACCCTAGCAAATTAGACTTACAGTGAAATATTGAATTATTATAATCTGCAGATAAAGGAGCATTTAGTAAATGTTTATTTGCTTTTTTTGCCACTGCCTACATGCCACAGGGTACTTCTTTCACCTCTGCTGTAGATAACCTTTTATTTTCTATGCTTGCATTTTATGTTTTTACAGTCATTCTGGTGTGTGTTTAGACCATAGTGTGTGTGTGTGTATTTATTTATTTATACATTTATGTATTTGTTTATTTAAAGAGCTTCTATAAAAAGCCAAATTTCACAGTGGAAACAAATAAAGTTCTGTCTGTCTGTCTGCCACAACAAAATTAGCAAAATAAAAAGAATATTGGGATTCACAAAAAGGATTTTGTTAGTGGTGATTATTTGTAATGCATAGCCTTGAAAAGAAAATACACATTATTATTTTGTCTGTTTATGTATGCATATCATGTACTGATGTGGGATAAGTATTCATTATTTAAAAATTTAAATTAAAAAAATTGCCAATCAAACTCTGCAGATAAGCTTTAAAAATGATTGGGTTTAATTATTAAATATACCATGAATAAATTTAGCATAAACAATATGGACTTATAAATGTGAACATGATAGATAAAGTAAACCTAAGGTTGAAGCTATGAGCTTTTTATGATTAAATTTTTTAGTTATTTTTTAATGAGGTTTGCCTAGTCAGTTAGTCATTATTTATAACAAGCAACCTTTAATAACAAATTCTATCAGAAGGGGCTTTACAACAAATACAGAACATCACAACAATGTATTACTTCTGTTCAACACTGAGTATAAATTCAGCAGATTGCTAGGTGAAACAAGGTAAGGTTGACTAGGGAGAAATTAAATGTCACAGTATTGGAATGTTAGTCGCAGAATACATTGCACAAGAGAGAAGTCTTTATTTGAGATTGAGACTAAAGAAACTTCAATTATAGAAATTGAGTGAAAGTTCTAGAAGGTGGCTGCCACAAGCTGAATGATCATTTACTAAAAGGACTGCAGGAAAATATAGTATAATAGTAGTAGGGTTTAGCTTAAAAATGCATATTGGTTTTACTGTGCTTCTTTCCAGTATTTAGTTGAAGTATGCAGCTGTAACTGTTTTCAGAGTACAAAAATAAAATCATATTGAAGCATCCATGATCTCAGCTAGACAATCAGTCCTCAGGCTTCTTGACTGACTTAGCTGTTTAATGATTGTTTTACTACTATCAAGGATCTTAGATCTCCTCAAACCTTTTTGTTTTTCATTTGCAGAAAAAAATATTACAGTCTGCTGTTTAGTCCTATAATTGAGGAACATTTATGGTACAGACTGTGAATATTAAGATTTATGAGTCAGGAAGATAACTAAATATGGCATTTAATTTTACATTAGAAATTTCAAGGAATGGGATTTATTATATATACAAAATTATTCATTGTTTATCATTGTTGCAGTTGTCATGTACAAAATAAAACACATCTTTTTTTCTATAGTGAGTGTAGGAGTACGCTTCTGTAAACAAATTCTCAGGTAAAATACAAGTATAGATTATACTAATTACTAAATGCAGAGTTAATACTTATAAAGATACAGCTTTGTTAACATACACAGAAAACAAAACAGAAACTAACACAAATGGAAGCCAACAATATCAGTCCATTAGTTAACCAATGAACATTGTCTAATTGACAACGGAGGATATGAAAATTGTAAGAAAGAAAATCAAAGATAAATTCACAGTCCTGGAGTCCTTGGTCAAGTAACCGTCTACCCTTCCTGGATATTCTATAGTAGAGTCTGTGCTGGGCTGTCCAATCAGATGAGAGAATCTTTCTATTCATGGATACCTTTGCTCTTTTATCTGAAATTACTTTTCCTTAGGCAGGAGAGCAGCTTGGCAGTAGAGCAGTGGCATCAAGAGCCACATCAAGGTACCAATGCAAAAATTTAATTACATTTTTCCTAAGTGCTTCCACAACATGAGTAGAAAAATAGACAAAGATCTTAAAAATATTGAAATAGTAAGTTGGAATGAAACTGGACTATGTCACTGAACTTGACCAAACATGAAAGATACAGCCTTTCATCTCATTGTATGCCTAGCTCATTTGTTCATCTCAGAGAATACAAAATGACACTCATGGACTTCCACATTCTTTCCTGAGTATCTCCAGTTACACCACCTCCCTGCCACTGAAGCTTTGCTCTTCTCAGTAACATACTTGTTTTCAAGAAGCCGGTGAGCAGTTAATAAAGTCCAGCCATTGGACTGTTACTGGTAATCCATAGAATCACTTTCAGAATTATGAAAACCCTATACAGAGTCTCCCTAATCATGGGCATCTCCTGGGGTGCCCCTGAAGGCCAAATAATATTTATTTCACTATTCCAGACTTTGAGTTAACGGTTTTGGACTGGAATTACCATGGATAAACCACAACAACAACAACTTATTTTCTGTATAGCCCAAACACACACACAATCACAATCACACACAATCACAATCTGTACACGAGGAATAGCTTTAACAGGACCTGTTTTTTGACAGAACTCTCAGCCTTGACTCCTTAAGAGGACATGTCAAAACACCCAAAACTAGTAATTATATTGGATATTTTTTATTTTGCATTGCAGGCTTTTACTACTTAACCGTACCCTCTATGAGAAAGATATTCTGTTATATTTGCCTCCAAAGTTTACTGTCCACATCGGCAAACCCTATTCTGAATCTGCATCCAAAGAAATGTACAAAAGGAACATGCATCACTGAAGGGTTTAAATTGCCCATTTGTCTAGAAAACAATAAGTCTGGTTATAGGGCTATGTTTAGTAGTCTTGCTGTTTAAAAGTTTTGTACTTTTGGTTTTTCGCTATTAATAAATGAAAAGTGTCAGAAAAGAAGACAAGAACAGTGTAACTGTCCCTACACCATCCCCTCCTCTCACCATTCATATGCAACTCAGTTTTTCAGTCATGGCACATGTCCATTCCATTGAAGAAAGAAATTGAATTGATTTGTGAATAAAGTCATGTTTACTTTTCTTACAGCAACTAAATGTAAATGTTATTGCAGGGAAAATGAAAACACATCTACAGTCATCAATTGGTTTCCACCTGTTTTTGACCTATAAATGTTAGACTCTGGACTTGCGAAAGTACACCAATTATCTTTGCTATTTGACAAGCCATTCCTACTGCTATAACATTACATGTAACAGTTTTGGAATGGAAAAGTCCTGAAAAATGTTAAAACTGAGGACAATTACATTACATGCACTTTTATTTGGGCCTGCAAGATGTGTTCACCTAACTAATATTCTTGAGTGTAACAATGAAATGTTAGAGTTATTAATAAGTTTGGACAAAATAAGTGCTGACTATATCTGTTTAAACAACAATGTCTTAATAATCAAAGCGTAATTAAGACTCCAAACTCACTATCTTTACCAAAGACACCCCCACCAGGCACACACTTATACTTACAAATTATGAACATCACATATGCAAATAATTAAACAGGTAGAGAAATGAATGTGAAAAAAGGTCCAAAACTTTTTATCAGGTCATCTTCATCTTCCTTTTTTTATTTGTTTGGAGATTGCAATGAATGTAACAAACTGATGAGTGCAACATCACATCTGCTGATATTCAACTTTTGTTCTGATATTGCAGTTAATGAACATTAATTAAAAAATTTTGAAAAGCTTATGCAGCTTTGTTGTACAAAGGTGATACTGCATGTAACTGATGGTTTTGGAGTTCATAAATGAAGTAAAAAACTAAAGAGGGTCCTATGTTCAGGTCTGGTTTTGTTTGTCTTTGTTTGTTCTCCTGTTGTTGTCTCGTTGTGTTCCATATTGTTGGTTGCTCACGTCTATGTAGGTGCCTCCACAGAACTGGACTGCATGTCGAATCTAAAGCTGCTGGAAGTGGTGATACCAGCCCTTCCTTGACTCTCCTTTAAGATCATTCTCATTAGTCTCATCTACAGTATTTATGGCTTGTTTAAAGTGTTTACTTTTCTTCTTGCTTTGCCACCAGGCTCTTGTTTAGAATGAGAATCTATATGGATGTTTTCTTTTTTTTGTGGCATGGTAATAGATCAAGTTTACATCAAATTTATGGCACGTTAATACATCAAATTTACAAAAAAAAGAGCAACCTATGTGACACCTACTCTGATTATACTGAACTCATGTCAACCAACCAGGACTCCATTTCTGTTATGCGCTAACATTATAGGAGGACAGGCTCTTTGTAGGAAGAGAATGAATTTTAATTTGTCCACCTCATGATGGCAAAATAATGTAGTTTGGGGGGATGGAGGGGTGGTATATGATCATTCAGTTAATTTATTGTTAGTTTTACTTTAGGCAATGCTGGAAAATAACCAAATAATCACCAAGATGCTCCCACAAATTAAATATAAGTTGAGTGAGGGTTCTTTGCTTCATTTTCCAGTACACCAGAAATGTAAAGAGAGATAAAGTCTACATTAACACTCACTTTCTGTCTTGTGGTTTGGACGTGGCCAAAGACTTACTTTCACAAATAACCTAAATGTAATTGTTGAAATAAACAATACTAGCCAACCCGCGACGTACCATACGCCGCATAATCAGGCCTGTTTTTTAATGATTTTTAAGCACAGGGAGAAAATTAACATTTGAAAAATCGGTAAAATAATAAATCAGCAAAATAAAGCAACATTGTAACAATGCACGGAATGAACCAACACACAATCGTCCGTGACTGAAAATTGGCGGACCGCCATCGCTCATGTGCCCACCTCCAACTTGTCACTTGAGTCGTTGTCGTCTTTGCACAGTCCAGATGCACCTGTGACTCACGTAGACTTTCCATGTTCCTGCAGGAGCATCTAAGAAGACACATGTTTGTTGCGGATGCAAATTGCTGTATGTAGCGTGTAAAACAGTTTGCTATGGTGCACATGGTCATGCGTCGTAACCAACAACATGGTTTTTAAAGACTACTTACTTCATTGTGTTTTAACCTCAGTTGTAAAGGATTGTTTTAAGGATCCCCTCGCAAACTGGTTTACACGCTGCATATGGCGATTCACCTCCGGCGTGGCTCCTTCCTGCGTGCGCCATAGGTGTCTTACTTGTCGGCGGCTTAGTGAATCCACGCCCCTTCCAGCGTGCTTTCCATGGGTGTCTTGCCTTAGTGAATTATATATATATATAGATAATACAATTTATTTATAACATAAGGGTAATAAAAGATCTACAGTATATATGCAAGTATCAGATAACGAGCAGATCTGCTTTCCAGCAAAGGACCCTGTCAGGCAAACTGAGACTTGCGTTCCAGCCTGACAAAATGTATTATGCTAGTCTGTCCTACATCTGTGCACTCTGTTGGACTGGGCATACGTTTCATCATTGCCATTATTCTGTGTTCACACATTGACATAAATACAAAAAAATAAAAATAAAATTCAGTCACATCATGCGGTATAGTGGAACATCCAGAAAAGATTGGTACGTATAGTGTAAATATTACTGGGTGATGTGTGCTAATCCAAGTTTGCCAACGGAAAAGGCTATTGGGGTATAGTTTTGATTGGGAGACAGAATGTGAGTGGGTCAGCCATGTCCCTGGAAGGATAGCTGACCCAGAACAGTACGGTGCAGATCCTACCAATGTCTAGGTTGCTAAAGAGCAGATGACACAGACTGAAATTGCTCAGTTCCTTAAAGGAATAATTGTATGTTGCATATTGTATCCTAAATTATATCCTACATTAACGTATATTAAATGTATGGATTATTATATAGGTTATATTATAGGTTACCAATAAAACTAGGCAATAATCAGTCCAAATTGATCATGCTAATATTTACAACCATATGGACTAAAATTTAATTTAGTTAATAAATGATACAGTCTATCAAAATATACAATTTAAAATATCTAAATAAAGTACCATTTATCAGTCTATCCTGCATGATCTATAACCATGATACATATTGAAAGGTTTTTTTCAGACTGTCCTTTGCTATTTAAAAACTAAGCTCTATGCATTTTCAATCCAATTGATGATTCCTCCTCTCCAGGTAAAAACTGTGGGGCTCACTTGTGTATATCACACAGTTACACTGTTATAACAGTTCAGATTGTTCACAAAATCTGAACCATGATTATATGTTTGTTTTTTTAATATTTGTGTAAATGTTAGTATTTTTGGTATGTTGTCTTGCAATATAGCAGTTCAAAAATATGTATTGTTTTTCTCAAATATTATAGCAACACCTAGTGATTTGTGGGTTGGTGGTCTTTGGGTGTCCCTTATTTTTCCACATTAAAGGTGGCAGCCCTGTATGTACAGATACCAAAAATATTTATTCATTCTGAGCGGGTGGGGGGGATGTGTGGTCCTCTGTGAAGCACTACGAAGCTAGAACATATGATTGATGATCGAGAGAGGCAGTCGTGGGGTTGTGATTTGGGATAGATGCTGCGCCTTCAAGGAAGTTCATAGGTGCTGTACGGCACCCAAAAAAAAAAGAAAGCATAGGGTGCCACAAGTGGAAAATTCCAGACCTGGGGTCAGATTTATAAAAATGAAAGGTTTGTGGAGTTGTGATGTTGTTTAATATGTTTGTCACGTCAATGCACATTGCAATACTGACTCAGTGCTATGAATTATTATATGCGTTAGCTGGTTTGGCTTCATTTCCCTTGATGATTAAGGGTGTCCCCAAAATATCTCATTATGTATATGCTAATATCGCAAAATCCACAAATATCCAAAATCTGAAATACTTACAGTCCATGCATTTCGAATTAGGTATACTTAACCTGTTTTATCATAAATTTATAAAGCCACATGACTTCCTAGGGTCAGAGATACCATACAAAATCCTAGTATTAACCAAGCCACATTTCCCTGTAGCAGGTTCCAGAAACATTACACTCTTGATCTCCTTATTTTTACAAATCATAACATGATTTAATTCTATTTCTGTTTATTGACAATGCCACTCTGATGGTAAGAGCTAAAATCAAGCATGACTGTTAAATGTTTAGACTTCGGAGTTTAGTAGTATCATTAATAGGGCTGAGTCCACATGGTAAAAACTGATTCAGACTTGAATGTTGTGTGTGTATCTTAAAAAGCCAAATACTTTTATTTAAACTGTTTAATTTAGTGCTAATACAGAACTAAAATGATAGTCAACAATATAGGTGATGAGGCATTCTTGAGGCTTTAAATTATTATAAATTGCCAATCTGTAGACTGTAAATCCTGTATATTTTTTGGAATTTCCAGTAATTTGCACCTTTGAGATTTACATACAGTAAGGGGATACATAAAAAGTAAACCACTTCATGTAGAATTTCAGGAAGATTAAATAACCAAAGGAAATTGTGCTCTGTGCTTGGATTTTCTAATTAAAAATTAATTAATTAAGTTAGGTAAACCTAAAAGCTTAATCAATCAGTTGAAAAAAGAAAAAAATGAATTGACGTAAAGGTTCTGTAGTATGCTTTTACTTCTACAGATTAGTTTCAGATAATATGGTTTAAGTGCCAGGATTGGTTTTTTTTTTTCTCAGTTTTGACAGTTTGTCTTAGGAAGAACGATGCATTTTTACTGATAAAGTGGGCACTGCAGTTAGTATGACCTTCTGCAGGTTATTCTTGAAAAGATGCACTTAATACAAACTGCCTCAGAGCAATATGTTATAGGAATGTACAGTCCAGACTTGAAATGAAAGTTCTAATATCATGAACTATTTTTTAAATGATTTTTTAAGCAATTACTATTAAATAATTTGTAGCTGAAAGCAATGGACAATACAATGCTGTAATATCTTTAATGTTAAATAGTAAATTAGAGAACTTCATATGACTAGGGCAAGATTATGTAGCAAAGTAATTACTTACATTGGATGAAGATTTAGATAAAATTTAAAAATATATATTCCAAAAAATTAAGAAATTATTTCCCTGTCTTTAGGATGCAGGACAGCTTTTGTTTTGGACGCCTTCACCAGCCAGCGCAGCATAACCTTATTAGACAAACAACTATTCGTCAAAAAGAGGACGTGACAAAGCTATTTGGCATTTTCAGAAACTTCTACAAAGGAACATCTTGAGTCTATACTAGAGCTAAAAGATTTCAAAGAAAAACACACACACACAACAAATAGCAGCAGCATTCAAGTTTGTGGATTGTCCTGAGGTCTGGAGCTAGCTTAAGAAGAATATCTGGTAGACAGGACTTTTTCATGTTCTGTTTGACTTTCTTTTTGAGTTTGGGGATTGGACTTTGTTATTTTGGTATTTCTTTGGAATGTCTGATTTTGACCCTGGTCCGCTTCAGGCAGGGGTCTCCAACTTTGGTACTGGAGCACTAATGTGACTGCAGGTTATCATTATAGCCCTTTTCATAATTAGTGACGAGTTTTTGCTGCTAGTTTTGCCTTCATTTTATTGACTTGCTATTTAAGACTCAGACCCCTCAATTGTTTCTTTTTTCCTTAACCAGAAGCCAAACAATAAAGACATTCAAAACGAGCCAACACATGACCAGCAACATGTGTCCATCATACAATATCTGAAAATAAAGAACGGGTGAAGGTCTCAGTAATGGTGATCTGTTGAGGTCCACAAAATATTTTGAATGGAGTCTTAGCAAAAACAAAATTAGCAGTTTTCTTAATGTCTGTTGTGGCAGAACACCAATAAACTGTGGATTTTAATAATGTGTGTAATTAACAAGAATTGGCAAGAATTAAAACTGGTTGGACATTGAGGCTTCAACTTAGCTTTACATCTCATTTTTGTTAGGGTGCTATTTAAGGAAGAAATGAAACAATTCTGAGGGCTGAATATTGAAAAAACAAGTCAGATAAAATGAAATTAAAAGAAGTTAATTAGCAGCAAAAACTGGTCAGCAATTAAGGAAACAGAATGAAAAACCTGCAGCCACAGTAGAAATCCATGACCAGAGTTGGAGACCCCTGTTAAAGGTATAAATTAAATTAAGTTAAATACTTGGACAATGGATCACACTTGAGGTAATAATAAACAGTGTTACATTAACAACGCTGTGTTACACAACTTCTGTGGTCTAGCAAAACAAAAAAATACTGAATCAAGGAAAAAATAAAGATACAGAGAATTGTAATACAGCAAAAACAGAATTCTTGAATTGTTTGCTTGAGCAGTAGTCTCAGTAGTCTCTCGCTTTTATTAAGTTTAGAAGACCATTTTGTTGGTGACCATGTTATACATCGTGATGTCACAGGTCACACGGCATATGCATTATGTTCATAACAGCTGCTGCACATCATCATAGCAGCTAAGTACAAACAAAATGGTTGCACCCATAAAAAACATACACAAATTGGAGGTACAGTACCTATGTGAAGCAAATACAGAAAATGGCAGTGCCCATAAAAGTGCCAATGATAGTGATGCAATAACTTGTACAACAATTTTAAAAAATAGTAAAAACAAAGACAGCAATAGCATTCAAGAAACAAACAAAAACTATGATCCAACTTTATCATCAACATGTTTAACTTGTTGAATGTTTTGTCAGAGGCATGTCCTGTATATCAGTTGCATCTGAAATAGAAAGAAAAAAATATGCAGGCCTTTGCACATTTTGAAACAGAGGCTTACAAAATAAAATAGAAAAAAGACCAAAACACCTAGAGTTGATTTAAAAAGATACTGTAGCTTTAATGCATTGAAGGAGGTAAGCATTTGGCTTCTTGATATGTAAATAATATATCTAGAACATTATACTGGGGATATAAAGATTTGCAGAGTTTTTCAGAAATGCAAGTTTTTTGGCTCAGATAAATATAAAATAAGTTTTGTAATCTCTGATGGAGATTATATTACACATTAGAAAACCAAATTTTAGTTACAGTTTTCCATGATGAGCTGTTTGATGAATTAAAAGATGAGATGGCAAGTCACAATGTAGGATGGTATTTAAAAGATAAAATCAGTCCAGAATAAAATTATGCACAAGATAAAGTAATAACTTTAGACAAAAATAGGGGTTAAGAGTCTAGATTTACCAGGTTTTATGTAATGGAACAAAAAAACTGGAGCTCCATGGATGTTAAGAAATCTGTAGTCAGTGTTTGTAAAAGAAGAAGTTGATTAATGGATATTAAGAATTGGAAAATCCATTTAGGCTGAAAACAATTTTTTTGTTATGATATTTTTTTATTGATGACACTTTAATATTTTGAAAGCTGAATTTTTCAGGATTTATTTTCATGTGTGTGTTTTAATGTGTGTGTTATCATTTGTAAATATGGCATTTTCATTTTTATGCTGACGATGTGCAGCTATATACACCTGTAAAGCTAAATGACCTTTCTTAACTTCTGAGTTTAGAGATTCATCAGTTAGAAATTTAAAAAAAATGGATGGGTCTAAACCAGTGATTCCCAACCTTTTTTTCACCATGCCCCACCTAGGCCTCTCTAAAATCATTATGTCCCCCACTGTAACATATACCTTATTCTTATTATTAATTATTTGAAAAGTGAACTCCTACTCACGTGGAGGAAGCTCATAATGTCATTAATTTGGTCTAAACAAGCTTCCAAAGAACGGAAACAAAAGAGGGAATGGATAGTTGAAGTACTGACAAAGAAATCACTAAGAAATTGTTAAAAATATATATAATATGAAGTAATATGAAAATACAGCAAGTACAGTTTTGAAGACATGTAATAAGAGATGTAATATTCATAAATGTAAAATAACTTTTTCTGTAATATTTTGATCATTTTGTATTTTTCTTATATTGCAAAATGTTATAATCATTGTTACAATTCATATTATTTTAATGGTAAAAATGATTTCTAAGTAGAAAAACCCAAGTCGTTGTAAAATCATAAATTAAAGTGTTCTTCACCATCCCTTCTATGTTTATATAAATACATAAATGTCTCTGTAAAAAATAAAAATTATTTATTTATTTTTTTATATTTTTTAACAGTGAATTTCTGTTTTTTATAAATTAATGTACCTAAATTATCGAATTGCCCCCTAAAAAATCAAATTGCCCCCCACGTTGGGAATCACCGGTCTAAACTTTCTGTTGCTAAATGCTGATAGTTATTGATTGTTAGACCAGTCAAATATGGACAATTGTGTGAGAGCTTGAGTGTTAATATTGATGGCTGTAGTATTTCTGAAAGTTGGACTGTCAAAAATCTACAGATCATCTCACATTCCAGTCTCATATCAAGGCTATTACCAGGACAGCATTTTTTTCATGTTATTAATATTGCAAAAATCAGATCTCTTCTGTCTTTTCATGATGCTCAAACATAAATAGAAGCATTTATTTCTTCTAAACTTGATTATTGTAATACTATTTTTTTCCGGTTTTCATAGTTGTGCTACTAGAAGTCTTCAGCTTGTTCAGAATGCTGCAATTAGAATCCTGACAAAACAACAAAAAATGTATAATATAGCACCCATTCTTGCTTCTCTTCACTGCTTACCAGTACAAGCTAGAGCTGACTTTAAAGTCCTTTTTTGAACTTTTAAAGTATTGCATGGACTTGCTACAAATTACTTAGCTCAGCTTATTATAACGTGTACGTCAATATGTTCTCTTCACTCTCCTAATGCTGGTCTCTTAGTCATTACCCCAGTTAAGGAAACATCAGTTTGTCACAGAGCATTTACCTACTGTGCACCTTATATTTAGAATGGTCAGAGAAGCACACTCAGTTGATATTTTTAAATCAAGACTTACCTTCACTGTGTTCATTACAACCTGCCTTACAATTCAGTCAGGTCTATCATCTTGAAACATTCTTTTAAATGGTTAAATTATTATTTTTATTTGCTGATATTCCTTAATGTGGTGTTTTTAATGTTAAATATCATTATGTATTATTCCTTCAACACTGATGTCATTGTTTATTTTAACTTCTGTTTTTCACTTGCTTACTGAATATTTTGTACCATGTATTCTTATTTGTACTTATTTATTCTGACCATTCTGCAGGTAATTGTGCACTTTAAATAAAGTTGATTGATTGGTTTGTGAGTTGTTTAGAGAACTTGCATGGTTGCTAAGTACTGACTCCCAAGGATCACCACAATTCACATCACAAAGACTCCCATATGAGTTCCAATGCTGCACCAGTAGTCCTTTGTCTAAGATTATGGATTTAACCCATAAACAAGTGCAGCTTTGCAATTTTGGTTCTGTCGTTCTGGTTTAAGGTTAATGGCATACGCTGTTGTAGTGTTTTGGCTGTGGTTGAATAATAATGTCCTAGTAAACATCCATCCATCCATTATCCAGCCCGCTATATATTCCAACTACAGGGTCACAGGCGTCTGCTGGAGCCAATCCTAGCCAACACAGGGTGCAAGGCAGGAAACAAACCCCGTGCAGGGCGCCAGCCCACCGCAGGGCACCCTAATAAAAAACTTTTTGAAATTCTTTTCCAGCTGTGATAATGGTTTTCACTTCAAATCATTGTCTATTGAGAAACTTGTTTTGTTTTCAGTTTCTTTGTCAAAAGACGTGTATATCCTGGTCTGTTGGTAATTACATCATAGCAGGTACTATCTCTCTCCTTTTTTCAGCAGCCTGTTCAAAGTGGTCAGCTAGAGATAAAAAGGCAGGTGGTAAGTGTTTGTGATGCGGTCATACTGCGCTGCTTGGATTTTCACATCTGGCATAACAAAGTATTATGCAGTGTTATGTGGTGCTTCAGGTCATGTCTCAAACATGAGACATTCTAAACATCAGGTTTAAAATGTATGCTTAACCAAAGTGAGTATGTTTCATTTCAGTGGTTGCTTTAAACCCCAAATTTTAAACAGCCTTTTCATCCAGCTGACACTTGAAGGGGAATAACAGAATATACTCTGGAGTAGTTAAAGATGTGGACATTTATATTTAGTAAAAAAGTATTCCAAGTTAAGTCCACAGTAAAAAAAATAAAATATACATTTTAGCCTGGCGTTACTGAAAACTTATATTTCTCACTGAAAGTGTGTCTGGGGTTTTGTAATGGAAAAAAAAATAGATATCTCACATGTAAGAACTAGGGGAATATGGTTAAGTGGGGGTAAATGAATTGTTTTATTTATTTTAAATGTATTGATAGCAACTATGAGCATTACCTTCAACTTGTTTTAGAGTGTTTAATATTTGATTCATTAGTCTTGATGACTATTGCCTTTGGGCAATTAGGGCATTTATGTTTTAATCTGAAACACAGGATATCATTGGATAATAAGGGTGGGTGGGTCTGTGCATTCTGTGATTGTGTTGAGGTTTACTTTGAGGTATTTTAGGAGGTCAAGCATAGGGGAGCAGTATGATTTCTGCTACAGCTGTTGTGAGCTGGATGGGAGGCACGGAGAAGCAATTTTCCTTTTCATGTGCTGGAATTAAATCTAAAGCAGTGCAGATGAGCTGGTCAAGTGCAGGAACTAAGAAACGAGGAAAGCACTACTTCGTTGAGAATGAGTAAAAATCTACAGCCTCACAAGCTGAACAGACAGGGTTTTCATTGTGTGGAGACTTAAAGGTAAATTGGGGAGAGTAACTGTCAAGTTTTGTACTTCTTTTTTTAATTGGGTTGCTGTAAGTAGTTTCTGATTAAACCAATGAACATTGACTTTCTTGTTTAGAGATCTAATGGAAGAAAGTTGAAACCTCTGTAGAGCTGTTTCCAGCATTTTGTGTTGCGCACATGTCTGGTTTGTGTGTATTGATATATATATTTTTTTTCCTTTTTTGCTTAACATTCAATTGTATGTATTGATTGCTGTGTAGTTTTTTTTATGTTTGCTTGTAGTGAATAGCTAAGAGAGAGATGCTTGTATTGGTTTAACTATATAGAAATCAATAATTTAGTCTGTTTGGTTTGATACTTCAACTGTGATGTTCCTATTTTGCATGGTGTTATGGGGGTTGGGGGGTGTGACGATGCGGGTTCACTGCATAATTCCACTCAGCTTCTGGAAGCACTTCAACCCTGCACCGTCTGTAATGTTACCAATGAGCACGGCAGTGAGGCACAATATAGCAAATGGAGCAAGGGGATGGTGTAAAAAAAAATGGCAAATGCTTTTATTAAAAACTAACAACAAAAAGAAACAGTGTTCAAATAAATAAAATGCAGTGCCTTCAAAGTCATTAAATAAATGATCCATAAAGACAGGTGGTATTGTGGTGGTTAAAAATCCAATAAATAGAAAAAAAATAATCCTTTAAAATGAGGTTAAAACAATGCTGGAAGCAGAGCCTTTAAAAACAAGCCAGCCCGATGTCTTCTTTACCTGGCGGCTCCCCTGCTTCTCCCATACGGGCTTCTCAACAGGAGAGTCGCCCTTCCTGCAGCTGACATCACTACTGTCCAGTTGCCTTCTGTTCCCTGGCTCCATACAGCTACTTTACTGGACCGAGACTTGGCTTCCCTGGCGACCAGGACGCCCACATCAGGGAATTGACCTCCCAAGCCTCCCAACTCCCGCTGCCTTCTCAGCCTTACGCGGCCAGCCGTCCTTCTTCACCGGTCACCCCAGCTCCTTGTTCGCTCAGCGGGAGTGACCGCTTCCTTCTGCCCCACCGAGTGTCAGCCAAACACCCCTGCTTGGGCTCACTGTCCAGCTGCCTGCCTGCGAGCACACGCTCACTCGCTCGCTCATGCCGGTTCTCTCTCTACATACTACTTCCTGCAACCTCCGTCTATTTCTCCTTCCTTTTTTTCTTTCTCTTTCTTACCCGCCTCGCGCTTCTCTTTATCAAAAGGATGTAGCAGCTGTGGCAGCTGTGGCAATCAGCAACTCCTGGGAACAATTACGGATGCAGACCGTTCCTCACCTGTGCACTTAGGTGAGAAACGGCCACATCACGAACTCCTCAGGAACCGCTTCGGCCACACACCACGATGCCCCCTCGCTAAGCCGCGAGTGCGGTGATTATTTATTTAAAACTGGCCCTTTGACATGAGGTGTGGACCCGCTATACCACAGGGGGATTCATCTATCTGCATGTTCATAGGACCAGCTAGGTGAAGAGTGTCTGGGGCTTGTTTTGTCTTGGTACAGTTCTATATTACTGTTCTTTCCCCTATTGTATTTTTAATGTGTAGCCTTTATCAGAATTCGTCTAATCTCACAGGCTTACAACTATTTATAAGGTATCGTACCATATAACTTCTCCCCACCTTCCCTTCTACATTTGAAACCTCAGACAATTAGGTGTAGTAAAAGACAAGCAAGAGTTAAGTTTCAACTTGAATAATGTATTATTGATAATATTCATAAATAATAACAATAAGTAAAGTACAAGTGAATATTGGCAAATATACAACATGATAAATGCTAATGCGTACTTTGAGGTGGCACACAGACTTGTTACTTAAAATGTCTAGTTAAGGCATCACTTTTGGTCAGCTTTCTTCAGAACAGACCAAATGCCTGTCTCTATATTGCTGCCGAGCTGTGCTCTTCATTGTGTTGTCTTTTACAGTTCATGGTGTTTGAGATGCTCTTTTATCAGACTGTATGAGACAGAGAGAGAGAGAGAGAGAGGTAAAGCAAGCAGATTTATAGACTCTCTGTCCAAACCCTACAGCCAATAGGACATTGTGGTACTTAGTAGCTTCAGGCAACTTTAGACTAATAGACTTCTGGTGCGACACAATGGTTTCACACCATTGTCTTCCATGCGGGGGTTGATTGAGAGAGCCCTGCAGAGAATCATTTGCCAAACTGGTTTCAGGCTCTTCTCCCAACCCTGTCATAAAATTACAAAAAGTCAGTCCTAAAAAAGGGGGGAGGGTTCTTAACCATCAAACCTTTGCTGTTCTTATCAGTTATATAACACTAATGTCTCAGTTACAAATAAATACATACTAAATATTTATCTACTTATATACAAATTTTCACACCACAACAATGCTGTACCAGCTGGTAGTCTGGGACTACAGTAGAAGTGTCCAGTGCACCATGGCTATCCTTGTCTGGGGGTTTGTATCTATTTCTTTATTTTTGTGACTGTTTTTGTTTTTCTTCATAAGTTTATATCTGTGGCCTAATAAAATAAATCAGTGTGTATTTATAAATTTGACTTGTGTTTTTGGAACTTCACCATACTAGCACAATTAGTTAGAACTTGAACTTGGGTAGAGTCTGGTCCTGGTGCCAGTTTCATACTGCTGGTCTAGTCGGGCGTCCCTGCAGGATTAAGTATATTGTTTTATGCTCCTCCTGTATAACATTGTGATAGATATTGTCACACACAAGAGTTTAAACTGCTATACAGGGCCGTTTGAAGGAATTTGGGGGCCCCAAGCAAAATGGACATGGAGGCCCCCCGCACGCACGCACGCACGCACGCACGCAAAGGAACCACAGCATAGCCATACAGTTTAAATTCACTCACACTTTATATAAATAAAAAAGGTTTACAGTGCAAATACTGCTGTTGCATATAAAGTGCATAAAATTTGAACATTTTCAACAATTGAACATTTGCAAAAAACACCACTGTACCATAAAATCAAATATACATTAAAAAAAGTGCACAATAACTAAATCCAACATACTTAAAAAGACACACACACATACATACTCACATTAACATTTTTCAGTTCTCTCAAACATGTGCAAATTATCTAAAACTGCTGTTTGCGAGCCTTGTTTTCTGCAAAGGCAATCACAATGTCCTCCATGTCCAAAGACTGGCGAACATCCCGCTTAATTGACATAAGTACCAGTCCTGTGAACCTTTCTTGGCCCACCGTGGACCTCATGTAATTTTTTATCAGCTTCAAAGCTGAAAAGCTCCTCTCACCAGAGGCCAATTATTCTTATTTCTTTTTATTATTTTAATTTCTTCTATGTAAAGCACTTTGAATTGCCATTGTGTATGAAATGTGCTATATAAATAAACTTTTTACTGTTAACAAACAATGAAATTATAATTAAATGTTTACTAATTATTAGTAGTGCTGTGAGTCGACTACCAATGCTTAAAAACATCCCAAGCTAATGTTTGATGCACAGAATTTATTGTGTGGTTTTCCTAGATAGATTATCACAGTGGAATAGTTAGTATAGCATGCTATGCCACTTTCATCAAAACCTATTACAAAGCTATAGAAATGTCATGTAATTTATGTATGATACATACAGTAATCCCTCCTCGATCGCGGGGGTTGCGTTCCAGAACCCCCCGCGATAGACGAAAATCCAAGTAGAAACCATATGTTTGTGTAGTTATTTTTATATATTTTAAGCCCTTATAAACTCTCCCACACTGTTAACATTATTAGAGCCCTCTAGACATGAAATAACACCCTTTAGTCAAAAGTTTAAACTGTGCTCCATGACAAGACAGAGATGACAGTTCTTTCTCACAATTAAAAGAATGCAAATAGATCTTCTCTTCAGGAGCAGAGAATTTCAGAGGGAGAGAGAGAGAGAGCGCTCGCAAAGAAAAGCAAACAATCAAAAAATCAATACTTGTACTTTTAAGTTTGCCGCGGCATTTTTTAGAGGAGCGTTAGTATCTTCTAAGCAAACAGCCTCTGTGCAAACAGCCCTCTGCTCACATCTCCTCCGTAAGGCGAGAGAACGTCAGAGAGAGAGAGCGAGATTAAAGCAACAATCAAAAATCAATACGTGTGCTTTTAAATATGCCGAGCACCGCAATAAAGCGGCATTTTTTTAGAGGAGCATCAGTATCTTTTAAGCAAACAGCCTCTGTGCAAACAGCCCCTCCGTCAGGCGCAGAGAATGTCAGAGAGGGTGAGAGAGAGGCAGAGACAAGCAAACAATCAAGCTAAGCGCGGGATGCATATCTTATAGCATTGAGGAGTTTTAGTTAATATGTAATACATGCTCTGATTGGGTAGCTTCTAAGCCATCCGCCAATAGCGTCCCTTGTATGAAATCAACAGGGCAAACAAACTGAGGAAGCATGTAGCATAAATTAAAAGACCCATTGTCTGCAGAAATCCGCGAACCAGCGAAAAATCTGTGATATATATTTAGATGTGCTTACATTTAAAATCCGCGATAAAGTGAAACCGCGAAAGTCGAAGTGCGATATAGCGAGGGATTACTGTAAACATATTTCTGCTAGCCTACCTGCTGCAAAATTGCACCATTTGTACAAGACAAGTAGAGCTATTTTATGTGTGTAATTTATCACTTACCACTGTCTTGTTTTTTCTTATCCTCCTCTTCCTTTCTCTTCTTTCTTTTTTGGCTTCCTGAAGCATAATTCCGCTTCATGACTGCCGAGGAAGTTTTGTATTTTGCCGGCAGCAGAGATCGCGTGGTTGGCTGGCTGCTGTCAGCTAGGGGGGCCCCCTTGAGGGGGATCCCGATAACAGTGTCATTGCACTTTACTGCATTCACTATCAATGGGGCGCTCACACAGTTTGTCGCTGCATTTTATTCTTAACCAGTCGTTGTCTTGGTGCCCCAGGCCAGCTCGGGGCCCCAAGCAATTGCTTGGTTTGCCTGCCTTGTCGCGACGGGCCTGCTGCTATACAGTATATATGATGGAAGGGTTTAGGGGACTTCCTACTTTTTTCCTTCAGTCTAAAAGACTCAAAACAAGCCAATGCCTTCTAACACCACTTCCTCTCTTGCCATCATTTAAACATGTCCCTCCCCACCCAGTATAGTATCTTCAGACCTACTAATAAGCAAGGCAAAATATTGCTTAGTATGGAATACACTTTGATCCTGCATGAAGCCAAGCAGCAACTTAATTTAAAATAAAAAGTTCCAAAATGCAATATTAAATGGCGTACCCAGGGTACCCACACCATAAAATATCCCTTATTCTTATTTCAGGCTCCCAGTTACAGTATACATAAGATTTTTTCATTTAACCAAACAGTATTTTGCGATATTCTTGTTTTAACCATCACAATTCTACAGTAAATTGATCTGGTGTACAAATTAATTAGTATCTTGGGATGGCTGCTGTTTTAAAACTTAATACTTTAAATGTGTTTTAAATATTTATTGTCTAACTTACCAAATCAATATTGGAATTATGCAAACGTGTTTAGCTAAAAAAAATTGGTTAAAATGCCTCCTTATAGCTATTACAATTGTGTCTTATGCTTTGCCCACAGTTCCTTTACATGTGCTATAGACAATATTAATGGCAACCTTGCAAATAAATATATTACATCAACTAACAGTCCAATTTGTGGTGGGCTCCTTTTTGTGGAGAATTATAACACTGCTAAGTTTATTTTTTTTACATTACAAAGAATTAAATAACCATTAAGTACAATTATCCAAAAAATAAGAAGCAGCACTAAAATTTTCAGCAAAATTTAGTTTACAAAGTAGTGTAATTTGTTCAGGGATGGAGACAGAGACAAACGGAAAAGAGCATTTATTACCGACAGGCATTACTGTTAGGATTTGCTTTCTGAAGACACAAGCTAATTATACCTATGAGGTTTAGATTTGTCCAAGAGGCAAATATAACCTTACTTTTTACTGATTAGCCATAAAAAAAACTTATTTGGAGGCCCTCATTAGGTTGCAAGCACCTTCCCACCCACTCAGGTCTGCTAATGAACAGTGTCCAGCGGTGCCACCTTCATGTAGCATGAAATTTTGATCCAGACTCATTTTATGTATAGCCTCTCGCTGGTGGAAAGAGCTGCACATATTCATCCAAACAGCTGACTCACTCAGCATGTTTAAAAAACTTAATTGCTAATGGTGTTTGATGCTAGGTTCTTTTTGTAGTTAAGTTAAGGTCAATTTTTCTTCTGCCTTAATGAGTTTTATGGTTGCGTAAGTTTACGATCCAGAGTGTATTACTATTGTCTTGGTCAATTTTTGTAACCTAATCTTGTAACTCTCTTGTTTCAAAATAGTCCCCTAATTGGTTGATGCTTGATCATGTTGACCTCATTTGAACTCCCTTTGGAAAGAAGTGTCCATTAAATAAATAAATAAATAAATGTACATATGGCATAATTTGTCTTTTATTTGAATAGAATTAAAGATAGTCATACTCTCTCTGTGTGTGCAAAAAGAAGGTAAAAAGCAATATCAATTAAGGTGTCATGAAAGATGTATTTGGCTAGAGCTTGGAGCACTATTACATATTTAACTGATTATAATGTAAAGTTTTTCCTACTCATTGTTTCTAATGTATATGCTGTTTTCATGTACCACTTACTATGATATATTTACTATTATGTAATGTTCTTCCTTAAACTTTGTCTTTATGTGGTGCAGTATATTGATCACCAGAGTGAAACAGGCAGAAACTTGAAGAAATAATGCAGTTCCCAGGTACCATTAGTAAAGATTTCTGACTCCCAGTGCTGTTATATAGGCAATTTTAAGTGCTCATATATTTAGCAGAAATGATTTTTTAAAACAATATGGTGAACCCAGGACATATGGGTTTTGAACTAATGAAATCAAAGAAATATTTTAGTTACTTCGCTCATCCATGTTAACATGACACCTTTACATGGTATTAGTCACAGTGGGAGACAAAGATTTAAGTCTGCCATAACAATATAAGTATTTAATCTAACAGTGCAGGATCAAAAACTAAAGTACCTGGAGAAAAGCACACACACACACATACTTTATGGGGATATGTGCAAAACTCATCTCAGGCAATGACCAGGGAACAACAGTTGAACCGTGGATGCATCTTTGTACTGAACAGAGAATAAATTAATTCTTTGGACAATATTTAAACAAAAACCTATTAAGGGAAAATAGTTTTAAAATAGAACACCAGAAATGGCACAATAATAGCAACCATATGACAAACATTTTCATTGTAAAATTAAAATCTTGTGATTGTTTGTTTGCCTGAAAGTTAGCTTGCACATATAAGAATGAGGAGATAAAGGTTTGCTCCCTAACAAAGAAAATGATGTTTTATAGGATATGAGATAATCCTGAAAGAAAAGCCATTTCTAAGGGATGGTGATGCATGCTGCTACTCAGGGCCACCACACTACGCAGCTCATCACACTTAAGTTCCCTGTCTAGAAGGGGTTGTCACATCTGTCTCCATAACACCAATTCTGAGACAGAAGGCAAGTGAAGCAGAACCGCTTTCTCTAATCTAGCAACTAATGTTTTGTATAGGGAACTATGTGGCAAACTATTCTACTGCATGCTTTTACATTTTTAAGTTTTATGCTTATGGATAATTTTTTATTTTTAAATATGTGGTGAATAATTTGCCTATTAATGGCAGTGTAAAATCCATGCAATTCAAACAATCATTTACATGAAAATGTTTTGATTTTTATCATTTTTTACTATATATTTCATTTTATTATTCATTGGTTCCTGGGACATTTTCCAGTTTAGCATTAGGTTAGCTGACATTAAATATTTCATCATTATTAGGCAAAGAAGAAACACAATGCAATTTTTTTTTCTTACTGGCCCACTTCAAACCAGCCACAGGGGATGCAAAACCAGCATTTCTTTGTTCCGGTCCCTCCCAATGGGGAGGGTTACGTCAGGAAGGGCATCCGGTGTAAAATTTTGCCCAATCAATATGCGGACAATAATACAAATGTTAACAGAACAAGATGCAGAGGACAAAGATATGGAAGAAGGTGATCCGCTGTGGCATGCCCTAACGGGAGCAGCCGAAAGAAGAAGAAGAAGACTGGCCCACTCCCAGCTTTTATAGACTTATGTATTAAACACATTGCCATTAGAGCATTACAAATATATAAGAAGTTTAATAAAATAACTGTCAAAAGTGATGAGCAAAAACAAAATTTGAAAAACATTAGTTTCAATGGAGCAGACAATTTCAATGTTCCTGCCTCTTGTGAGTGCCATTTTTGATGGTTAGTTTTGTCTTGGCTATAGCAACTTCTTCAGATGTCTGACAAGTAAAAAAAAACCTGTTCTTTGAGCATTTTTATAACATCACACTTCATTTTCTCTTCTACTGTTTAATTTATTAATCTTAGCTTGTTCGTGGCTCTCATTACCTGAGCTTTGATCTTCAGAGGTGATAAGCTAAAACCTCCATCTGTACTCATGCTGTTAGACCCAAAACCTTAGGTACAATAAGAAGTTCCTGCAGCTTTGAAATGTTTCAGTTATGAACTTTATGAAAATCATTTAATTTTTGCCCTTCAATAAGACTTGCAATTTAAAATAACAAATACAGGTAATGCAGAGACTTAACTGCACAGATACAAATAAGCAAATTACATTTGTTTATGTAGGGAGCAGAGAAAACTACTACAATTTACTTTTTAAGAGCCAAGAATTATTCATAAACTCTAAGTACATATTCAATAATAAAACAAAAAATATCCTTTCAATTATTTGCTGTTTCTTGTAGCAGACAGTTTATTCATGGATCTGTAAAATATACTGATTTTGGTCTACACACAAACTGTTCTGACTGCATCTTTGGTGTCTGGAATTGTCTTGATAACTCGAACCATTATTCAAGACTTCTGAGGGGCAACATCGTCTGCTATGAAGACAGTCTCCTAGTTCAAAGTTTCTGTTAGGTGTAAGCCATTTTTGACATGCTTGAAGTATTACGAAATACTCTTTAGACCACCTCTTCCAAAACAAATTGGCCATGTACTGAACTTGTTTCTTCTAGTATACTGGTCATTTTTACAAAAGAGTCCACCTTGTCATCTGTGTGATTCATGCTTTCTTTCGGTACTTTTGTCTATTATGCCTGTCACGAAAGCTTTATAGTCTTCTTGGTAATCTGGAAATATAATCAGTTTCCTTTTTGAGTTTCCTTTTTCCTTTTCAGTCCAATAGTGCACGTTCTACAATGCAGTGATTGTTTGGCATCTTAAGTGCCTCATCTTTTACAGGTAAATTTATGCAGTAATGGCCATCAACTAGTCTTGCAGACTCTGAGATTATTCACATAAGTCTTCCTGTGACATTTCTTTCTTTTCTTCAGCTGTGCTTTGTAAAGTCTGTATTGTACTATTGATGCAACATATCCTCTATTTCTGTTAATAATATATGATTAGCTATACATTTTTGTAGCTTACCACTGTTTAATGCCAGCTTGTCTATTTCCTTGTATGGCCCACCAGCCATCCATCCAAATGCATTCTTCACCCTGTGAGCTTCCTCTCCTTGGCTAGGTATGATTTCCCACAGCTCAAAAGATTTTTGGGTTTTTGATACTGTGAGGTCAGGGGGCCATTCTAATGGAAGGACTGGGAAAAGGGACTTACTCATGTTGGTTCCTTTCCCCAAACTCTGGAAGGCAGCCATCCCAGGCTGGGGTCCCCACATGGATACCCACAGGGCATGCTGGGTGGAATAGTCCCAGGAGATAGCCCTGTTGGGTTCCAAGGGGTTCGGCAGTGGGAGGCTGTGGTATCGGGAGTCCCTACTTCATGTGGCTTTAGACATACCCTGAAGTTTCTGAGCCACAACGTCGTGTCACTGGAAGTATTGCCAGGTGTGGGATAAAAGAAACAGCCCTGTTTCAATCTGCGAGGCAGAGTCAGGAGGAGGAGGACAAAGCTTTCCGGGCGGAGCTAAAGCAGAGAGAGGAAGAAAAGAAAGAGTTGCTGAGTGCTTTATTTTTGGTCTGCTTTGTAACTGTGTTAGTGGTATGGGAAATGCTTCCTGTCTTAGAGTGATCAGATGGTAACTGTATTTGTCAAGGGTTTCCAAATAGTTCCAAATAGTTCAAATACAGCTACCAGAAATAATATGATTCGTTGTATAAAAACTCCACTGTCTAAAGTGCTTTTTTCATTTTAAAGATTTTAGTGAAATTCAAAGCAAATAGTTCACACAAATAATAAGAACAAAGGTTGATAATTTACACAAAAAAGGTTACATTTCTTAATGTTTCTATCTGTTATCACCTATACTTGGACCTATATTTGACCTAATTGCATCACGGTCAGAAAACTATATGCCCTATCAGATTAACGATTCATTTTTCTTTCTAGCTAACTTCAATCTAAGAGCTATATACTGTTGTGACATAGAACTAATATTACGAACATTTCATTACATTTAATTTATAGGTGGTTAAAATACAGTAAGTCTTCCATTATCTATGTGAAGGCTACATTATACTCAAATTCAAAACTAAGATAATTTTACCATTAACATTAATCTGATGCATTTGGCTCTTACAGTATATGTTGATATTAAATGTAGCAAATGAGAAGATATAATTCAGCCAACTAAGCTAGCAATCCAGTAAATATACTGCCCCATTGTCTCATTCAGATATTTTTTAAAAGCTGTTTGTGACTCCAACATGTTTCAAGTTTTTGTCAGGTATGTCGGCAAATTACTTTCTTGCTTATTATTATTTTTTTTAATTTAAAATGTTTGTATTGTTTTGCTAGCAATCTTACTCAATCTAAAGATCTCAGATGACCAATACAGCCATAATAAAATGGAGAATGACCATGTATGGACCTGGTATGAAGAAGGAATCTGTTTAGTTTACATTTTTTGAGCTTTTTTTCCATCTTTTTGTGCTATTACAGCATATTTTTATTGATCTCTTTTGTATGTTTTATTTTTGAACCTGTTAGTTTATGATGGTTTTTTTTTTCATTTTTTTCCTGCATTTTGATTTTTAATGAACATTTAGAAGCTATTTAACATAGATACGTGCACACAGTGAAAATGTATGTGTACGGGTGTAAGAAGATCTTGCAAACATAAAATAGGGTCATCATGATAAGCATTCATTTTCAGTTTAGCAAGAGAGCTTGTCATGATTCTTTTGAAGCTAACAAGCTATAATGTTGTCATACCACGATCAGAAAGAAATTATATATAAATGTGTGTGTGTGTGTGTGTATATATAAAATATATATAATGTTTGTGTCCACCAGGGGGAACTGCAGCTCCCCAAAAACCCAAAATACACAGATTCTGGACAAAAGTCTCAATAAGCAACAAGTTTTTATTGTGGGAAACTCTTCTGGGGAATCATTTCCCACACTTCAACCACAAGTACGAAGCAGCACACTGCAATTCTTTGTGTTCTCTTTTTCTTTCTCTGCCTCCTTCACTTGTCATATCAAGCATTGTTCTCCTTCTCCTCCTCGTCCTCCCGACTCTGGCTCCTGCAGTTGTGGTAGGCAGCTCCTTTTTCATTATGCCAGGAAGTGCTTCTGGTTTTCTGATGCTGTGGTTCGGAAACGCTTCTGGGTGAGGTGAGAGCCTGACAAAATAGGGCTCTGTAGTCCCAACAGCACCCCCTGGCACCACTTACGGAACCCATCAGGGCTGAGTCAAAGATCTCCATACTCCCACGATGCCCTGTGGGAATCTGTGGCGTTGCTGCAGTCCAGGCCATGCTGCTGCCATCTAGCAGTCAAGTGCATGCTATCTCCACCTGTCCCTTGAGCATGAGGGCAATCCAGTGGGTCAGGGCTTGCAGCCATCCCTCACTATATATATATATATATTGTGGTGGATTGCCGGCATTTTACTCCGGCCCTCACCCCCTGGCCGCTAGGAGGAGCTCTCCCGAGAGCATATACGGGCCCCGAATTCCAGCAGGGCCTCATGGACTATGTAGTTTTTATACACAGCCCTGCTGGATACCTTGGGGGCCACTGGGAGTCGCTGTCGGGAGGCCAATAGACTCATTTGGACATCATGACCCGGAAGTTCGTCACAGGAAGAGCGACGGGCTTCCGGGGTGAAGAAAAGTGCTGTTTACCCTGACCCGGAAGGAATAAGGACTTGTGGAACTGTTGGGCAGAAAGACTTCCGGGTCAGGGGGAATAAAAGGACTCTGGGAACTACCAGACACTGAGCTGAGCTGGGTGGTAGGAGGGCAACGCGTCTGGGAGTGGAGGATTGTTGATTTATTATTGTTATTGTGATTGATGAATATAGTGGAGTGGAGGGTGCTTGGTGCACATTATTATAATAAATATAATTATTGTGGCAATTTTACCAGGTGTTTGGCGTGGTACCTGAGGGTTCAAGGGAACACTACTGCCCCCTACTGCAACAATATATATATATATATATATATAGTGACAGAGGGCGCTATTGTCCTCTTGAATCCTCAGATCAGACACCAAGTAAAAATCCAATAATTTGACTTCTTATTAATACACAGTGCACAAAGCACCCCTCCTCTCCACAATACTCATACAATTCTCCAATACAATAATTATAATAGCTCAGCTTGATGTCTAGGATTTCCCATAGTCCTTTTATATTGCCTGACCCGGAAGTGTTTCCAATCCTTCAGTCCATGTGACTTCCTATCACTTCCGGGTCAGATAAAAAGTCCTCTTCTTCATCCTGGAAGTACTTCTTTTCCCCTGTTGCTGTGACTAAGACGTACTTCGGGGTTATAGGGCACATATGATTCTCTGGGCATCCCTGCAGCGTCCTCTAGGGTCCCCTGTGGTATCCAGCAGGTCTGTGGATGAAAACTCCAACATGCAGAATTCCCTGCTGGCATTCGGGGCACCTCCATGCTGCAGGGAGAGCTTTACCTGGCGGCCAGAGGGTATTGGCCGGGATGAACCAGCAGGGAATTATGGACAATGGACTTTTAATGCACAGCCCTGCTGGATACCATGGGGGCCGACAGGAGTCGCTGCAAATAACCACTCGTTACAACCGAGGTATGCAGCAAAGCATTTGTGAAGCCACAACACACACAACCTTGAGGCGGATGGGCTACAACAGCAGAAGACCCCACCGGGTACCACTCATCTCCACTACAAATAGGAAAAAGAGGCTACAATTTGCACGAGCTTACCAAAATTGGACAGTTGAAGACTGGAAAAATGTTGCCTGGTCTGATGAGTCTCGATTTCTGTTGGGACATTCAAATGGTAGAGTCAGAATTTGGCGTAAACAGAATGAGAACATGGATCCATCATGCCTTGTTACCACTGTCCAGGCTGGTGGTGGTGGTGTAATTGTGTGGGGGATGTTTTCTTGGCACACTTTAGGCCCCTTAGTGCCAATTGGGCATCGTTTAAATGCCACGGGCTACCTGAGCATTGTTTCTGACCATGTCCATCCCTTTATGACCACCATGTACCCATCCTCTGATGGCTACTTCCAGCAGGATAATGCACCATGTCACAAAGCTGAAATCATTTCAAATTGGTTTCTTGAACATGACAATGAGTTCACTGTACTAAAATGGCCCCCACAGTCACCAGATCTCAACCCAATAGAGCATCTTTGGGATGTGGTGGAACTGGAGCTTCATGCCCTGGATGTGCATCCCACAAATCTCCATCAACTGCAAGATGCTATCCTATCAATATGGGCCAACATTTCTAAAGAATGCTTTCAGCACCTTGTTGAATCAATGCCACGTAGAATTAAAGCAGTTCTGAAGGCGAAAGGGGGTCAAACACTGTATTAGTATGGTGTTCCTAATAAATCCTTTAGGTGAGTGTATATATAGTGGATTTTGTTTTTAATTTTCACCGTTGCTCTCAGTTATATGGTTTACTACATATTTGAAAGAACAGTACTAGGTGCTGGGTATTCACCAACTGACAACTGTTCCGACAACAGTTATGTCTATGTTAAAACAGACATTTTTCATACATTGCCTGTACTGTTTTGGCATTTTATTTATATAATGATGGACCCAATTAGCAGAATATTACATTTCCATACAGCATTTCACAAGGTTCAAACAGTTCAAACAGAATTGTATATATAGTTTTAACAAAAGTGGTTTTGAGAAAATTAAAATGCTTTTACATTCCAAAGTGACACTCTCAACAGGGGATCATGAGATTTTTAAATGTATTATAATTAATGGAACACATACTGTGCTTGAAAGATCACTAATAAGCATACTTGAGAATCTTGATTGACAAAGTTCCAGATAAGGCTTAGGTTAAGTGCACTACATGCTATTGCTTAAACTTCATCAAGTCTTATTTCATTCTGATATTCAGTGCTAGGAAGCAATGCAAAACCATAATTAGAAATGAATGTATGGCATTCATATAGCAGCCATGTATACTGTATATTACATTTGGATTACAACTTATAGAAGTTGATCATATAACATATCTATTTCTGTTTACTGCCTTCTGATCACCTTTCCTGCTATACAGTGTAGATAAAGTGAATGAAGAACCTGCAATTAATTTTGCAGTAATAATAAAATAAAGAAATTAAACATGCATGAAATTAATCATCACTTGTGAATTTGAGTATAGTAACAGACCTTGATAAGCAAATAATAAATAATAAAGATAAGATATTAAAAAGTATGTAGGGTAATAAATGTATTTATCTTTTTTAACCACGTTATCTAAGTAAAGACTGTCTTAAGGAGGGGTGGCAGAGCCTAACCTATTGGTAATGAGTGTAAGGCAGATAACCATCCCAGATAAGAAGGAAATTTAAAAATAATTAAAAAAAGATCTAAGGCATTTTAAAAGATGACAGAGGAGATTGTATTACTATTTGCATTTTCTAAATATTTGAAAGGTCTAGTTTCAAGGCTTTAGTGCAATGGAACAAATATGATGAAGGTACAGTGTTATTATACAGTATTACGCTCAGTGTATATTTATGTGAGATCATTAATAAGGGATGTTTTTATGGTGCATTCTTCATCACAATTTGCGTAAAGTAGATACTGTATTTTAAGCCTTTAATACTAAGCTCTTTGCTAGCATATTTCTTTAGGCTAGAACAGAATTTGCTTAGCAACTACTGCAATGTTGGAAATACCTGGCGCTACACCAGTCCCATAGGAGTATCAACTGTCTTGGGAAACACAAGACCTTTCAGATTTTCCATGTGAAAGCCTATGTGTGATGAATGGGTTGTTTGGATCTGATGTATAGCATGTTTTTGTGCAGTTGTGCCTGAATTATAATCCCCCAAGAATATTGAGTCTGTTGTCACAAAACATTTGCTTATCGCCTTCACTGATCATTAAATATTGCTAATGATACCACTCCAAGAACTGTAGTTGTTATAACCATTTTTTTGTCATGGCCTGTAGGGACTGCCCTTTAGCTGACCTCAGTTCCCCAAATAATGTCATGGATATCAATGTATTGTAGACAGTGGGTACAAAATAGGGGAACCCTGATAAATCTGCAGCTTCACTAGACCTAATTAAATCCATTTCCAACACTGTCTCCTTGGTAGGGAGCTGGTCCACTTCCCATTTCTCTCTTTCTCACTTCATATCTCATCATTTTTCCATCACATAGCTATCTCTCCTTTTTCCGGCCTCTCTCCTTCTCTTCACTTGAACATTTTTGTAAGTAAACCTCAATTACAGCATGTTTCAGCAATGAAAGAAAACTACAGTATATCTCAAAAATGCTTTAGAAGCAAATGTGATGTAAGATGAAGTTGAGCAGTGTACAAATATTCACTTAACCCATCTGAGCAGCTACACATAATTATGGCAATGTGATATCCTCTCTGGAGGTTGCACATGTATTTCTGCATTTTTTGTGTTTTGTATTTCATTAATTGCAATAGATTTTGGATACAGTTAGAAAAACAGAGCCTTGCATGGGTGTGAAAAAATAAAAAAAACACACTGTTTGAATCAGGCAGATTGTTTAAATAAATTTAATGCATTAAGCATTAAAAACGAGTATAACTTAAAATTTAGATACCATTCACATAAAAATCTGATCTATTGAAATTTCTCTGGTGAGAGTGGTTAGGTATTGGTTTGTTATCTGTGATTGTGTGCTGTCCTATGTAAATTTACTTGCTGCTGGAGTAGGTTTTACCTTTGTCATGGTCTTGTTTGGACCTCATTCCCAATTCCACCTTTTTCTGATTTGTATCATGTCCCAGATCCCTTTATTCATTATTGCTGTTACAGTTTAGTTCAGAACCTGAAGGGGTGGGGTCTCCAAATGGTCTATATCCTCAGATAAAGTTGCAGTCACCTGAAGGGGAAACAGAAGGGTCTTTCTAAGCCTCAACTCTTTGTTATGGCATTACCTTAAGGTCCTCTCATCTCTGAACAGGTCCTTGGTTATCAGATAATGTTGTTAGGCCAAAAAAAATTAAAAATTTTCCAGAGCAGTTTATTGTATTGTTGGAATAGTTATAGTAAACTCAACTTAGGAGTCATCATCAAAATGTTATTATCTAGAAAAATAGTTCATTTTGGAACATGCATCTGGTGTAGCTAGCCTGTTTTCAGTTACTGGGGAAGTCACATTCTCTCTGTTGAATTCTAGGCCCACCTTTGCTTATGTGTGTGCATGTATAGCCTGAACTTTTCACATCTGCCTGGGGGATTTGAAAGCTAGAGCCCTTTTTCTATAACCCAATGGTTGGTAATTGGTATGCAGTTTTCACTTTTTAGGAGTAGTCCTCATTGTTATTCTGAATCATGTTGATGACTTACTACAATGTGATATAGTACTATGCCCACTAAAAAAAAATTGAAATTCATAAATATTCATTTCCATTTCTGTTTTCAGTGTTGAATATTTAATGTTCTTTTAATGTTGTCCTTTGATAGTTTGTGCTTTAGACCTTCATTTTGTGTTTTTATGGCATTATTTGGCAAATATTTTATGATGCTAGTTGTCTAATGCATTTTGAAATGTGGTGTCTTTCCCTCTTTGAAGGTTAACTGGAAGCTGACCCTCCCAACCCCTATACTATACTACATTACTATAATAATGTTCTATTACTATAGTACTTGAGTTAGCTTCACTGAACCTAATCTGGACATTGGTCACCATCGCCATTTTACTATTTAATATGTAAAGCTTTGTAGTCATGCTGACCAATCCCAATTATCCTTGGAAAGGTCTATTAGTCGGCTAACTGCTGTGCTTTTTGTCTTGTATCAGCGTATATGTAAGCCACTAGAGAGATTTAAAAATACTGATATGCTTATTTTGCACACTGTAAAGTTTTGCATTCTTTCACAATGTATTATTATGGGTTCTGTCAGAAGCTTTTTGAAATTAGTTTGGAAGACTGCAAGAGGCCTCTGGATCTGACAGTGTTCTGTGATGTTATGAAGTGTAAAGGTAATATGCTTCAAAGCGAATGTATTCTTCTCAGAAGTTTTAGTTAATTTCTGCTTTAAGTTGATTGTGCATCACTTTATAGTGCCCCGTACCAGAAACAGAGAAAAATGTGATTCCCATCCAGTTGATACAATCACCGAGGCAGCCTTTCTTTGTTAGGGCAATGATAACACCATGCTTCCAGTCTTCTAGGACCTTTTCATCATGCCAGATAACATTGATGAGGTAGTTAGGCTTTTCCACAATTGCATTTTTAATTTTTTTTTACTGGTATTTCATCCAGTCCCTCTGCCTTACTCTCCTTTAGACTATGCAGAGCTCTATTAACTTGAGAGGATGCAATTTATTTCAGTGTTTTACTGAGCAGTGTTTGGTTTCTTGACAAAGTCATATGCCAGTCTACTTGAGTGTGTTTTTGAAGTGTTCTACGCTGCATACGTATTTGTGTATGTTTGACAGTAATTAAGAGGACTTGACCATCCTTTCTTTGTATTAGTGTGTCAGTCAGCTCTCTTATTTGGTTCACTGTCCCTTTATCATTTCTTTCTGCTCTCAGATGGGCTGATTCTTTTAACCATCTGTTTTTATCCTTACTAATTTTTCTCTTCCTTCCTGTTGTCGATGAGGTTCTAAGATCTATTGTTCTCTCTGGGTTCATCTTCTCCTACTGAAGAGGGTTTCATCACTTTCCCTTTTTTTCCCATTTTAGAGATATGTTTGTCTTTCAGTGTATCTTTTGAGTAAGCTCATGTAAACTTTAATACTTTATTTTTCCTTTCGCTTCATTATATCTTGTCCACAACAAGATAGTGGTTAAAACCAAAATCGGTCATTTTTTAAATGTGAATGTCTTCAGGTTGAGCATCATTTCACACTGCTGAAGATGTGGTTCATTTAATTTTTTGACATTACTATTCGGTAATGTTCATGTGATTTTTCTCATGTTTGATAAATGCTGTATATTCCCAATGCTGAGGTAAGAAATGCAGCTGAAAGATAACAGCTTATCACCATTGTGACTGATCAGCAGAAACAAATGGGTCAATTGTTGATACTGTAACTCTTCTATCTGTGTCCAATATTGCTTTGATGTCACTGATCATTAATTTAGCATACTGTCAAGATGACGTCACTATCACACCTTGGACGTGTATGTCGAATGTGCATTTTTCAATATTTGTGGTTTGTTTTGTGTGTGCATAGGCTTGTACAATTGTTATTTTGACCAGCTTGGAGTTTAGTCCTGCTGCGATAATACATTCACTAACTGGTTTCCATTAAACAAGTGCCTAAGAATTGTCTCTATTGAATTTAATTCCATCTCCATGTGTATTGCCTGTGGTGGAAAAGAACACACTGAAAAAAGAAGTCAGTGCTAAAATGGAACAATTTAATAGCATTACAGGCACTACTGTCAGAACGCAATAAAGTCTTCAGCCTATATACAGCTCATTCTTTTATGCAGACCATTGCTAAGTTTTGCAGAATTAATATCTTTGATAAGAGAGACTTAGCAGTAGCCTTGAGACTGCTGATTGTCAATTGGATCTACAGTAGCTGAGTGTTTATTCAGGAGAGTGATAATTTCAGAGTTCAGTCAATATTCATTTCAGTTATGAAAATATTTCAGTTTCAGCTATGAAAGGTAAGATGGTCAGGTGATCTTCAGCAGCTAGTATGACATCATGAAATACTTGACCAAGCTAAGTACCCTATTTTGTCTTTTTTATATACACGGGGAATATATGCAAATTCCAAACACACAGTGACCCTAAACAGTAAATTAAAAACATGAGTTCTTGGAGCAGCTTCAGTAGGGCTAATTATGGCACCCCTAATTCTTGTTACTCTTATATGTATCCATTCATCCATTAGCCAACCCGCTATATTCTAACTACAGGGTCACGGGGGTCTGCTGGAGCCAATCCCAGCCAACACAGGGCACAAGGCAGGAAACAAACCCCGGGCAGGGCGCCAGCCCACCGCAGCTCTTATATTTATATTCTGTTTAATATATTTATGGTATTTTTCAAATTGTAGGTTTGTCATTTATAGTTACACTAATTGTGTTATCCGTCTTTGCCTGGTAAGTGTTGTCAGTTAATTGGATGTATAAGAAATATTATGTAACTAAGTATTTTTCTATATACAAAATTTGTATTTGTTTTTACGAAAAGCCAGTAATAATGGCAAGTAGTGTGGTGTCAAAAATTTGTCAAGACATAGTCTGTGGTCTTCCCCTGATCAAATGAGGGAGCTTTATAAACTTCCAAATTTTGGCAGTGTTTGGTCCAATGTTGTGGATTTGTATACCAGACTTACACACACACAAACACACACAAACAAGAATCCACACAGATTTTAAACTTTATATATTAGATTTTATTTTAATTCAGAAGGCATTTTGTGGTGTATACACATGCAGCTAGACAGACAGACATAAAACTTAGTAGAGGCTTTAGTAATGAAATAATTGTATTATATCAATTCTTTTGCAATCTTGAAATGAAGCAATAACATTTCAGCAAATATCTTACTTTACAAGGGTGTAAATGTTATCAACTGCCACTTTGAAACCTGCATTTCAGTAGCAAAAACTGTTTTTAGACAAGCTGCATCCTAACACTCTCATCACAAATAAAATATTTAAACTTCTTGTTTGCTCTTCACATTTTAGTTTAGGCTACCAGCTTTTGCACAGTGCAGTGCCATTTATAGTTCACAGACACCTTATTGTGTTCATATATTTTTAACCTTCTTTTTATCACAAAAGGTCACCAAGTGCTGAACCTGAGATGTTAAGAAAGATTTCAGATTTACTAAAGCAAAATAAATTTCAGTTACTCGCGTTTAATCATCTTTATTGAGAGACAGCATTAGAAAAGATTTTAACTTTAGTAGCATTGAAGTCTCACTGGCAATTTTGCAGTGTGTGATCACACACAAACACAGCCACATAACGTATATTAGAATCACTGATTACCCCTTTTTGGACAACAGAGGAAACCATCAATATTGGAAGTCATATATGCAAATGACATAAACAGTTGAGTCATGTACATCATATCCCTGCTTTGGTTTTTAAATGCTGCAAACATGTGATGGGGCGAACTACCACAAATACTCAGCAGAGAATAAAAACTCCACTGGCTTTAAGAGAAATGCATTTTTTATTTTAAAAATTCTGTCATATCAGTACACTTCATTTGCTTCAGCAATGTTCCACTGGTTAATAAGTCTTTGTATGAAGTCCTGTGATCATTCACTGTTACCATTTTCAGCAGTTTACTTCCTAAAAAGGAATCTTCCTGAATGGCAGGGTGCCCATCCCTTGGACCTTTTTAAAGTGACTTGCTTCAATATTCTAGTCTCGCTGTAGCCAGACGCATAATATATATGACTGGAGACAACCAAGAGTGAAATATGCTTAAAACTTGGTGGGAGCAATTACACGGTTCACTGAGTGTCACTTTTCTAAACCAATCCAATACCTCATGAAGGCAGTGCTCAAAGTAGGAGTGGTGATTTTAAACTACAAAGATCAGAGGTGCTCTTGTGGTACCCTAGTCTGGCAGACAGCAAGCTTCTGTTTTCAATGAACTGTGTATAGTTGAAAAGTCTCCTAAAAAAACAATTAGAAATATAAATGTATGTCGCATGTGCAGAGAGGACTTTGCACATTTTAAAAATAAACATAGCCTGTTGGAAAGAAAAAACCTTTCTGTAGAAACCGATTTATACATTGATATTCAAATGAAACTTCATTCAAATGGCACACGTGAACGATGTGTTGTAACAGGTACTGTGCGTGTTCTCTGTTGTTCAGCGTTAGGACGATGGCATAGGAGTCGATGTGTGCTTGAAAGAATTGGCAGCAATATTCATGAAAATTATAAATTGCAAAATATGCATTTGAAGTAAATGGTGTGTCACACCTTATCAGAAGGACTACTGTTAAGAAAGCTGATAAAAGAGCCACAGGAAATGGGGATTTCAGTACTCAAAATACCTAAATCAACAAATCTTCCTAACGACACCAGTAAAATCAGGGAGAAGGCTACACAACATCCATCTTCTGACTGCATTTCTGAACAAATAATTAAAGGTTTTTAATGTTACTGTCTAATTGCAAATGCAAACATGCCATGACAGAATAGCCACTGTGTTTTCTGAAAGGTGTGCCATAGGTGGTTGTATGTGTGTACAAATTGCTTTTTTACACACCTCTTACTTTCACTTTCAGGATATTTGAACACCATTTCAGACCAGATACTTGCAGGTGTCTAGGCTAGCCTGGCCAACAGGTGATGCCAGGTGATCACAATCCCATGTCTGGCTCAAGCTGGGTTTTGGTGTTTCTCTAGTGGGCAGACTTCCCTTTGTTTTTCTGTGAACCATCATGGGAGTCAAATTTGGATTGCTGTATGTCTTAATCTACACATACCTCTAACTATTCACAAAATAATTCTCTGTAAAGAAGCAATAGACTAAATACCCTTTTTATAGTTCAAAATAGAACACAATGTTTCACCTTTACTTGGGCACCTCAAATTCAATATGTTTGTAATAATTTATTACTTTTATCTTAGTATACCATATCAGGTATGCCATCATGTGGAAATATACATTTTTAACACAAGGTCTGTGCTGTTTTATTATTATTGTATGTGGTGTCAGAGGTGGCTGGGGTGGCGACCCGGCCGGGACACCCAGGAGGACCAGAGGAGGGCTTGCACCTTCCCCAGACCATCTGGGGGCAACCGCCCTGGTTCCTTTGGGGGCCACGGGTACAGAGCTTTGAAACTCCACCCTGTAGGGGCCCGTGGTCACCGCCAGGGGGTGCCCCCATGCCTTTGAAGCCCTGGACCTCAGCACTTCCGCCACACCAGGAAGTGCTGTGGGGAAGAGGGAGCAGGGACACCCGGAGTGCTTCCGGGGATACAGCCGGCACTTCTGCCACACTGGGGCGTGTCGGCAGGAAATTGCTGGGAAGCCCCTGGAGCACATCTGGGTGTGTATAAAAGGGGCTGCCTCCCTTCATTCCGAGCAAGAGTTGGGAGCGGAGTGGACTGAGCTTGCTGGAGGTGGCCTGAAGAGGAAAGTAAGGCATTGTGTGGCCAGGACTTTGTGTACTTTGGGGGTTTGTGTGGCACCCTTGTAAATAGTTGTGACTTGTAAATAGTTGTGACGTGTTTGTGGGTGACATGAATGTGTCTGCCTATCTGTGTCCGGGCCAGCCTCCACATTGGTTTTGACTGAACTGTGTGTTATTGTGTTTTTGTTCTCTTAAGTAAAAAAGTACATAGTATGTCTTGAAATGGTTCATTACCTTTTACTCTTTCTCAGTTACACCATTTACAGGAAAGAGTTATACCTAAAGAAGATAATTAAGCAAAATAATAATGAATAAATATATGTACTTTTCTGCAGGTACTTTTAAATTGTGGAGCTGCAGTAACACAAAGGACAGAAAACGGGCAAAGAATGTCCATGGGGTAAGGGTCAATTTTAAAAACTTATTTTACATGCAAAATGCAATGGAGGCATTGAAGGCAACAAGAAACTGGCACATTTCAAATTCAGCATCCAGATTCTGGGCTCTAATCGCAAGCAGCTAAGGTATAAATTGTTAGTCATTTTTTTCTATAAGGGTTAGAGAATTTTATTTATCTTAGAAATAGAAACAAACAGTAGTATATTTTAAAAAAATGACACTTTCCATTACTCATTTAGAAAAAAATATGGTATTGGACTACTACATCAAAGCTTTCAGACACCTTAAAAGACAGTATAATTAAAATGAAGAATTTATGTACTGAATTTTCACTGTGGATTGTAATAAGAAATCTGTTGTGATAAGACCACCAGGTTTGAAACCATTGCAAACTGTGCAAAGCACTTATATGCTGCACTTCTTTCTTTCAGTGGTTGACACACTATGTGTACTGTATTGTAGGACTATCTTTAGAAATGTAATTTTGTGAAGTTAAGTTTACTTCAGGCCCAACATTCTTCAGGAACAGGTTTACAGGGTCATTATTATGACATGTACAGAGTAGAGTGCATGTGCTAATCAACCTACAAGGAGCTGGATTCAGAATCAGACTCAAATTTATTCGCCAGTACTTAATATACAGGAATTTAGCTTTGGATCTGCTCATACCAGAAAACAACATAAATAAATAAATAAATAAATAATTAAATTTAAATATCTTGCATCATAAAAAACTGCAAAGTAAGGGCAGTTACAAAGGAGGTGTACAAATGGTATGCAAATTAAAACATACACTGTGTATTTATAGAGTATATGCACATGCACACACATACACACCAGTGATATTTCAGTTCTGATATTATTTGTAGTTTTATTTTTTATTTTATAAAATTTATTTTTATTTTTATTTAGTTCTGTCTTTAAATTTTTAGTTTTTATTTTATTTAGTTTGGGCTTTTTACATAATAATATTAGTACAATTTTAGTTGTTTTTTTTTTCTTTTGGAAGACCGCAAACGTTGGCTTAAACACATTTCAATGCAACTTATGTTTCAGTCAATAAAATACACTCATGGTTCATAATGCTGTTAAACACAGCTTGACTATCAATGATAAAACAGAATAAGTGGCCTAATGAGTACAGTCAGCAAGATCCAATGTTTCAACCCAAGAAACCAGTCTGTGCAAGCATGTTGCTGTTAAGCTCTAAACAAGCATGCGTTTCGAGAGATTTGTTCACGTTGCACAGATAGCCACACAGTGAAAATATTCGCTTGACGTGCCCTCTGTAATGCAGATACACAGACAAGGTCCTCAGCCACTGGCGCCAGCAGACTGTATGTTGAGGATTTCTGCTGCCAGTACTGAAGCAGTGACGTGCGGTGAGGTTCATGGCTGGTGAGGCACTGACTCCTTCAGAGTGAGATATACAAATATATGAACCCACAAAAGTAGCTAATTCACAGTTCTGTTGGCAGCATACACAATGACTACTGGTTATGATTCATATCTCATCAGCATTCTTTACACACACACATAGGTAAGGTACATATTTGGCTAAGAAAGAACGTTATAGCGGCGAGAGAGAGTGGAGAGAGTGCATTTGCTCTGCACCCTTCAAGTGTTCTAACTTTGCCGTTGCAGTTTCACAATTCATACTCATTCAATACAAATGAAAGTGGTGTACAAAAAAAACAAATTTTAATTTTAAACTTAGTTGAAATATTTTGTTGTTTTTAAAAGCTTTTAATTCTGATGCCTAAATCAATTTTACTACAGAAAATAAAACAAAACGATAACAAGAAAAACAACAGAAAATTTTATTTAAGGTCAAAATGTAGTTTTTAAATATTAGATTGTCTTTTTCTTAGTCTGATCCCATTTTTTTTATAAAATTGAAAAACGTGTAGGGTCTTACCTTTTATTTGTAAATGAAGTTCTTCTACACGAAAATATCCATCACTTTCTTGTTAAAGTCCGTCCTACTTAATTTCCTTTAGTTTTAAAAGTCTTAATCTTCCATTTTGGCAGTCAGCCGAAACAAAAAATAAAAATATACAGATCGCTGCAGAGCACTTGACTTTCTGATATCGCTAACTTATTGGCACCCAGAGCCTCTGCATAGAAGAACAACAGCAACAAGCACGCGTCTAGCTCACATCAGTGCGACATGGTACTGTCTTCTTTACCTTGTGCCTTTTTGCTGTGGTTTTATGTCCGATCAGCAAGACTAAACATGTCACACACATTCGTTAAAGATATTAGCAGACTGTGGAAAGTCACGGTGTAAAATAAAAGCGTGTGCAAACATTATATTGGCGACATACAAAGAGACAGCAACAGGTTCACGCCAACTACATGCATCAATCAAGTGTGTGAGGCACAGTGCAGTCTGAGGGGAGGCTCGGCTTATCTTGTCATTGCCGCACCTCGTGTTCCTCCCCTATATTTGATCAAGAAATGCGCAAATTCAGCAATTTTGACTATAAAAATGATCAAAATTATTAGAATCGTGCAGAAAACAAATTTATAGCACAGACCAGTGGAGAAATGTATTTTATGTTATGATTATTAGTTGTTTTACTTTTCATGATGAGAGGTGAGACCACATGTCCTTGTATGAAGTGCAGTCATGGTGCAAAAAAAGTGCTGGATTTCCACTAAGTACTGATCCAGCTGGCCCAACACTGAAACTCAGACTCTTTTCTTCCTTCTCGCACACTACATTTGCTGTAATTACAGTATTTCCACATGTTACTTTCTTGCTTTCTACCCAAAAACATCTGTGCAAAACTTGCCATTGTCAACCACACGTGCTTACTGTTTCAACCCGATGAACCAAATGTGCTCAACAAACAAACAATGGTCCTTTATGGAAGTTTCGCCACATGACTATAGTAAGCCCAAGGTACAGATCACTGCATAGTAAACAGCTCAATGTAACTGAAGGCTCAGGGCGACCTACAAACAACCCCTCTGCACAACTGAGCCGGATTGAACGAAAATGCTAAATGCTAATTTTCTATCTTGTTTTAGTTCATTCCCATATCACTATTTTTTTAATTTATTTTTAGTTTCTCTATTTGCCTTAATTTCAGTTCTTGTTCTTGTAAAATGAAAAACAATACAGTAATCCCTCCTCGATCGTGGGGGTTGCGTTCCAGAACCCCCCGCGATAGATGAAAATCCGCAAAGTAGAAACCATATGTTTGTATGGTTATTTGTATATATTTTAAGCCCTTATAAACTCTCCCACACTGTTAAAATTATTAGAGCCCTCTAGACATGAAATAACACCCTTTAGTCAAAAGTTTAAACTGTGCTCCATGACAAGATAGAGATGACAGTTCTTTCTCACAATTTAAAGAATGCAAATATATCTTCTCTTCAAAGGAATGCGTGTCAGGAGCAGAGAATGTCAGAGAGAGAGAGAGCGAGAGAAAAGCAAACAATCAAAAAATCAATACGTGCTTTTGGGCTTTTAAGTATGCCGAAGCACCACGATAAAGCGACATTTTTTAGAGGAGCGTCCGTATCCTCTAGGCAAACAGCCTCCGTGCAAACAGCCCCTCTGCTCACACCCCTTCCGTCAGGCGCAGAGAATGTCAGAGAGAGTGAGAGAGACAGAGAAAAGCAAACAATCAAGCACTGCGTGGGAAGCATATCGTATATCATTGAGGAGTTTTAGTTATACGTAATACATGCTCTGATTGGGTAGCTTCAACTGGGCAAACAGAGAAAGTATGTAGCATAAATTAATAGACCCATTGTCTGCAGAAATCCGCGAACCAGCAAAAAATCTGTGATATATATTTAGATATACTTACATTTAAAATCTGCGATGGAGTGAAGCCACGAAAGTCGAAGCGCAATATAGCGAGGGATCACTGCATTTTTAGTTCTAATTCTCTTTTTTGTTATGAAAATATCACTGACACTCATGCCTTCATATATGAAAGAACACACAAATAAGCAATTCAAAATTAATTTTTTTATGAGGGCTAAGACTTTAGGAAATACTGTTTTAAGTGTCTGTTAGTTTTATTTTTAACTGACCAAATGCATTTAGCTGAAGGGAGTTGCTGAAGCAAACCAGGCAACAATGGAGAATGTGATCACACTTTCCATTATTTCTTCATAGAATTGTACTAGGATGGGTTGGGAAATGTTTAATTTCTTTAGCTGATGTAGAAAACCCATCCACTGCTGATCTTTTCCTAAACATGGAAGTGGTGTTATGTCCCAGCTGAGAGTATTATTTATACGTGTGCACAAAACTTTGAAAGATTCCCCATGCTGACTGCAGAATCATTTATTTCTAGAGGCAGAGGTTGTCTCTGCTGTTTGAAAAAGTCAATTACCATTTCCAATGTTTTGGTTGTATTGAATACCAGATTATTTGTAGCGCACCAAGACAAAAGACGAGCCACCTCCTTTCTGCATTTCATTTAATTTCCATTAGTAATTTAGTAGTGAATTTAGTAATTTTTAGAGAAGAGTCAGTCATTGATGTACAAGGAATAGTGTAGTGGAAAAACACAACTTTGATAGGCATCTGTACTAATATGGAGACTGTCTGAAAGGTTGGAGCTAATCAGAACATACCGTTTCCTGTTTGTCCAAAAACTGTACATTCATTTAAAGACGGAAACATTCAATTACATATAGAAGCTTAGTTACAAGTTCAGGGACAATGGTATTAAATGCTGAACTGAAGCCTACAAACAGTGTTTTTGCATAAGCTCCTTTATAGTCCAGATGATCCAGCACAAAGTACAAGCCCATCTTGATGGCATCATCCACAGATCTATTTGACCTGTATGCAAACTGAAGAAAGTCAAGATTATTAGCAAATAACAGATGGTTTAGAACTAGCTGTTCAAATATTCATATTAGTAACACCTGGTGTAACACTGACAACAATAGACAAAATAAGCCAGGATGTTTCAGTGCATGTTATAGTAGTCCAGGATTTGGTTACTAGAGAAAAAAAACATGGCAAAGTGGGCCAAAAAACCTTTTTTATTAGCTCTTCACACAGTGCTCTTGTGTTGTGTTCAGCCAAGCTAAAACATTATTGCCAGCAGCAACTCAGAAAGAGATTAACAAGAAGAATTGGTGCTAACAGACCTGAATGCGCTAAAAGCTTGTGGGCACTTGTATTTATAGTATTTACAGCTGTCATGAGCTGGAGGTGCATAATCATCCTTCCATTGATCCATTATCTGAACCTGCTTTCTCCAGTTAAAGTTTAGGGATTAGGGTATGTCCTTAACACACTCATATACCCAAAACACACACTTCCTCTAGTAGTCACCTGATACTTTTGTTATATATGTGTTTGGAAGTGTGGAAAAACCAGACTAGACTGAAAAAAATCTACGTGGACATGGAGAGAAAAGAGCATTGGAATTGTGCAGCAGCAACACTCATCTCTGTTAAAACTTTGCAGCCTAGTATAACATTACATTCTAAACCCTACTTAATTGAGTTCAGTATAAGTAGACAAGCCAAAGAAGAATTGATTAATGCATAAAACTAAGGAAAAAACAGAGGTTGGTGATTTTTGTTTAAGATTGCAGACATAAATAATTTAGAACTCTCTTATATGATACAGGATGCCTCATATTGGTGTCCTTTTGCACCCCCAGCATTTACTAATACTACAGTACAAGGTTTGGTGTCATTCCTAGTGGATTATCATTTATGTTCAACTTGTACTGTAAAAAATTCAAGAAACTTTTTTTAAACAGATCCTAAATAAAGTCACAATAAGAAATGTGTGATTCAGTTGGATTCTCATCATTTTTTCAAGAAGTGTCAATATAATATAACCATATTAGCAACAGTTTCTATATTAGGATTCTGCTTAGCATTGCATGACATTACAAAACAGTCTTGCTTCAGATAAATAATAAAAGTCTAATAAACTTGAGCTAGGGGCTCTACAAACATTGACTGTCATTTGGAGCTGTGCTCTCACTTTTACTCTGACTCCCATGGTACTATGCTTTGTTTATGTACGTATATGTGTCCTTTTATTTTGTACATTCAGGGCCTACTTTACTATAGCTAGGTAATGGTTACAGTGTTCAGGATTTTAAAGGGAGTAAAGCAAAAATAAGAAGTAGGAAAACAAGATCCACAGGAATTGCTAGATGTTTATTGGCTATCTGGCCAAAACTTAATTGGCCAACAATCACCTACAAGGAAATACAGATGTTTGTGCACACTAGTAGAGAACATTAGATTTTGTTTGTTTGTTTGTTAAAACAAAATGGTTTTGTCTTTTTAAAAATGTAATATAAACAAACATAGTCATGAAGATATATGTGAGAAGTTATTTTGGTATATGTGCTACAGTAATGAGTGTACAAAACATGAATACATTATGCCAAGTGAGTTCAAATTGTTGAAATAATTTCAACTACTGCTGCATAGGAGTTCTGTGTTTTGCATTACTGATCCAAAGCTTTCACAGCAGAGAATATCTACTAAACAAATGTCGTGTTTCTAAGATGTAATATGGGTAAAAAGTGTGAGGTTAAATATTCACAATTAGTGAGGACGTAGCACTGCTTTCTATGTGCAAATCGCCTATGTATCCTACAATTTTTATTAACTGTTTTTTGATAATTCTTCTAGACATTCTGAAATTTGAAAATAATGTTCACATTTTACAGAATGTGTTTCAAGTTATAGATGATTTAAGACAGTAACAAAAGCCTAGAAAATTTGGGCTCCATTATTTTACAGTATAAAGAATCCAGCAACTACAATTCCTGCATAAGCCCTGCAGCTTCATATGAAATGTCTCCTTATTTTGTGACTGCACAGTTTTATTACCCACATAGCAATTATTCCCTGAATAGTCTAATATTCCTACATCAATATATTTCTGATGCTAAATTCTCTCAGCGAGGTTTTTTAACCTATTACTTACTACACACTCCACTGAAGAAATGTTAGAAAATAAAAAATACAATTTGCAATTGATTGATTGATGCAGCTACATACCATTTCTGTAAAACAGTTTAGCAGTAAGAAAACTGAATAAACTAAACTTGTGCCTTCTTCTTGGAAACCTTTTTTTTTCTGAATAATTTCATATTAAATGCATCTCTGGATTACAGCATTTGGAAAAAAAGCTAGTTTCTATTGGCTGCAACTCAAAAAGCTTGATGAAATACCACTTTTGATGGCTCTATTTTTGCTGTCCAATCAAAAAGTCAAAATATTAAATTCAAAGAACATTCCTTAGAGCAATTTAACTTATTACAAGAAACGCTATGGATAGACAAATAAAAGAAAAACAGTTATTTGAGCTGAAAGGCATACTTTATGCAGTACGATGCCAAAATTAAAATTATGAAGAACATAGTTCAGGAAGAATAATCCCAGATAAACAATTTCTTACAACATGTGGTAGTCATTTGGTCAGAAGTAATGAAGAAATTATTTGAGGGTCAAGGTCCTTATTCATAAACCATGTCAACCACAGTTTTATATGGCAACGGTACCATTAATACATAGTTTCAGTACATTGCATGTTTAAGTTATAGAATTTATATTGCTTTTCTTTGTTTTTTTGTGTCTTTCTCATAGCTTCACTTTTGTTAGATAAATCTTAATCTTTTCCAAAATTGCTTTCCAATTCTAAAAGCTACATTGTCATTGGATAGATTATCTTTAACTATGGGGTTCTTTAACTTTCCAGCAACTCACAACTGTAGTTCTACATTCTGTCATAACACAGCTAGAAAATGTAGGAAGAATACAACTACAAAGAAATAATTAATTTTAATAAGCCTCACTATGATATGCTTATCATAAATATTCTGTTGCCACCATACTGAGGTGTACTGATAGACTATAGATGATTCCAATTCACTTGGGTGAGCATCTTTTAAATTTACTGAGCTTACATATACATTAATCTTTTTAAACAACAAGTGAGGATTACCAGCTGCTTTAATTAATTTACCACTGTTTGAATTATTATTATTTTTTTTTTTTCTCTTTTCTGTTAAATAGGGAACCTTAAAAAGTGTGTTGTGGTATTGCAGTGGTGAGCACTCCTACTTCACATCTGCAGAAGATTGGGTTAAAACCCTTGCCTGGTCATAGCCAATGTGGATTTTCACATTCTCCATATTCCTGGGTTTTTCATTTGACCCTTTAGTTCAATCATATCTCCAGCCAGAGATGTGATTTACTAGATTTTTATGGCACAGTTTGAATATGTGCATGTATGCACCTTATACTGCACTGGCACTTTGTCCGATGCTGGTTCCTACAGTGTGCCCAATGCTGCTGGGATAGACGTCCTGAGATACTCAATTGAATCAAGTGAGTTTGACAACTTATGGATAACGTAACCTCTAGCAGGCACACATGAGCCAACCCTGACCCCAAAGTGAGATTCCAAAAAAGTCCATGGAAATACACAAAGGTGCTGAAAATGAAATGCACAAAGGAGGCACAGCAAGAAGCAAATGATTTAACAATGTAATGTAAGAACAAATAAGTATGTCAGCCCCAAAAGCCTGTCTACATTCTTCAAAAAAAACCCAGTGAAATTCATAGCTGGACTATTCTCTAAAATAATTGGAGAGGACTTTAATTAGGACATCGAGATCTCTGCAGCCTACTGTATATGTGGTTCCAATGCCTCCAAACCAAAAGCCTAATTGTCTGTTCTGAGAAACTACAGGCCAAACAATTTTATGTCCCTTGTCAGACAGGAAGACGAGACTATTTTTCAAAATACACACATTCATATTTTCCCAGATTTTTTTTCATCTGCAACAGCCTGCCTACATTCTTTAGGTATCGTCCTTGCCTATCAGTGTGGGATGCCTAATGCATTTACTCAGACTATATTAAAAAGACCCCTCAAAACAGCTCCCATACCGTCTCATTTTCTATGGCTTTTCTTCCACCCTTCAGTCAAGATCTTAACAATATCCACTCTTTATGACTCTAAGCTCGATGCTTAATTATTTGGCCTATTTGTCCTCCTTGACTTTAATTTTGAGCGTGACTAAGTCTCCAAATTCTGTGCAATTACAGCTAAATCCAAGTCAGGCTCGGGGTGATGTGTTAAGGATATACTTTATAGTGTTAAGCCCCAATAACTCTTGGGATAGTATTCTGCTGCAATCTAGTGAATAAAGTAACATCCTGGTGCAAAAAAAAAATATTTCTATAGATTCTGTTAATTTATTGTAACCTAAAGGCAACTCCTCGATACTCAGTGGGGCAGAGCGTCCAGCATAAAACACAACGTCAAATGAAAAGCTGTAAAGGCAGTTTTAGAAAGAACTAAGACTGAACCATTGCTTGAATCTGGCTATAGTGGTGATGACGTGAAGTGGTTATCAGACATTACACAGATAATGAAGCTTATGCATGATAGAGCACTGTACATCCGAACCGCCATTGAATGTCCCGTGATGGTGTGACATGTAGCTGCATGACAAAAAGGCAAAATAATTGTAATAAAGTGCAAGGACAAGTAAGACATTAGCCCCCTAGGCACTGTTCGCACTGTGGCGATTGTTAGTTTTCATGTGAGGGGAAATGTTGACGTCACTAAGCATACAAAGAGACATGATTCTACTGTCCTGACTGCAATGTCAAGCTGTGCGCTGGTGACTGTCTCAAATCATCTCACACAAAGGATATGTACTCGCTCTGCATCAGTACAGCAATGGGCACCAGACATACTTTTCTTGCTGTATTTATGTTGACGTTTGGGATTTACATGTATCTGTCACAAGTAATAATATATTTTCTTATTGAAAAATGTTGAAAGTTTTTAACTTGTTTTTCCAGGGGTAAACCTAATGCTGAAGAGGCTATGGTCCTTTTCGAAGTCCAGTCCTTGACCACTTCAATTTTTCTTTGAATTGCATTAGTCATTCTTTGCTATCTATCTAAACTGGGAACACCAGGCTAGAGCTCCATCTTGTGACTTCTAGTATTCCTGCAATCTCAAACATGCAGTAATATAGTCCTTAAAAAGCCGGAACACTATGGCAGCTCCTTCATTATATTCACCGTACGGGCTGACCTCTTCCAATAGAAAGTATATTAAAAAAAAATATTATTTTCTTTATTTAAAATATGTCAATAGGACTTTGGAATTTTCAATTGTGATTGCCTTCACCTAGTTTAAAGAGGCAGAATAGAGTATTAGTGATACCATCCTTTAAGAGGCATGTCACACACTTCTTAGGCTCCACCAAATGCTTTTCAGCAGCAGCAGAGAGACACATAGGAAAATTAATTCCATTAATTAGGTTAGACTGACGCATTTCCATATTTTAATATTATGAAAAACTCAAAAGATTATTTTGAATATAGTGATAATAGCTAACTTGTAAAGAAAACTGAAAGTTAGAGTAAAACAGTGTTCAACAATATAAAAAGTGTATACTAAGTTGTAGAACAATATTTAAATATAAATAGATAATGGCTAAAAGGCACGAGCTAGAAGTCATTCTGACAATGGATGCATCTTGAGGTGCAGTGTCCCCTATTCTTTGTCACTTTGCCGAAGATTTAAAAGCCACAAAGGCACTCAGAGACAGAGAAAAGAGAAGATGGTAACAATTTAGTTAATGTCAGTAGACATGATGGTGACAGTGGCAGATACTGTAGTTGACCAGATGGATCAAAAGCTGTAGCAGATGACTACACCAGGACTAAGTAGGAGCTCTACAGACCTGGATGTCATTAAATTAAATGATAAGACTCTTCCAACATTTAGGGACTCTATAGGCTCAATTTATCCTGCTTATCATAATAATTACAAAGTTATTTGTTGTTATAATTAGTGAATCCATATAAAAGGTTATTGAGTAATTAAAAAGTTATTCAGTCTCTGTGCAATATAAAAAGTCTATGCCTGGTTTAGTCCCATGTTGTTTGCTTCTTTGTATTGTTTAAAAGTACAACAAACCACATCCATACAAATATCTATTATGAATACACCATGTATTGTTTTGAAAAGGCAATCCGTCACAGCTGTAAAATTGTGGCAAAAGAATGTGGCCCGTAGTCTGTGCTGCTTTTTTGGAATTTTTTGTGATCATAGATATATAAATATAGATACATGCAGAAGAAAGCTGGTGTAATTTCCATCTAGCACATTTTAGCATAGTTAGTGACAATAATAAAGTACTCAGTCAGCACAATATTCAGTCCACCTTGATTTAAAATAGATAATCATATTTTCCTCATTGCTGCCATGAATAGTTGACATTGCTGACGTCCTCTGTCAGAGGGCTGACAGTCACGCTACTTCATTTCCTTCTGTGCTCTACCAATCTCTTTATGCATCTGTAGTCATCCATTTTACACCATTTTGCAGTATTGTTGAATTGCATTCTTCTCAGTTTTCTTTTTTCCCTGTCTTGATTAATGCCATATAACTGTAATCCTGCAAAGAACATTCTTCTACTTGTATAAACTTGAAGTATTTCAGTGTTGGCTCTCCTCTATACCCCCATATTAATTAACTTATGTTGCCTTTTAATTCTAGGCATTGATCTATAGCACCATGGCACAAAAGCTGTCTTTTATTCCCAACATCGTTTTAACTTTCATATTGAGATATATTACAATTAGTTCTTCTTTCTTTCAAAAGATTTCAGTATTCATGTGGTAAGGAGTACCTTACTAATATTGTTTTAGCATTTCACACTGTTTTTCAAATGCTAATAATTTTTATTGAAGTTATTTTGATGACATTCAACATATTACTATAATGAGTGGCTGTTTTAATAGACACCACCATTTTATGTTTCTGATGATTATAATTCTGCATGTTTGCTAGACATATGACACGTACATCAATAAGCAGCATCATTAAAACCTCCTGCCTAATACTGTGTAGGTCACACCTTGTGCCGCCAAAACACCTCTGACCTATCGAGGCATGGACTCAACAAGACCTCTGAAGGTGTCCTGTGGTATCTAGCACTAAGATGTTAGCAGCAGATCCTTTAAGTCCCCATAAGTTGAGAGGTGGGCCATTTCATGGATCAGACTTGTTTTTCCACCACATCCCACAGATGATCAGTTGGATTGAGATCAACTTAAAAATCTTTGTCATGATCCTCAAACCATTCCTGAACAATTTCTGCATTGTAACAGGGCTAATTATCCTGCTTAAAGAGGCTGCTGCCATTGGGGAATGCCATTGCCATGAAGTAGTGCACGTGGACTGCAACACTCTTTTGGTAGATGGTAGACAGCAGTCTGTCGCTGAAGCTGCTCCTCTGCCTGGAGATGACACTGTTCAGTGGATGCAGTGGATTCTCCATGATTGACAGGAGCCTGCTCAGTGCCCATTGCTCTGCCACAGTTGTTAAACTGTCCAGCTTCATTCCTACAATAGAGCCTGCCTTCCTCACAAGTTTGTCCAGGTGTGAGGCGTCCTTCTTTATGCTGCTTCCCCAGCATACCACCGTTAACATTATTCAAAGTTAAGTTTGTCTGTTTGTACTGGCATTTTTATTACTCTTTAATATTGCTTTTTGTATCAGTATGCTGCTGCTGGATTATGTGTATTTCCCCTTGGGATTAATAAAGTACCTACCTACCTACCAACCAACCAAAGTAACATCCACATGAATGCTAGGACCCAAGGTTTACCAGCTGAACATTATTCAGAGCATCACACTGCCTCCTGTTGCTTGCCTTCTTTGTTTATTGCATCCCGCTGCTATTTTTTCCCCAGGTAAATGACACATATGTATCAGCCATCCACATGATCTAAAAGAAAACATGATTCATCAGACCAGATTACCTTCTTCCATTGCTTTGTGGTCCAGTTCTGACACTGACGTGCCCATTGTAGCCCATCCTTGGGTGCCCATGTCCAGTTTTCCTTCGTTAGACCACTTTTGGAAAGTACAAGCCACTGCATACCAGGAATATCCTAGAAAACTTGCCATTTTGGAGATGCTCTAACCCATTTGGCAAGCCATCACAATTTGGCCCTTATCAAAGTCACTCAGATCCGTACACTTGCCCATTTTTCCTGCTTCCAGCACATCCCCTTAAAGAACTGACTGTTCACATGATACCTAATACATCCCACACCTTGACAGGTGCCATTGTAATGAGATAATCAATATAGTTTACTTTTCCTGTCAATGGTTTTAATGTTGTATCTGATTGATGTACTGTATATATATTGTGACTTGTAAAAGCTTGGTGGACATGATCTAAAACTCTGCTGCATACAAAACCTTATATACAAACTTCAAACTTATTTAAGGAAAGACTTCTCTAAAATTTTAATTCAGACCTGGAAATGTTTAGAAAAAGACATCTTGTTTTGTCTCTTAGTTTCTTAGTACTGTTTTTTGTTTTAACTCTTGCATTTGAAGGTTGATTTAATGTTTTATCTATCAGCCTTAGCTCTGTTTTGTGATGACTCTCTCTGATCTTTAAGAAAGAACATATTTTAGACCTCTGCTGGTCAAAACCAAATGCAATGATTTCATAGAATTCTTCCATTCATTTCTTGATGACACATGTCATGTTTTATTATTATGCATTTTTATTTTTACATGTGATACATAGAGCCTTTCACTTGTTCCAGATGTATTCTAATCATAGTTATCCTTCTGACACATAGTGTCACGAAGTATTTTAATGTGTTACATCATTTATTGATTCTAGCAGGTTTTTAGTGCACTACTCGATGGTTTAACCACCACTGTCAAGTAACTTGCATGTGAGTACATGTGATTGCTTGAATTAGTTAATTACTGATGTGTCAGGAAGGGTATGTGCTGAGGAGTAGAGGAAAACAAACCAAGAGGATGAAAATTTAATATCAGAGAGTGGTTTGAGGGGTATACCTGTCGAGAACGTCAGGATGGACAGCTGGCCTATGTGAGGGAGCCGGACTTGTGGCTGTTGTGGAGTTCTGTGGTTTGGCAGAATTCAAGTCTGCGGATTTGCCAGAAAAGAGAGTAGAATAGAATGGAGGAGAATCCCCTCAGGAAGGGGGAACAGACAGTATGCAGGACAAATTTTAGGGCATTGCAGAATTGTTACGCAGAGGGCAAAACTAAAGATTATTATTGAAGGTTTTGTCGAAGAGTTAGTGATGTGGTAAATATACTGTGCTGAGTGGTCTGCAGATACCCATGGAGGTGGCTGATCATAATGCTAAGGTCTACACAGGAAGGTTTTGTCCCATGTTTCCTAAGAATGACACAGGATACATTGAGGATGGGTATGTTTTCATTCTGTTTATTATTGCACTCCTGAAGGCACTTGTTTTATTGGCAAAACTTTACAGTGGGGTTATTTATTTACTGGAGATTTTTATTGAATGTACTATTGCACTTTAATGCTTTTGATTTTAATAAAAACTGTTCACTTTTTATACCTGAAATCTGTGTCTTTTCTTCTCATTCAGTATAGTTGTCCAAGATTGTGTATATTTAAAAACTGCCTTACTTGCACTTTATTTTCTCGTAATCTCTTAAGCTTTTGTATTCTTTATTTTCTAAGTTTTAACTACCGTTTAGGATAGTGTTTTGGTTTTGTCATGACAGTCACTGAGATTGCCTGTTTATGGACTAAATGTGATTTCAGACTGTGTTACTTTTCCTGGTACTGTTTACCCCTCTGCCCATGTTTCTTTTTTGTCTAAGGCAGAATAGTTACCTTTCTTCAGTACTACTTGTTTTGTGGCTGAACAATAGGTCAAATATTCCCTGGGGATTTTGGGATAATATGCATTAGGATCATAGAAAATATAAAATGTGTTCAGTGTAGCATGTTTTTTGTTTGTGTCTACATTTATCGATCTTAAATTAATTCACTTTTTTGAAATTTTAAGTGTTATGGGTGAAAGGGTAGGGGAAGTACTATTTCAACCCTGTGTTTGGTACATTTAGAGGACACTTTTGTGGAGAACAGTGAATGCAGATGATGAAATTCACTTTATACATGAATGAATACAAAGCAACAATATAGCCACCTATCAGTATCATAATAATGCAGTTTCATATGAGATGCATTTTACTACCAGTCATAAATATCATACACTACCAGTCAAAAGTTTTAGAACACATCCGTTTTTCCATTTTGTTCTTAAAATTTAACCAGTTGAAATGCAATGAATGACCAGAAATGGTGAAAGGGTAAACAGTAAACTACCAGAGGTATAAAAAAAGTTTAGGTCTACCAAAAATGAAAAATATTTAAAGTGTTCCTTCTTCAGGGAACAACAAATAGGTTGCAAGATACAGATGTTTTACAGCTATTAAAGTAAATTAAGCCTTGCAAGTTGAACAAAACAATATGCACAGGTGACCCAACTTCTTTTGAATCCTTAAAAACCTTCTGTCTGTCTTAAAGCAGAGTTGGAACAGACTGTTACAACACACTCTGAAGTCCTACAAGGACAATATTCCAGGGATAATTGCAAGAAAATGGCAATTAACAAATGAAATGAGACAACGCATTATTACCCTTAGAAGTGTAGTAGGCCTTTCATTTAGAGAAATTGAAGAAAAAAAAAGAAAAAAGTGTTAGTGAGTATGGTATAATATGCACAACACAAAGGTAATTGGAATCTGGAAGAATCTCTAAAAAGGAAGAGATCTGGCAGACCCAACGTTATAACCCAATCAGAAAACAAGTTTCTGAGGGTCACCAGCTTGTGTGATAGGTGACGCAAAGCACAACAGAACCATTTGACCTATATCCTTGACCTTTACTGTGAATTATTATCTCATAAGACATTGTATTGTGGTGTTTATTGTAATTTTAGTCCCGGAAATTATAATAATAATTTATTGTAAATGTCAGAATAGCATTATCTAGAACTAGATGGGTCATTATGGTGTGGCAATAAATGTGTCCATTCTTTAATTGTCAAACCCATTTAGTCCACTTCAGGGAGGTGGAGCCTTTCTCACATACAAAGCAACACTTTCTCATACAAAACAAATGAAAAGTTACAAATTTACAAATTAGTCTGCATATCTGGAGAAAATTTAACACAGATATGGGAAGAATTCACATCCTCCACACTGTAAGTGCCCAGGCAAGATTTTGAAGCTAGGGCTCTGAATTGGAGAGTAAGCAACCACTGAAGCTCTGTGTCACCCCATTAAATAGAGATAAAAGGAAAATCTTTCACAGTCTGCTCTTCCTTAATTCGTAAAACACAAAGTTCTGATATCTTCTAATAATCTGTCATAGCTTAATTAAATTATGAATAAAAAGTAATACAGAATAACTTATAGGAAAAAAATTACTTTCTTGGCGCAATGGTCCAAAAGTGGAATAAATCTAGTTTATGAATCAAATTAATATTTGATATGCAAAATGTGTTTTTATTCAATTTTCTCCATTTCCTACTCTTTTCAAAGCTGTGAAACAAACAAAATATTTAAGTTGGAAGCTTTATTTAACATGTATTGTATATGTTACATTTTAGTAAATGGCCTCATATTGAAAATGACAAAATAAGCAATTTATTTGTCCAATGCTCTCCTCGATCATTCGCTTCTAATGTATAGTATGAAGAATCCCATGTCTGCTTGCCCTAATTATAATTTTTCATGTTGCAGGAAATCTTAATCAGAGCAAAAATAACTGAGCATGTAGTAACTGTACATTACATTTTATTTAATACCTCTTTTAAATAAAATAGATAGGAATGTGATGTTCAAGAAACTAGAAAATTTCAAATGTGTGACCTTAAGTACAAAGTCTTATTATCACATTGCCAATGGAAGCAGTCACACGGCCCCTAAAGAACTAAAAATTCAATGCACCTCAAGGCTGCTTGAATCTCAAACTGACATAATAAGCTAGTGATAGAACTCACAACACCACAGTAGAAATATTGATTGTCTATTTGTAAGAGGGTGCATTTTTTAAAGATATATTATGCAGTACCTTGGTAAGTTTCTTGCTAAATTTATACCCACTATCCAACCCGTGGCATAGCATACGCCGCATATAATTATTTATTGATGAGTGAACACTTCCTGAAAGACACAGTTGCCCAAATGGGGAGGGTTTGAGGATACAACTGTCAGTGAATGAAAAAATGAAACTCTGGAGAGATTGTCCGTGAGTGAAAACAGGTTTTGGCAGATATATTTTTTTGAAAGTTTGTCCTTGTGCCTTATTAAGAGTCATTGAAAACGCCACTCTAACAGGAAATTGTCTGTGTGTAAAAGTAAAAGGCAAATTAGAATCTGATGGGGTCAGGGAAATCTGGGGAATAAGGACAGTTGGTGAGGTAGCAGATGTGATAGTCTTACACTTCAGTACATTACTGTCGAGCGTATCCCATGGCCTTAGAGTTGGTGGGTGTGACTACCTGTCTTGCTTGCGCTCACTGTCTTGCATGCCCTTAATATATATATAGATGCTTTTCTGGAACAATCAGATTCCTTTCAGCTTTGTTGGAGGTATTTTCATCTATACTAATAAAAGGCAAAGCCCTCACTCACTCACTCACACACTCACTCACTCACTCACTCACTCACTCATCACTAATTCTCCAACTTCCCGTGTGGGTGGAAGGCTGAAATTTGGCAGGTTCATTCCTTACAGCTTCCTTACAAAAGTTGGGCAGGTTTTATATCGAAATTCTACGTAATGGTCATAACTGGAAGCAGTTTTTCCCCATTTACTGTAATGGAGATGAGCTTCAACGCCGTGGGGGCGGAGTTTCGTGTGACATCATCACGTCTCCCACGTAATCACGCAGTACATAGAAAACCAGGAACACCTCAAAAAGCGCTGAAGAAAATATGCATTATATAATTGAGAATGCAGCGAAACAATAAGAAGCGAGCGAGTGACATATACCATATTCATGAGTTCTGCTACTGAAACAAAGCACGATGTAAACCTACACTTTAAATTAAGTTCATAGACAGGCTGCGCTGGCGCTTGTAATTTAGTGCCTGCCCATATAAGGCCGTCCGTCAGCGGCAATCCAATAGCAAACTGCCACTAAATATTCACGGGTTAAGGACTGTGCTTATGGAGAGGAAGATGAGATGGTCAGGGTGGTGTTTGACACAAACTCAGCGAAACTGCGAGAGAAAGTTTTAAGTGCCAGGACTAAGGTAACATTAAATACAGCCATGGACATAGCACGAGATGGCACCAGCACAGCTGGGAACCTTCATGCATGTACACCGAGGCTCACGTGAACTGACGCAGTGCACAGATAAAAGCAACAGTTCCAAAAGCGCTGAACAAAAACCGAATTACACAATTGAAAAGGCAGCAAAAAATATGAAGCGTCTCATACATACAAGCATATTCATAAATCCAACTACTGCGGAAACAAAGCACACGTTGGAAAAAGTCAATGTCCCGCTAAAGGAAGACAGTGTAAAAAAAACCCGTGCATGCAGTGTGTCAGGTCTCAGATAAAGAAGAAGACGAGCTGTTTATTGATGCAGTAAGAAACGAATCGATGAATGAAACCTGTCATCTTTACAACGATTGACAAACACGGAATGTAACTTGAACACAACACATCCTACAAATACGAACCTGATTGAAAGAAATAATGATAATCAAATCCTTGATGACAGCAACACTCAGTAACACTCACAAAACAAATACTGTATATTGACAGTCATGTTACGTTATTTTTAAAATGTTCCCTTTTCTTTTCTAGCTTTTTAACACACTACTTCTGCGATACGCGGGTATATATATATATATGTATATATATATACCCGATCTACATACTCGAATAATGGATACTTTATTCGCCATCAATGATTGTTTTGGTAAAGCCATACTCAGTGTATTCATTAGATGAACGGTAAAAAAGTAAGGGCAAGGGGAGGATGACTTATTGAGGCATGCAGGCTGTAGTGCGCGTCAACTCTATCTGAATTGCGCGATCACATTTGAAAAAATATATCTTTTCAAGTTCTATTTAGTCCATATGTGTCAAACTCAAGGGCGCGGGCCACATCCGCCCGGCGTAATTATATCCGCCCGAGATCATTTTATATACTGTATTATTGTTATTAAAGCCCGGTATATGAAGCGCTGGTAACACAATAAACTACAGATCCCATAATGCAGCGCTTCAGCCGCCTTGCCGAACAAGTTATTGCGAAGCTAGCTCACACGATGCTGAAGAGAAAAGTTGATTCTGAAAATAGAGCCTTTAAAACCGATGGGAGGCTGAGTATATGTTTACTGAACCCGTGTGTCTCATTTGTGGAGCTAATGTGGCTGTAATTACAGAATTTAATCTAAGACGGCACTATGAGATAAAACATCAGGGTAACCTGAATGCAATGCAGAAGATACAGAAAGCAGCATAATTAAATAAGAATCTGACACTTCAGCGGACGTTTTAACCCGTGCACAATCACAAAGTGATTTCAAGTGAAGCTGCTTTTATGGGAGACACAAATGCACCAGTGCACCTTGCCCCACTTTCCCTGTTGCCAAGTAATGTTAAACCAAGTCGTCACTACGGTGTTCCCAAATCGCACTTTGCTGATAAACTGAGCGCACTGCGCACTGAGTTTGCACGGCGCTTTGGTGACTTTGAAGAACAAAAAAAGTCCGTCTACATGCGGCTCGAACCTTGTGCATGTTTGGTAGCACATATCTGTGTGAGAAGCTCTTCTCAGTGATAAAGACTAACAAAACAGCACACAGGAGTCGCCTCACTGATGAGCACCTGCAATCCATCCTGAGAATCTCCACAACACAGAACCTCACACCAAACAGAAACGAACTTGTGGCCAAAAAAGATGCCAGGCGTCCAGCTCTAAAATGACATATGAGCAAAGACAACTGAATGATTTGATTTGTTATTGCTGAAAGGAACACATTTTATTTATATTTCCAGGTTTTGTTATGCAGCATGTTCATATTTGAATTTGTATAATTTTGACAGGATATATTTTTATGGAGAGCAAAATCTTTTGGGATATTTAAAATCTAAGTTTATTTTTTATATAAAATTACATAAGAGTAAAGAAATTTGAATGTTTGTTCTTTTAACGTTTACTTTATTTCTAACTTGTATAATTTAGACAGGATATATTTTTATGGAGAGCAAAATATTATAAGTTGTTTAAGGTTTGAGTTGATTTATTCACGAATAATATTCCTGTCTGTTTTTACCATTCCTACCAAAGATATTTCTGTCGACTAAATAAAAATTCCTTCTATTTAAAATTTAAATAGAACTTGAACAAATACGATAGTTCATAATATCCACGCAGACTTGCACGTAAGAGCGGGAGTCATCCGTTTTAACAAATGCAGCGTATTGCACTGATAATGAAATAGCTGTGTGTGTATATATGTAGATATGTATGTATATGTATATATGTTTATATATGTGTGTGTGTATGTATGTATATATGTATTTGTGTGTATATATATGTATGTATATATGTGTATATCTATAGATATGTATATATATATATGTTTATGTGTGTGTGTGTATATATATATATATATATATATATATATAACAACAACACTCATCACTCACAACAGTGACAAAACAATTACATTGACAATCATGTTACGTTATTTTCAAAATGTTTCCTTTTCTTTTTCATAACTTCTTTAACACACTACTTCTCCGCTGCGAAGCGCGGGTATTTTGCTAGTATACTAATAAAATCTAAATGTATTCTGTGGTGCATCCTGATATTTAGTGAATGTGTTGCCATGAATAGCAGAGCTGGTCAGTCTGACTGAACTGAATCTTACAACATACTTACAACTTGTGAAGGATAAAAGGAGCCAGTAGCAACAACCTTAGTCTGAGCCTGAGGTAGGCAGCTCTGAACCACGTTGGAACATTCTCACCTTCTGAAAAATATTAAGCAAATTATTTATGCTTAAAACTTTTTCTTTGACCTGTCCCTTTTGTAAATTAAAAACAGTTGTAGCTATACTTGCCTAAATTCTTTGAAATCTCTTTGTTTTTACTGAGTGTGTAGGGCATTTTTTGAATGTGGTTTTTATTAGTGTTCAAAACCACTTCAAAGCCATTTTTTGCCTGTTGCTACTAAAAGCGACATTTCAGTTCAGAAACTGAACATATTGAGAATGAGTGAGGACCCTGTGATTATAAAAATCTCATTATAGCCCACCACACCCCAAAATATGATATTGAAAAAAAAAGTGGACATGTGAAAATATTTGCTAGATATTTTTCATTCACATATACCATCAACATACTAAGGATAACATTTTTTGCATGTTTTGCACCAGCTGTACTTACAGGAATCACTGTAATTGTTCTAACATCTGTGGTGCACTTTCTGTCTAAATGTATAAGCAATGCACTTTGTTAGTAGTTGAATATTCCAATTCATTGCTTCTACATTCGTACAGGTAGTGTTATACAAATTTTAGAAATGCGAAAGAGATTCTTTTGCCAAATGCTGTATTTGCCCTTATATCAAGTGTTAAGTATTTGGATTCATTTTGATTTTATAGCAAAAAAGATCATAAGGTGACATATACATTTTGTGAGCATTGTCGAACTTAAATCAAATAACCTGCCATACTACAAGTTTGGACTGTCTCCCCAACTCTAGCAAAGAGGGGAACTTAAAGGCTGATTTATGATGAAGAAGAAATACACAAACTGATGTAATCAATAAGAGATACATGAAGCTGGAATCCACAGCTGAAATCCTACATCACATTTACCTAAAGTAGTTACAGTGTCTTACAGACATATTGTTTGCTCCAAATACTGACTAAGTTAAATGGTAAGTTTGTATTTTCCAAAATACTTATTAATTAAGGTGAACAAAAATGAAGTAACTCTAATAATGCCTAGGATGGCAGCTATGGTAGTTTGGTGTTCCATCTTTGTCCCTCTTTTTGTGCTAAATTTGTTGTCATCATGCAAAGTCATATAATATATACACGAGAAGAGCTTCTGAATATCGGTGATGTGACCCCATATATTATAACTAAATCCATGGATCTTACAACTTTGTTGATCACAGGTGTTCATACAGCTGAACAGGTAGCCCGACAATGGTGTCCAGGTTTGATTCAGAAAGCGAGGACTATGGAAACCACCTTGAATATGTCTGTCTAACATGTACTTACTGGCAAACAAAGTGATGAACTGAAGCTGTTAATATGTACTAAAATTGACTTTTTATCTGCTCTTTGCTTTACTGTAGCATAACAGAATAACTCTGTTCCAGACTCTTTATTGGACTTGTCTGACTTTATGTAGTCCCAAGCGGACTAAGTTACCAAAATTTGTGACAAACAGGAGGAGTGTGTTTGTACATTAATCAAGGTTGGTGTAACAATGTGACAGTTGTTTTTTAAATCATGCTCTCCTGATCTAGAATTGTTTATTAAAAACTGTAAGCCGTTTTATTTACCACACGAGCTTTCCTCAGTAATTTTAACTAGGATTAACATTTTCCCTCATGTTAATGCTCACAGTGCAGTGCAGTGGGGACTCGCTGATGTAATCACTGAGATTGAAAAAAGTACAATCCAGCCTTGCTAATTGTTTTGGGTGATTCTAACCATGTCAGTTTTAACCAGATCCTTCCTAAATATCCACTGCAAGTAAAATGCCGTACCAGAGATGGAAATATTCTAGATCACTGTTATGGAGCTATTACAATACAATACAGTTTATTTTTGTATAGCCCAAAATCACACAGGAAGTGCTATTAAAGTTGCTTATCGTGCCTTTTCACGTGCCCCCATTGGTAATTCTGACCATTCTATGATTCACCTTTTTCCTGCTTACAATCAAAAGCTGAAAATTGTAAAGTCAACAAAAAGAACAGTTGGAAAGTGGACCAGCTTCAGGACTGCTTTGCTTGCACAGGCTGTTACCTTCAACACACACGAATACACTGATGCTCTAACCTCATATATTAGTTTTTGTGAAAATGTTTGCATTCTAACAAAAACAATTGTGAAGTTTAGCAATGATAAGCACTTGGTTAACCCCAGAGCTCAGGCGACTGTGCCAGGACAAAAAGTGTGCTTTCAGATCTGGCAATTGGGAGGAATACAGGAAAGCCAAGTATATCTTAGAGAAAGGGATCAAAAGTTGCGAAAAGAAAGTATTCAGATAAGCTTCAGTAATAATTGTTTACAGATAACAGTGCATCAACCTGGGGAGACCTTAAACAGGTCACTAACTACAAGAAACAAACATCAAACAGTTCTGCTGATCCCAGTCTGGCTAAGCAGCTAAATCAGTTTTCAGTTTGCTTTGAAAGACAATGGGACATAAATCTATTCGATGGTCTCACTGTTACTACTCTACACTCCTCTTCTTCTCAGCTTTCCCCTCCTGTCATTATTGCAAAAGACATCTACAGCTTATTCAAAAAGTAAAATATTAAAAAATCCACAGGATCTTATTTCTTTATTTCCCCTTCCACACTCAAGTACTGTGTAGACCAGTTGTCTACAGTGTTTGCAGACATTTTTAACCAATATCTCGATCTGTGCACTGTTCCTATCTGCTTCAAGACCTCTGCCATAATTTCAGTTATGTCACAGGCTTAAATGCATACGGACTAGTAGCTTTAACCACTGTGGTAATGAAGACCTATGAATGGCTTATTCCTAATTATCTCAAGGATGCCACAAAAGACTTTCTGGACCCATTTCAGCTTGCACACAAAGCCAACCAGTCTGTAGATGATGCAGTGAATTTAGGTCTAAGCTCTATTTACCAACACCTTGATAAGGCAGAGGTATATGTTAGGATCTTCATTGTGGACTTTAGCTTTGCCTTCAATATGATCATCACAGAGCTCCTAGATAAGAAACTCATCCAGTTCAACCTGCCTAATTCAATCTGCCATTGCATCACAGACTTTCTTACAGATAGGAAACAGTAGGTGCAATTGGGCACACACGCCTGACCATTTAACCCTAGGTACTGGTACACCGCAGAGATGTGTCCTTTCTCCACTACTCTTCTCACTTTATGCAAACGACTGTTCCTCTGGTGATTTGTCTTTCAAACATCTTGAATTTTAAGATGACATAACACTAATAGGCCTAACTTCAAACAATAACTAGTCCATAAACTGACAAAGAGGTGGAAAATGTGACATAATGTGGACCTTAACATTCATAAAACTCTGGAGATGATCACAGATTTCAGGAAGCAGTCACCTGCTCACTTATCACTTGCTATAAATGGCTCAGCTGTTGGGATGATAGAATCATTTAAGTTTATGGGCACTATGCTGTCACAAAACATTAAGAGGGACAACAACATCACTTGCATTATTAAGAAAGCCTATCAGAGAATGTTCTTTTTGTGTCAGCTGAGGAAATTCAATCTTTCTTAAGCAATACTGATTCCGTTCTACACAGCCATCATCAAGTCCAATCTTGCCTCACTGTCTGGTTTGGTGTTGCCTCTGTTCAGGATAAGACCAATCTGCAACACATCATCAGAGCCTGTGAAAGGATCATAGACTGTAATTTACCACACATCAGGTCTGAGCTTCTACTCGGTATCTACAGTATGTATATCTGCACGATAGGCTGCCTGGAAATTTTAATCCCAATTTTTCCCCACTCCAGTTTTGATTGGGACATTAAATGGGACAGATGGGAAAGGAGAGAGGTCCCTTGGAATTTCAAGCATGACTATGCATGTACATTTTATCAGACATTGGGGGGAAGCCACTTTGAAGGTCAGAGTGGGAGGTGCCAGTGCACAACAATTTGCTGCCAATAAAAAATGGAAAACTGCTGTACGCCATATACTGGTGCATATTGGTGCATCCTGGCTTCATGATAATTGAAATGAGACAAAGCTTTATGTCTATTGTTTTGTTATTATTTACATTTAAATTTAAATTTATTTAATTTTTGTTTTCCTAATTTTTCCTTTGTGCCACTCTAGCGTGGCCTTTATATTCATTTTCAAGTGGCCATTCCAACCCTGCAATTAATAAAAATACTTTATGTGTGGTCATGCTAAAAAGTTACAATTATTTAATTAAAAAATGCTTATCTACACTGTCTCATGTGTCTGCTTGGCAAGCATCATAATTAAAAATTTAGCCAGGTTGCTCATGTCAGACATACGGTATCTAAGGTTTTTCTGTTTTTATTTTGTTCTGTTCATTTTTCTTATTTTTTTCCTTGTAGTTGTTGCTTTACTACTTAATTTGTCACTGGCTGTGCTACCCTTCTAAGATGGATTGACTGCTAAGTAATTAATGTTGACCTCAGTGTTAATGTTTGCAGTGCATATGTCAATGTTATGATATATGCATTTTGGTATTGGAATTTGTAAAAGCAGTGTTAATGTTTGTGATGCACCATCTGTTGGAATGCCAAATGCAATGCATATTATTACTAATAATGTGATGTGCCATATTTTGAAATGGATTTATTAGCTACTTTCTTTGGGAGTTTGCTTGATTTAGTTTACCTGTTTTTCTCAGTTGATTGTTTTTTTTTTTTTTGTATCAGAAACAGTACATTTAATTAGGGTACAGCTAAGGATCCATTTAGGATGCATGTGTGCACATAACTGCTTAGATTTCAGCACACAACATTCTCCAGCAACCTATAAAGAAGTAAGTTAGGGAGTCATCTGATACCCCATTTGTCAAAAGTTCATAAAGGAAGAATTGCGTAAAGCCCTTTGTCCCAGAAACCTGTTATTAAAACTTGGGATGTCTGGAAGACCAATTAGTTTTTCAAAAATTTGCCATTTGCAGATATTAAATAACATAAATCCATCATCCATTTATATCATCCCCTGTCTTCCCACTCCATCCTGCACCTTTTCTAAATTTTCACCAGTCACATCGCCATTTGTTAATGACCTGCTTTGTAAGATAAGGCCAACTACTTCTGTACTGGACCCCATCCCCACCACACTTTTTAAATCCTGCTTTCATGCCATAATCAAAAATGTTACGACAATAATCAATACATCCCTCGACACTGGGTTTGTGTCAGCCACTTTTAAAATTGTTTCTGTAACTCCCATGTTAAAAAAGTCAAGTCTTGATGGTGACGATCTTAACAATTTTCAGCCTATTTCCCACTTACATTTTCTGTCAAACATTCTTGAGCGTGTTATAGCCTCCCAGCTCACCAGTTACTTAACCTCTAATAATTTGATGGAACCATTTCAGTCTGGTTTTAGGGCGCAGCACAGCTGTGAAACTGCTCTTCTTTGGGTAACCAATGATTTGCTTATGGCAGAAGACTCTGGACAAACCAGCATATTAATTCTGTTAGACCTCAGAGCAGCATTTGACACTGTCAGACATGACATTCTACTGTCCAGAATGGAGAACATGCTGGGTATTTCTGGCACTGCCCTCCAGTGGTTCAAGTCCTATCTGACTGATAGGCAAGAGTTTATTAGTCTTGGCAACAGCAGATCCAGCTCACACAAGGAGTTCCTCAGCGCTCTGTCCTTGGCCCTCTTCTCTTTTGTATTTATATGCTTCCCCTTGGCCATATTATTCATAGCTATGAACTGGGTTATCATTTTATGCAGATGACACTCAACTCTATTTCAATGTCAAAAGTGCAACTTCATCAGAGTTTTCTCAGCTCACAACCTGCCTCAGTGAAATTTAAATATGGAATTTAAATATGGATGGAGCAGAACTCTTTAAAATTAAATTGCAACAAAACTGAACTCCTACAAATTGGCACTAAAGAAAATGAGCTCCTTTTCAGTCACTCTCGACGACGATCTCATCAGACCTTCTTCTGATGCAAGGATTCTTGGTGTCATTTTTGATTCCTCCCTTTCTTATTCCGCTCACATAAATAACATTAAGAAACGTTCTTACTTTCACCTCCGTAACATATCCCGTGTTTGCTCCTTCCTCGCCTTTTCTAATGCTGAGAAACTTGTCCATGCTTTTCTCACATCCCGCATCGATTATTGTAACTTGCTGCTGGCAGGTGCCCCTTCTAATCTTATATCACAAGCCCAGTTGATTCAAAACTCTGCTGCAAGTCCTTACTCAAACCAGCAGCAGCGAGCACATCACACCCATCCTGCTTCGCCTTTATTAGCTCCCTGTGTCTTACAGGATTGAATATAAAATTCTATTAATAACCTACAAAGCTTTAAATGGCCTCGCACCGGACTATATCAGTGACCTTCTACATCACTATGCCCCTGTTCACCTACTGAGGTCCTCTGATTCTGGTAATCTTGTTGTGCCTCACACTAACCTGCACTCTATGGGTGACAGGGCCTTCAGCTCCATAGCACAAAGACTTTGGAATGAAATCCTGAAATTAATTAGATTAGCTGACTCCATTCATTCTTTTAAAAAACAAGTCAAAACTCATCTATTTAGGAAAGCTTTTAACTTAACTTAACATTCTGCTCTTTCTTTCACTTTACCTCTCTATCCAGGTGCTCAGGATAATTTGTGTGTCTGTTGTATCACAAATTAGGTTATTTGTTAGGTTTTCCTTTTAGTATTCAATTTAGTATTTTACTCTGGTTTATTGTTCTTTATTCTATTTAATGCTTTGTTATCTGTTTCATTGTTCTATTCAGGAAAACATATCCAATGTTACATACACCCTGCTGTTTTTTTTCTAAGACTCTGTGAAGCGCCTTGAGTGTGGGAAAGGTGCTATATAAATGTATTATTATTATTATTATTTATTATTAATTGTTCACAGTTTGGTGGCTTGTATGTTTTATAGTAGGGATGTTAAATTAGCCTAAAATTATAATTCTGGATACTCTTATTAAAAAATTATATATTAAAATCCATTTAGACATAGGTGAAATAATCTGGGTGCTATGTATATATTGGACCCATGTGCGCTTTTTTTAAATATATATTTTTAGTGTTATTATTAACATTTTTACTTTTTTGCTTGGAGTGCATTTGCCAAGCTTGAAGTGCTTATGACTCGTGCCCAATTTTTTTAACCCCATCTTTTCTCTTTTCTCTGTACCTCTCACTGTCTCTCTTTTCATTTCATTGAGTGTCAGCCTTGTAATCTCACAATAGCAGTTACCTGAGGACTACTTAAGATCCTTGTTGCTACTGTCCCTTTGACATGCTCTTTAATTTGGTGTTTTTAAATCATTTAATCTTGAAATATAGTTTTGTATTCTTGATTTTGGAGCAAATCATAATTTTTAATTATGGACCATGGGGACTTTGGCTTCATTAATATCTCAGGTTATTGTATTAGTTATTCATTTTTCAGTCTCATTGTTGTGTGTTTCTATCTAACAGTTCTTTTTTGCCTTAATATTTGAGATTGTTTTCCCTTGTTTTTTCGTCAGTTCCTTTAAAATATTTACTTCCAGATTCTTTTCAAAAGTGAGATATTTTTAATTACGAGCTTGATTTCCATCTTTACATGCTTAATAGGTGAATGAAAATAATGATAGTTCAGTATTTTGTTCAACAAGTTATTTTATGGTTTTGGCTTTCCAATTTGAGAATATTGGCAATAATATATTGTTTGTGCTGCATTAACAGTGGGATTCTAATGCTCTTGACTGACAGAAAAAAACAGCAAAATTCAGTAGGCCTATCATGCATCATTTACTGTTCATCTACCAGACGGTATGTTTAAACCTAGCATGATGCCAGCAGCTTTTAAAAAGGACCTGGCTTTGGTACGCCAAAGGTAAATAAAATGGGTTATCCAGTCTGTTTATATCTATTACTGAGTAGGCAGTGGGACAGTGATTGGTGAAAGCTGGTTTTAACAGACTGGAGTGTTAGAGCCCAAGAAAAAATGAAGCAAAAGAGAAGCAAGATAGGAGGAACAAAGGACTGTAAACTATCTGAATACACATTGAGCACTTGAAGGAATATGGTGCAGGTTGTATGGTTTTCATCATTTCTCCTTGTCTTTAAGTAAGAGGTTGACAAATTGCAGAGGTAGACACAGGTGCTGTTCTTAATACTAAAGTAATTGTTTTGAAATTTAAACTGTGGTGTCACCCATTTGGTGATTTTTCTATAGTGATGTGCCCTGTTTACAACATTTTGAATATGAGTATGTAATTGATTGACCAGCAATGAACAATTACTCTCTGTCTAGAAACGATTCCTACCTTATGCCAAAGTGGGTTCATTGAATAAATGAATAGAGGAATGATTTCTTCCATAGACATTTGACCTAAAAAGAGACAGTTTAAGAAAACGTTTGCTTATAAAACGATAGCTTGAAAAATATGTGTTTCAAAAAGAACATTTGGAAAAATTGGTATCCTTAAAGGGCAGTTGAGTAAGAATACCCTTGATAGAGATGTAGTGAGGTCAGTAGACCATAAGTTTGAGAACAAAAATCAAAAAGACTCAAAGTGGAAGGTGTCGCACACAGTGCTAGTGACAGGTAAACTAAAATGATGTGAGCAGTGACAAAGATTCAAAATGGTGATGGAACAAAGTCACAATCATAAAGTGAAATAATAGTAAATTGTTGTGATTCAATTCCATAGTATTGACTCTACTAAACTTTAAAAACACACAGTCCACACTCTAAAAGTCCATTAAAAACTGAATTGGAGGATACAACCTTTAGCAGTGCAGAGTCCAGTTTGCGCACTGTGTTACCCCAACACTTAATTGTTCAACTGTCCACCAATGCACTCTGTTGACTGGACACTCGTTTCCCAACAAAAGTTGTGTCAAATTGTTGAATGCCTGTCAGCGTCTCTTCGTCGTTCCTTCTTTTCCACTCTGAGCTCCTTGTGTTGCTGTGACCTAGGCACGCCTCATTTCTCATCTGTCAGCTTTGCTTGTGTCCTTTCATGTGGCTTCCCTCTCTCACTGGACCCACAACCGGCGTCTTCTTGTGGAGCTGTCTCTTCCTCCCTGGATGTAAGTGTTACTGTCCTTGTGCCTCACGTCATGCCAGCCAGGTACCCTCGTCTGCCTACGAGACCCTGTGCCCTGTCCGAGTATCTTGGCAGTGTTCTTAGTGGACCGTCCCTCTTTTGCCTTCTCCTGCCTAGAAGCTTAAATCTCCTTCAGTCCCTGCCATTATCAGTTTTGAACAAATGGATTAAACAATGGCACATCTAAATTTCCTGGGTTTAACAATTAATGAAAACACAAGTTAACGAAATGTATTGTTACCAACCATTAATGAGTACAGATCTGCTTATTAGAAGCCAATATTGTCAAACATGTTAATTTCCAAGTCAGGTAAATACAGACATCCTCCAAGGAAGGAGCAGTTCTTTTATCACAACTTGGTATTGTTTGTAATCTCAACCAGCCAAAAACTTCAAAGTGGTGACTCCTTAGCAATACAGCAAATACCTACAATCTGCAGACAGCCTTTTAACTTCTCACCCCCAGTACCAACAATGGGTGCCTATTGCCTGTTCATCTGCTGGGTTTTAAATGTAATATTGACATGTTTCTTTCCCTAAGAGAGAAATGGAATGACCCAGTGTACAAAAAATGTCCCCCTCTGACATAATCATTACAAAGCCCTCTGTTTTTCTACAGACAGAACATAAATAAAGTAAAATCTAATTTTTAATTAAACTTTATGCATAGAATTGAAGAATAACTGAAAATAATAAGAGTTATTACACAAAATAATGAAAATATTAATAAGAATATAGAGAGACATCGCTAATACTCAAAAACCCAAGCCTATAAATAAGGTGCAATTGTTATGATTATTTACATTAGCTACATCATAGTTTTTAAAACCACAAATATATAAATACTTTTGTGAATACTAGTAATACTGTAGATTAGAGATTTTCAGTGCAATTACTTTAAGCACAGGTCATCATCAAGTCCTTCCATGAGAACCCAAAATACAAAGAGGACTGTTTCATTTATGTTGGGTAGAATGCCCAGAGGGGACTGGGCAGTCTAATGGTCTAGAACCCTTGCAGATTTTTTTCTCTCCAGCCATCGGACCTTACTCTTATTCTATGTTAATTAGTGTTGTCTTATTTTAATTCTTACTTTGTCTTTTATTTATCTTTTTTTAATCATGTAAAGCACTTTGAGCTACATTATTTGTATGAAAATGTGCAATATAAATAAATGTTGTTGTTACCCATTCCCATAATATGCTGTATAAGTACATGTGCTACATAAATGAAAGTAAATGTTATTATTACTTTAAATCAGTATAAGCAACATCTACATGAATCCATGGTGTATTGGAGGTAGTAGCAAAATTCATAGAGTGCTTTTTGCCTCTTTAACTAACTAATAAAGCATCCTACATATATTTTGGCATGACTGTTTCACTTGCCCACAGAACCACAATTTTTTTTGTTTTAATTATTAGGATCTTTTGACTGTCAAATTAAATGGAACAGAATGGATCCTTAAGTTACAAATGGCGCTGATGGCACTGATTTCAGTCTTGTTCCTAACTGCTCCCGCCAAACTTTCATTAATTTTGGACATTTAAATTTGATCAAATTGGTTGATTAGAAAAATGAATAAAAATCATATATAGTGATAGACGGCCCCACCAGGCGACCTGGAGAAGCAGGGAACCGGGAGAGGGGCAATTCCTAGATGGCAGTCCTCCAGGATTACATGGGAACCACAGAGCTGGGATGTTCAAACCTGTGGGGACAGGGGGCACCTGGATGGTTCCAGAGCCATGGACTGCAGCACACAGGAAGTGCTGGAGGAAGGTCAACATGGAGCACATCCGGGTCCATTATAAAAGGGGCAGTCAGGTAGCTGGTGTTGGGTGGAAGAGGATGGAGCGTGCGACTGGAGGAGTGGAGGCAGCAGAAGGAAGAAAGTAAAACTAGAAGTGAAGTAAAGGACTGAGCTGTTGTGGCTGTTTTGGTGCATTGTGTTGTGTAAGGAAAATAACTGTAAAATAAATGTGTGTGCTTTAGGACATTGTGTGTCATGGAGTTTCTCTGTGGCTGGGCAGAAACCTATACAAGCATGTGTAAAGTTTCAAATATATTCCTCCCCCAGGTCCTTTTCATTGAAAAACAAAATCTCACCAACCTAATAAATAGACAGATAAGCCTGCATTGAAGTGAATGTGAATAAGACAAACATATAAAAAAACATTATTAAGACGTGCACCCAGCAAGATGCCAGCCTGTGACCTGTGGTCAACTCTATCCACAAGCAGGTATGTTGATACTAACATGAAGGAAAAGAAAAAAAAACAGTAATCAAACCAGTTATTACTGCATATCATACATCTGCCCTACAAGCTGTAATACATATGCAATGCCTGGAATAATTCATTTGAAAACTCAGTTTTCAAAGTTACTTTTTTATTATAATTACTTAAGTTATTTGGACTCTTTCCTGTGTTTTAGATACACAAAGCACTTCCTGACTGTTAACAGTCGGAGATGTTAAATACCTTTTCTATTCTGGTTCTTCAGAAGAGACAGCATTTTTTTTTTGCATCAGCAGTAAGTGGACTTGTGGTCAATGACCTGCTAGACATAATAATAAAGGCATTATTTGTAGCTATTATGTTTTATACAGCACAAAAGCAGAAATAGAAATTCACATATTTTTCTATATTCTATGGAAATACAGAAAATAGATATTTATTTTAATTATTTACTCTGTATTTAGAATTATTTCTTTGTTAGCCAACTCAGAATCACAGTGGATAATTAAAAGCACAGCTAGAAGCGTGGCATAAATGTCACACTATATTTTACATGTTAAAAAAATTCCTATGTCTTTTTTTTAATGCTTCAGGGTATAAAATAATTAAGATCCCCGGAGTAATACTGCAGAACCAAAAATAAATGATTTTCAGTCATCTGTGGTTCTCCATGAAGGCTGATGATTAGTAGCTCAGGAGGTAACGAACATAATTGCTAGAGACAGTTCAGGGCTTTGAAATGCCAAAGCAGGGACTCCAGCTATGATTTCTACTTAAGGCTCAGAGAAAGCTTCTTTGTAATAAAAGAGGTTTCCCTTACTTCTCTGCTCCCCTCCTCCAACACCATCTGAACACAGAGAAATGATCGCCCTCTGGGAACTGGTGAATTTGAGATTGAGAAGTGAGAATCACATGGGTGACCTTTTCAAATCATATTAAATGTTTGACGTGTTTTGGAGGAGCTGAGAGTCACAGGTTGCTTTTTTTGTCACTCACACTGCCTTCGCATTTTGGTTGTTTGAAATTGTAAAATAAAAAAAAAATAAGATGAAATGAGATTAATGAAATGAAAGGGATTATTCTGTACAGTAGACAAAGAATTTTCTACATGTTTGGCAAACCTGCCATGTGTGATATATATTTTGCACCTGCTGCATGACAGATTAACAATCAATCTGCGCTATGTCCTCCCACACCAATTTTTAAAAGCTTGACTTTCACAGCTGTAGGGTTTATTACCTCAGTTCTGCGGGGATTTTTTCTCAGATAGATCCAGTATGTTCAGCTGGATGCAGGCCTAATGAATTTCCAGTCTAGCACAACATTGCAGTGAAAGGATGCACCTGCATGTGTCTCTCTTTTGAAGTACCTACCTAGACAAATTAAGTAAATTGAAAGGGATCAACTGGTCACATTTTATGAGCAAATATGTAGAGGTTCATGTGAACCAAACTGTGTGTGACTTTTTTGCATTTAAAATGGCAAAAATGAAATTGTGTAACATTTATATACAGTATTTAATTTTTTTTTTTACTTTACTAAAATAACACAAACCAGTAGGTTCACCTCATTGTATGAATAAAGCAATTAAGCAAAAAATATACTGGAACTCTGCAACACATTCTAGAAACATGACAACAGTTTAACATTAAGGTCTTTAAACAGAGGAGACCTACTGTTAAATGGGAAAAGTAGAAATGCAGCTGGTTATATGGTTAATAATGTAAAAGGTCAGAACAAATATTTATTTCACTGTTTTAGTTGTAGGGGAAGAGTCAAGAAAAAAGTAGATTATATGAAGAACTGAATAGGAGAAATTAATTCTGTAATTCATTTTGGCTTTTTCTGTATGCCCATAGTGGCTTGAACTCTAGTTCTCATGCTTTTATAAGCCCACCATAGTCTGGACACACAAGTGATCTAACCAGCTGAGATAATAAGGTCTTCGATTACCTACAGTATGCTTAGATTTCATTTTTTGCAATGTAGGAAAAGCAGGAATTGATCTAATGCAGGAATGTTTCACATCTGGACAAATGTATATGCAGTAGCAAGTTCAGGAGTAGGCAGCTCCAGATACCAAATAACAAATTAAAATTTAACTGACGTCTTTATCCAAGGCAACTTACAACATATGAGATATAACTGGTTACATTTCGTTTTGTTTTTTCCACTTGGAGCGCAGGCAGGCAGGTGAGGTGATGGTTCATATCCTGCTACTGACTCTTTGTGACTAAAAACCTTAGGGTTTAAAGTCGTGGGTCGAAAGCCTTAACCACTATGATATACTTCCTGCCAATAATATTAGTCCTTGGTTAAAAAAACTGTATACAGAAAACCAATTAGTTACGTAATACTTCTGCTACACCTGATTAACTGACAGCACCATAACTGACACTCATTGTCTTACTGGTAGCACAGCTAGTTTAATATGTATACACCCAATACTTTCATTCTGGGACTCTTACTCAGATCAAAACACAAGGAAGTTTGGCCGAATGTTTTTCTTTTTCTTAATTTTAGTTTTGTTCCTGTGACATTTTTACTTCCTTTTTCTTATAACAAAAAAAACAAACCAACAAAAATTAGAACCACTTTTACCAATGCCTGTCAAAGTTCTTAATTTGAATGAAATCTCTGCCTGCTTATATACAAAATAGTGGCTATGATTCCAAGGCATTCACTTCCTTAGCTAAAAAGGAATTAAGTAACACAACGGGCACTGTTGAGTTATTTAATATGCTTTCTTGTTTTTGCTATGGTAGGGGATGTATCCTCTATAGCAATCAGTAACTTTATGAAAGTCAAGTCACGTTTTGGAAGCAAAAGGATATTGCATCATTCCTATTACCAAGACATATGTATAATCTGTATACATAATTATGTTCTACCCTCAAATGAAACAGAACAAGAACATCTAGAGAAAACAAAATTACTTTTGTGATATTGAGCCATGCCCTGTGTGTTTTTGAGTTTAAAATTATGTATTAAATAAATATGAACTGAATCCTGATTTATTTTTTTTCAGACTAGTGCATAAATTCTACAAGTATGGTAGATAATTCATGCTTTACAGTTACTCAGACAATTTTATAAAATAGAACCCATTTATTTTAAAATATATGTGACTAATTCAGTGATACACCCCCGGCAGTTCAAAGGAGTACTAAGCTGACTGTGCAGTGTAAGTTAAGCTAAAGCAAAAATGTTTATGAAAACAATTATTTTTATTCTATTTAGTGTATAATTTGTTGTAGAGCTATGGGGCGAATTATTAAAAGCAGCTTGTATATTAACTAATTGAAGCTTTGATTTTTCTTATTGAAGTTATTGGAATTTAACAATAGAGCCACCATGCATTTTTAGTACTGTAACCTCCAAAGCAATACCAATTGGTGTCTGAATCCTTTTATTCTTAAAAGAAAGCACATCGCTACTGCCCGTTCCACAAAAAAAAAAAACAGATAACCTAATACAGCTTGAGTGAAAGTAAGAATTTCATTACACACTGCTTATATTGTGTGCATGAATTTTCACTTATCATATACTTCCAATTAAACAAAACAAAACAAAATATCCTTTCCTGGTTTTTACTGCTGATTGGCAGAAAACTGCTTCAGTATTTATTAGTAACAAGCAAAAAATAACACATTTTTATCAAATAGACAAATGAAATAACAAGCAGAAACTAATTTTTTGCACATATAGTTTAAAAACATACAACCATACTCTTCTGTGGATATGCAAAGATTTATAAATGGCAAGTGGCATATACGTTTAACATAAAGCAGTGTGTATCATCAGTCAGCACAGATCCTTGGCATCTTTGTGGTGACACTAAACATGGTTTTCTTTTCTTCTTGTGTGCTCATCTTCCCATCTGGCACTGCATGGTTTTACCAGGAGTTAGAAGAACCGAAAGGGGTGCCGTAATAGCAGCAGCTCTGTAGAATTCATGCTACTGTTTTACATAAAACTGCTTCAATATTCATTCATGACAAGCAAAACAATACTATTTACCTATAATCAGCTGAAAACAAAATAATAAATAAAGTGAAAACTAATATTTTTTATTTATATAATTTATAAAAATGACATCCATACTCACCTTTTTCACAGATTATATATATAAACCACAAGGAGCATGATTATGAAAGTGTTCATATTACAGGTGTGCACTCATTTTTGGAGTCTTTCACTAGCTCCCATACACAAAACAGTGGCACTTCGGCTACTTTTGTTGCATCCTCTCACCTGGCACTGCAACCAGACTTTATCAGTGTCTGCCTCCTTTACCATCTCTCATGCTGCCCTTCACACAGAGATGGCAGCTCCTGTTTCATTTTATTCACAGCCTGGTGTTGAACAGGCTTATCTTTTAGACAGATATGCCACAAAAAGAATTGCAGATATTTTCAGCAGTAACATTTCTCTTATTGTCTGTGAAAAACACGAGTCACATCACCATAGTTGCATACAATCTTTTCTTGGTAAGTGAGTGGGATCTTTCTCCAAATAGGGCATTGTGTTTAGTATATGTTTGTCCTTTACACCAGCACCTATCCAAAATTTGATGCCAGAGTTTTCAGGTTTGCTAGACTTGCATTAAATGAAACGCAATCACCATTTCATTTCGAATAACCATTCATCAATGGTTATGTTCGACCCTGGTTTATAATACTTCATGCAGCCTTGTACTAAGTGCGCCAAGTGTCTAATATAGCATCAAATGAAGAACAATTTAGGAAATTATATAATTTGAGCATGCATCTGTTGTCAGACCATTATGAGTGTATGGGATTAAAAATGTGCACCAGCATTTCATTTAGCTGTACTGAAAATACAGTATATGCCAATGTAGGCCAGGTCTCACATTCCATTGGTCCTTCAAGCTTCAGATGCTCTACAATCTCAGATATACATACAGTATACAGTAATCCCTCGCTATATCGCGCTTTGACTTTCGCGGTTTCACACTTTCGCGGATTTTAAATGTAAGCACATCTAAACATATATCACAGATTTTTCACTGGTTCGCTGCTTTCTGCGGACAATGGGTCTTTTAATTTATGGTACATGCTTCCTCAGTTTGATTGCCCAGTTGATTTCATGCAAGGGACGCTATTGGCGGATGGCTTAGAAGCTATCCAATCAGAGCATGTATTGCATATTAACTAAAACTCCTCAATGCTATAAGATATGCTTCCCGCGCTGTGCTTGTTTGCTTTCTTTCTATCTTTCTCGCTCTCTCTGCCTGACGGAGGGGGTGTGAGCAGAGGGGCTGTTTGCACAGAGGACACGGATGCTCCTCTACAAAATGCCGCTTTATCGCGGTGCTTCTGTATACTTAAAAGCATGTATTGATTTTTTGATTGTTTGCTTTTCTTTGCGCTCTCTCTGACATTCTCTGCTCCTGACGCGCTCCTTTATGACAGCGCTCCTTTGAAGATAAGATATGTTTGCTTTCTTTTAATTGTGAGAAAGAACTGTCATCTCTGTCTTGTCATGGAGCACAGTTTAAACGTTTGACTAAAGGGTGTTATTTCATGTCTAGAGGGCTCTAATAATGTTAACAGGGTGGGAGAGTTTATAAGGGCTTAAAATATATAAAAATAACCACACAAACATATGGTTTCTACTTCGCAGATTTTCACCTATCGCGGGGGGGTCTGGAACGCAACCCCCGCGATCGAGGAGGGATTACTGTACATAGTAAAATAAAGAACAGAACAAGATAAAAGGTTGGGTGACCAATAAGCAACCCTGTTTAATGTCCAGATGAAAACTAGGACCATTTTATATGGTATATGTAGAAACTATGCCCCTGTGGATGTGCTCTAAAATAAATATAGTTTTGTTCTTCTGGGAACCAGTCTTCAACAAGGCAGGATCACAAATGAAAATGTTCTCTGTTAGCCGAAAGCATTAAATTGTGAAGCAAAAGTGGAGGGGTGAGCTGATCATGGATCCTGGCAGTGCCCTAAAGTGGTATATACAGTATATGAACAGTATGTTGTTTGGAGTTTTAATTTCCCATCATGCTGTTAACAACCTAACTTTTGCATAAAAACATTAAAAATTGCTTAATTTTTGTTAAGTCACATCTATCATAGTTTAAATTGTTTCATGTCACTAGTCGATGCCCGGCGTAGCATATGGAAGTGTAAGAATAGGAATGGAAAACGGTGAGAAAGGAATTCAGAAATCAAGAAGAAAGAAATACTTCTTGAAAGACACAGTTGTGAATATGTATTGTAAATAATAATTATATATGCACACACACACTAATGTGCATTCGTAGTATGTGTCCCGACCTGAATTGTGTGGGTGGTTATCTACCAGTTGCAAGAAGTAGATCATGGAATGTTGCAAATAATGCAAAGAGTATGCAACATGTGTTTCGCCTTCATTTGGGCTCATCTGGTGTACATCTACTGCTTCTCTCTCGGGGATCGAACCTTGGACGTCAGCGTCAGAGACAAAGCCCTTTAAGTTCCACCACAGTGTGTGGTTTGTTTATTTGACAGCTGAGAGGGGAGCAGTAGAGTGTGTACGCTTGATGAGCCCAAATGAAATACGTGTCGCTTACTCTTTGCATTATTTGCAACATTCCATGATCTACTCCTTGCAACTTGTAGGTAACCACCCACACAATTCAGGTCGGGACTCAGACTACGAATGCACATTAGTGTGTGTATGTATATATAATTATTATTTACAAGCATGTAAATAAACATCAATAAGAATAAAAATATACTACTTTATAAATCTTGATCTTATGTTAATTATAGCATAATATCCTAATTGATGGTCAAGAGGGAAACAAAACACTCTATGCAATTTTCATTACGATATAACTTAAGTTTATTACACAGAAAATCACCCTAAAAATCACGGACCATCGAGAAGTGTGCAAACTGATGGCATAAAGAATCATCTTTGCGCCGAACTGAAATTGTCCCTGCATAAATCAAAGTCATCCAGACGATCTGGATCTGCATAATTAGATCTGGACCACCCTGTATATTGTTTTAACTATTTACCCTTAATCTGGTGCGCAGTGCATTATCTGTTAGGTGCTTTTCACCCAGCTTAAATTCTTCAATTAAAAATTGCGTGTGCCTGATTTTACATTAAAAGATTAATGCTTTTAAGACCTGTAAATGTGAGGATTATTTGTACTTTATAGTATTACTTTAATATTCCCAGACGGTACTGTTTGATATGCCTTTTGGCTGCCAAATCCCATTGCATTATAATAATGACAGTGTTTATTTTCGTCAGATTGTTTTACTGAACTACGTTTCCCCTACCTACAGTATATATGCTTTTGTGTACAATGCAAGCAGTTTATAGTGCCGAACAATGGGCTATTTAAGTATAATAATAAGGGGCACAGAAACAACAAGGAGAACAGAAGCTTGCAGGGATAAACAAAGAGGGCAGCAATGACAGAGACCTGCTAGCAAAGCAAAGCAGCCGGAACCGAAAAGAACAATGAAAAATCAACGTGGGTCAGAGGGCAGCAATGACAGAGACCTGTTAGCAAAGCAAAGCAGCCGGAACCGAAAAGAACAATGAAAAGTCAACGTAGCTCAGAGGTGCATGTGGACTGTAGCAGAGACCAAAGCGACTGAGGATGTGTTTGGTGAGGTGTTGGGAGTGGGCACATGAGCAGTGCACATGCCTCGAGAGCGAGGGTGGGCGCGGGAGGAGGGTTAGAGTTGGCGGACGGGGCTCCGTCGTGCGTACCCCATGGTCGAGCGACTTGGTCGATTATATATTTAGATACTCACAAGAAGTTGAATGAATCATCTTCTGCTGTTAGACGTCAGAATATGAAATTAAAAGTACATCACTAGCATGCAACCTAACAAGTTGTCACTTCTGTATAACCCAAGAATATTAGAAGAGAATCTCTGCTATGATTTTGCACTTTCAGTATTTTTCTATTTTACTTAATAATTGTTAGTTTTTGTGAAGTCATCACAGCACAGTTTTGTAGTCTGCTTTCTGTTGTGTTCATCACCATTTTTAATTTTTCTGTATTTCTGTAAGTCCATTATTGTTAACAACAACAGCCTATTGTCATTACATAATTGCAGGATGTTCGATGCGTGGCATTATTGCTGTGCATCTGTTTATTATGCTTAAAATGAAAAAATCATTGTCAAAATATATGGATAAACAATGATAAAATAATAAAATAAGCTGTTAATAGTAATTATCACACATCAGTTTTGGTAGTTTGTTTAGTTTTGTTTTGACTCTCTGGTTTTAATCCAGGCCTGGCTGCTGACCACTGGCTTATTCCCTTTGGCACATTAATTTTCTGGTCAATTGCTTTTTCCTTTGGTACAAGCATTCAAGCTAACTAGAAATATTTTTAGTCTATTCTGTTTCATTCTGAAATGGAGGAAATAATACAATTAATAAAGTCAGAACAGGCTAACCACAATATTCCAATAAATAATCACTTTGCTATAGTACAAAAAATTTTGATGAGATTGTTTCTCTGCCTTCACGAATGAAACAATTAAATTGTTTTTTCTGCTTATGCTTTCCTTTGGGGGACACTAAATAACATAGCAATGGAGTAACTGAATTAAGCAGAAGCTGTGTTAATATTGTGGTGGATGTGTATGCTTCTAGATCCAGATTAGAGATAAATGTGGAGACAACTGACCAACTCAGGCTGTGAATGCTTTATGTTTACCTCAGATGGTAAAACCATTGAATTTTCTGGCTATAATAGATGAGGGTAAAGCAGATAATTTTGTCTGGTCTTTTTTTGAATGAGGAATTAGGCTAATTCCTTTAAAATGCAAAGTGATCGTTTGTTTAATAAGCAGTAGTCTGATTGATGCTGGAACTGTTAAACTGGGACCTCCAGCTTCAAACCTCCAACCAACTGTATTAGTAAACAAACTGAAAAGCTTCTTTTTTAACAGCTCAGTACCTAAATTAGTTTTTATGACGGGCTGCATGGGGCTCAGTACTATCACTACTACCTTGCATTAAGCAGACTAGGGTTCACATCCTCCTTGCATGGAGATTGCATGTTCTTCTTGTGTCTCTGTGGGTATCTTCTGAGTGCTCCGGTTTCCTTCCACTGTTTGAAGACATGCTGGTTAGGTGGATTAGACACACAATCATGATACACATTCATATCTATTTGTGTGAGTGTGTTTGCCCTGCAATGGCCTGACACCCTGGAGATTATTATCCTTGGAGATTATTTCAACCTATTCCCCCTAATGTACAAATATCTATAATTTTTTTCCACACTGTGCTCTCTTAAGGGAACACTGTTATTTTAGACATTATCAAAAGATTTTCTAAAAGTTCATATTTCATTTGTCTGATAAAGCTTTAGTTAGCAGACATGTTTATTACAGAATGGATCTATTTGGCTGCTTTCTCAAAACCTATTATTTCTAGTAATTCTGTTATAAGACAGGTGTCGCAATGAATCTCTAATGGGCAGACAGAAAGGGTAAATCATGACCTAAAATACTTCCTTAGGTGTATAATAGATTTTTGTTCAGAAAATTGGACTAAATTATTTCCCTAAGTATTATATTTCCCAAAGTTTTTGAGAAATATATTAATTAAATCCTCCACTCCTTGTTGCTGTATTATTCTCAGTCTAGCAGAATGTCTTGAACAACTACAACACCACTGGGAGACAGTCCGAGGGAATTTGTTGATGGCAGAAAGCCCTGCAAAATCTCACTCTGATAAAAGACAGAGAGTTCTTCAGTTTAAAGTTGGCAGGAATATGTGGCTTATAAAACAAGACATCCAGTTGAAGATTATACTGTTTTGAACCAGGTTGGTCTGTTATCATTAAGGCTTGCCCGACCAAATCACTTTTGTTTGGGTAAAACCTTTCATGTGTCACATCTAAAAACTTCATTTTCTAGTCATGATAGTTGAATGTCTCAACCCACCACATCTGTGGAAGCGGAGAGTGATCAGGAATTTGGATTTTGAAAGATTTTAGATTCAAGATAATGAGTTGCAAAGATATTTTGCCTAATTAATTTCAAGGATTACAGTCTTAAGGACCATTTACAACATAAGAAGCTTGACAGACAAGAGGAGATCACTCAGTCTATCAAGCCTGTTTATTTAGCTAATAGCTAAATTGTTCCAATATCTCATCCATATTCTTTCTAAATGATGTCAGGGTTTCTCCTTCACCTGCATGTCTCGGTAGTTTGTTCTACAACTCTTTGCGTAAAGAAGTGTTTCCTGGCTTCAGTCTTAAGTGTACTTCCCCTTAATTTCCTTAATGTTCCCGAGTAAATGATTCACCCTTAAACCAAGAATATGTTGTGGATCTGCTTTATCAATGCTTTTAAGGAGTTTTGAAGACCTGGATTAGGTCCTCACGCAATCTTCCCTGCTCGAGACAAAAACAGGTTTAAATCTGAGTGTGTCAGAGTATGACATGTCCTTAAGTTCTGAGAAGTATGACATGTCCTTAAGTTTAGAAGTTAGAAGTCCACTTATTCATGTGGACAAGCTCAGTTTAACTCAGTTAGGTACGCTGGTGGACCCCAGGTTATAATTTGGCCCTCTGTGTTAGGATATGCAGCAGTTTCTGACACTTTACAAATGTTAACAGAGTGTGACACATCCAGTTGAGCATCAGATATTTTGACTTTTAAGTAACATTAGTGAAGTGTCATTCACTTCATTAACAATGCAGAAAAATGAAAACTGCTGGCAACTCTACATTTAATAACCAGTTTTTGTTTTGTTCGTTTGCAAGGGATTACTTCTGGTAATTTTGTGTCAGTCAGTGGTAGTTTTATGTACCAATTTATTCTGAATGTAAAATAGCTGAAGGTAGAAATATAAACATTCATCCACTGTAACAAAAGTCACATAACAATATATTTTAACACTTTGAAGAAAAGTTCATTTGGTTTTGTGGTGTTTTCTAAAATTCTTAAACTGAATCAAATAATTGCTCTGTTTTGCTTTTATAAAATCTGATATTATGAACCTCAATTAATGAGCTGTCTACAAAATGCATCTGCAAAAGTTTGAAATGTAATTATTGCATGTTTATGAGTATACATAAATATTTTGTAATATTCTATACATTTTTGTACTGGAATTAACTTGTTTAATAATGAATGGTTTGTTGGTGGACTTTGTTTTATACAGTGTACTCCATAATGTTTGAGACAAAGACAACTTTTTTTTGATGTATCCCTCTGCTCCAAAGTTTAATCACATCTCAATTGTTTGATTTGTAATTTTAAAGTGCACGTTTCAGACTTTCTTTAAAGGGCATTTGCATACATTTCAGTCACACCATATAGAAATGATACTTTTTCTACATGGTCCCCCTATTTCAGGGCACCAAAATGTTTGGGACACCGTAATGGTCGGTATATTAATGCAGTAATATTTAGTATTTTGTTGCATATCCCTTGCATGCAATTACTGCTTGAAGTGTGTGATTCATTGGCATCACCAAAGTGCAAAGTCTCTTTTCTGGTGATGTTCTGCCAAGACTCTAATGTAGCCCTCTTCAGCTCCTGCTTGTTTCAGGGGCTTGTTTCTTTAAGTTTTCTTTTCAGCATATGGAAGGCATGCTCATTTGGATTTAAATCAGGTGACTGGGTTTACCAGTCAAGAATGTGCCATTTTTTAGCTTTGAAAATCTTCTGTGTTGTCTTAGAGATAGGTTTGGGATCATCATGTTGTTGTAGCATGAAGCACCATTCAATGAGTTTGGAGGCATCTGCAAGAACTTGAGCAAATAAGATGTTTCTGTACACCTAAGAATTCATTTTGCACTTGCCATCAACAGTTACATCATCATTGAAAATAAGTGTGGCAGGACCTGTGGCAGTCTTACATGCCCGTGCCGTAACACCAACACCACCATGTTTAACAGATGAGGTGGTATGCTTGGGATCTTGGGCAGTTCCTTTTCGTTTCCACACTTTGCTCTTGCCATCACACTTATACGGGTTCATCTTTGTCTCATTTGTTCACAAAACCCTTTTCCAGAATTCTTCAGGCTCTTTTAAGTACTTTTTCACAACTTGTAGCCTGGTCATCCTGTCTTTGTGGCTAACTTGTGGTTTGCATCTTGCTGTTAGGCCTCTGTATTTCTACAGAGTCTTCTGAGGATAACAATCTCTGACACATCCACATCCGCCTCCTGAAGACTATTTCTTATCTGTCGGACAGGTGTTTGGTGCTTTTTTTTTTAACCATAGTGTGGATTCTTCTGTTCTCAGCAGTGAAGGTCTTCCTTGGCCTACCAGTCACTTTGTGATTACTGAGCTCACCAGTGTGTTCCTTCTTCTTAATGATATTCCATACCATAGATTTGTGACATCGTAAGGTTTTAGTGATGTCTCTAATGGTTTTATTGTTGGTTTTCAGCCCTCATAATGTCTTCTTTGACTTTTACTGGCACAGCTCTTGCCCTCATGTTGAACAATGAAAACTACACACTCCAAAGGGCAGGAGCAAGCTGAGGTATCTTATACCTGCACTAATGAAGCAATGAAATATACCTGAGTAATTACAAACATTATGGTTCCCTGAAATGAGGGGACCATGATTAAAAAGTGTTGTTATTTCTACTTGCTCTGCAAATACCCTTAAATGAATGTCTGTAATGTGCCTTTTAATCATGTCTGAATGGTTTGAGTTGTAATTTTAAACTGTGGAGCAGTGGGGTAAATCAAGGAAAAATGTGTATTTGTTACAAACATTATGGAGTGCAGTGTAGATCGTAAGTTCCTGCAGTAATTAAATCTTGATTGACCAATTAAGAACTCAGCCCAGTACAGGGTGGTATTTGTAGAGACAGATACAGGAAACTTCTGTTAAAGACACAGCTGCTCTAATGAAAAGAAACAAATAAACAAACTGTACATTAAATCCTTTTATTATATTCAGTGTGGATGATTACTTATCTTATTGGAGTTTTTTCTTATTATGAAAAATATATATTCAATTGCAAATGGAACAGAAATATATCCTGTCTCTGAAAAGTCATTGCACTGCATAATACTGAACTGTGTAAAAGTAAATAATAAAATGATTCATTTCCTATTTCAAGCACTTTCTGTGTTCAGTTAACACCTTTACCCCCTACTCTTTTAAGCAGTGGTAGCTGATACTGTTTTCGTTTCCTGCATAGGGTTTTTGTTTTGTTACTAATGCCAGCAGATTACATTTTTTTTAGTGTACTTAAATAAAGCTATAAGGTCTATAAACCTTGTAGTAGATTCTAAAGGAAAGAAAAAAGTTTTAGTTGGCTATTGTTAAATTAATTGCTTTCTAGTGATCTTTTTTTTGTATTACTTTGTGTTATGGAAGCCCTTCCTGTCTTTGATGTTATTGATCCTTTATCTCTCATTTACATTTTGAATTCCTTATTGGAAAAAATAACAAGCCATCAGGTCATAAAAACCCCTTATGAATAGCTGTAACTGGTTAGAAATAATCAGTGGGACTAAACCCACCCCCTATAATTATACGTAAGAAATGAACTTAACTAAAGCAAGTTTTGCTTATTTTTTTATTTGCTTCAGGCTATTATTTTTCTCTGCATGATTCATATGAAACTAATCCAACTTTTGAAATGATTTATAATCTAACTGGGTGTACTTAATGTAAGCAAACTGTCAAAGGTCCCTCATGTATTTTAAATTTCAAATTCTGATTGTGGATATTTACATTTTAAAATGTTCACTTAGCTTTTGTCAGTCTTAGAACATAATAAAATCTGAAATTAGGAAACGAGAGGCATTTGTATCTGGTACTTCTGTTTACCTTATATATAAGCACTCATGGGCTGTGTAAATCCAGTACAAGTCAAAAAGATTTATTTTCTGTTATTCTTTTATTTTTCTAAAAAAATGTGTAAAAAAATAAGAGTGATTCCTTTTCAGTTCTGAATGGGCAAATGTGACTGACAAAGAAAATACTTTTTTTAGATTAAACTGAAGGATGTGTTTATGAGTTTTGAAGAGTTGTGGATTGAAAATCTTAGGTAGAAAACTAAAGAAAAACAAGGATAATACAACAAGCCAGGAAAAATCTGGATAATTTTCAAACAAGGTGCAGCATTTATTTAAAGATACTTTATGAGATGATTGTTTTAGTTATTTAGAATGAGAATTTGCATAAAAAGGGCAGTGTGTTTATGTTTAATGCATTTCCACAGCAGTGCAATTGTTTCTTACCTCAGGTCTCCTCATTGCTAAATATTCATTGCACCAATTCGGTACATATTGTTGTGCATGTGGCTCTTGACATTTTTTAATTGTACTTTTTTCCCTAAATGCCATCTCTGTTCACAAAGTTTTTGCACTAGGGGCCACCGTATATTAAACCATCAGAACAATTTTGACAAGAGCAGGACATTCAACCCAATAACGCTTGCTTATATGCTTATTTTTGCAAAATGACAATATGTCAAGTTTTTAAAGTCTGTAAAGTACCAAAAACTTTCTAATGCTTGTGAAAAGTCTAACCGGATTCCATCTGTGTGCCCGTGTGTTCATAATGTTAAAAACTTTAATATTACCTGTTAATCTCCATTTGCTTAAATTGAAAATGTTCATCTCCTTCAGTCTTTCTTCAAATCTCATACCTTGAAATACAGGAAAAAATCCTGTCATCCTTTTCTGGACTTTCTCTTGCACTGCTATGTCTTTTTATTGTAAAATTTAATGCTGTTCACAGTACTCCAGATGAGAACTCACTAGTGTGTTATATAACTTCAGAATAACTTCCCTTGACTTGTACTCTACACATCATGCTTGTAATCTATCTGTTCTGGCAGTAAAAACTGAGTAGATTTAAGAAGTTAAACAGACCGGAAGAAGGAAAGTGAAGTAAAGAGTTGTAACTAGTCAAAGTCAAACTAGCTATAGTTAAATACTAAGAAAAAATCGAAGTCAAGAGGTATTGCTGTATTATTTTAGACTGAAATTTGTGAAAATAATATAAACAGCACTCTTTAGTTTATTGACAGTCTCAGAAGGTGCTAAATCTTTGATGATGGCTGATCTTTGATGATGGCTTACTGTGATGTAACATTGAATATCCTACAGAACCATGTCTAGAGCAACAGACCATAGTATATTAGACAAAAGCACCAGAAAAAAATGGTAATGTAGTAAACATTCATAAAACAAAAATAAAAATTGACTTAAATTCACATCACAGAAGGAAGAGACTGAATTCTACATAGTATAAACAAACCCAAAACCCCCTTCAGGAGATAAAATTTTAAAGTGCCAAGAATTATGACACTAGCACACTATTAGCCTTCTTAATCACTTCTGTGTGCTATCTGAATGTACATAATGACAAGTCTACTTTGCCTCCTGGGCCATTCTCATAATATGTATTTTCAAGCTACAAACCCCCCAATCATATATTCAAATCAAATATTTATATTTCCTATATTTAATACTCCTTTTTACATTCTGTTTTATCTGCCACAAATCTACCCTCACCGGTTTTCTGTCCAGTGTCCCTCTACAGTCATTCATCTGATTCAAGATTCAAGATGATCTGCCATTCCACCTAGTTTGGTACTGTCGTCAAACTTAACAAGCCTGTCGTTTATATTCCTATCTAGGTACTATATTTTAAAAAGGGCAGTGGCCTTGTAACTGATCCCTGAGGGTCTCCATTTTTAACATCTACTTTTGCCTTAAATTCACACTTTTTGTTTAATAACTAACCTCTCATGTGGTACCTTATCAGATGTTTCGGCAAATTCCTTTAAATAATATCATAAGCAAAACTCTCAAAGCTTGCCTATTGTAATTGTTTTAGTTAGCCAATAAAAGGTGTAATTTTTCTTGACTTCTCACCACTTCCATTTGCAAATATATCTTTCTTTCTTGAAATGAGGTTATTGACCATTGTGAACTTGTTTAAATCTTTGCTTTGCTTTGCTCATGATTTTATTAGTTAGTTCATAAAATAGATTGCTGCTAATTCATCAATCAATAAATCACTGCATATTTTACATACCACATTTCATGGCAAGCACTTTATTGCTTTACAAATCAATTAAGAACACTACAGTGAAAGATGCCATAAATCAAAGAGTGGGATGAATATATAGATGCTATTAAATTATATGGCAAATAAATGTTATTTATTAGTTTGGTCAGCATTTTGTTTAGATTTGCTAGAGGGTTTTATTGATACTCTGAGATTATTTGTATAATAATCTAACTTTAGAACATTTCTTATAGCTTAAGATATGTGCAAACATATTCAGCCAGATTTCTTTCTTATCAGTATAATTAAATTAAATTCCTGCCACATCTCCCTCACGCTTATCTCACAAATTGTACTTCTGTATGAAGACTAAAGTTATTTTTATTCATTTGACTCCTGCACAGTGATAGCACAAAACAAAGCTGAAGAAAATTAATTATACATCTAACATTTCATTTCAATTTTGGTGATATTAATAAAGTTATGGGAATGAACTGAGATGGAACATTTTTTGGCATCAAGAATGTATTTAAAACCTGACATGACACAAATCTGTTGATCAAGTAAATTAAAGAAAACTTTTTCTGTCCCCTTCTTTACTTTCACTTACTGTTAGTTTAACTTCTAGTTTAAAAGTCACATGGGGGCAATTGTGATAAAAATGGAAACAATATGTAATATAAAATATGAGACATAAAATACAGTATGTGGAGGGAATTCTTACAAAAGAAGCATTCTAACATCTACCAGATTTTTATTCAGAATTATTAAAAAAATAATATTGAATAAGGTGTCTATTAATAATATATTGTAACAAAGGCGCTATATAGGCGCCTGACCCGACACAGATAGACACGGAGGCACGTATAAAAGTACAAAGACTTTTATTTTTCTTCAGCTGTGGGACACGTCTTCCCCGTGTCACACAGCCCAAACACAGTCCCAAAGCACAACAAACACAACCCACAATCCTTTTTCCTTGACCACCACTCCTCCTCAAGCTTAGTCCTCCTCCTCCCAACTCTGGCTCTTCGAGTGGTGGTGGCTGGCCCATTTTATAACCCACCCGGAAGTGTTCCAGGTGCTTGACCACCTGGTCCTAATTGCACCTCCGGGTGGGGCTAAAGATTCATCCAGCCAGGCTGCCGAGTCCATGCAGCTCCCCCTAGCGGCCATCCGAGCCCCCAACCAGGCTGTGGAGGACTCCATCTCCCATGGAGCCCTGCGGGTGGTTGGGGAATCACCGTCAGCCATGGAGGCTGCCACCAAGTGTCCCGGGGGAGGTACTGGACTGCCGATGGTGGCTCCCCCAGAACATAAGCATCAGGGGTGTCCCTGCCGGACATGGGACACGGCTGTCCTTCACAATATCCATTGCTCATATACCAGATTTATTTGTATGCTGGCATTTATTGTGGTTAGACTGCTATGCTAGTTGTATTCCATTTGTCATATTTTATTCTCATTATCTGATTATCTTGTCCCTCAAGCAAGCATTATATGTATGTGTTTATCTAGTGAGGCGTGAGTTATTCTCTTGCACCCCAAAAAAATGAGGCTTAGTCCAAGGTCTTCTCGAAAACCAACTTTATTCTATTTAAAACAGGAACAGCCATGGTATTTATTGAAATGGGAGCTACCACTTCACCACAGGGCAGCACGGTGGCGCAGTGGTAGTGCTGCTGCCATGCAGTAAGGAGACATGGGTTCACGTTCCGGGTCCTCTCTGCATGGAGTTTGCATGTTCTCTGCGTGTCTGTGTGGGTTTCCTCCGGGTGCTCCAGTTTCCTCCCACAGTCCAACAACATGCAGGTTAGGTGCATTTGCGATCCTAAATTGTCCCTAATGTGTGTTTGGTGTGTGTGTGTTTGTGTCCTGCGGTGGGCTGGCACCCTGTCTGGGATTTGTTCCTGCCTTGTGTACTGTGTTGGCTGGGATTGGCTCCAGCAGACCTCCATGACCCTGTGTTAGGATATATTGGGTTGGATAATGGATGGATGGATGGATGGATGCTATCAGTCGTCCTGCCTTTTCTCCCTTCTTCAGTTCAGGAACAGATAGTTCCTCGTCAGGTCAGTCTCACAGCTGTGGATCAACGGGTGGGATCAGGTCGTCTAGATCAGGGGAGACAGTAAGAAGAAAGCGGGCCAGGTCAGTGGCTAATGTGCTCCCTATATTAACCCTTGGCTGACGGACGAGTATATTATATTAATGTGTGTGTGTGTGTATTTGTATGTGCATATATAGTAACCACAACGGGGCACCACTGAGTCACAAACCACAGTCACAGTAATGCACAAGCACAATTCTGGGTTCATATAAAAGATTTTTATTCATTTTCATCAAAACTTCTTATAGTAACACCAGCCACAACACCCTCCAATAAGTAAGGCTGAGGGCTAAATTTAAAATCCGACCTGGGAACTGCTTTCGTTGTCATGCCTAAGTCATCTTGAGCACTTATGGGTCATGTGAAAACAAGGGCAGTCCTCCCCTGGCAGCACCCTCAGGCAGTAACCAAAGACCTTGACAGTGATGCATTTCAGGACTCCAACTCCCATGCCACTGTGCGAGTGTCCTATTTGGGTTCAGCCCAGAGGAATACTGCCACCAGTCATGTGGGATAATGAACTGCTCCCAGTATGCCTGTTTGCCTAATCCATCCTTTATCACCTCCTGTCCGGGCAGGAATCCCGCCTTTATCTTTTACACCTACAATATATATGTAGCATGCAACAGATTCAGGTGTAGTGGTGTGCTCACATGTTGCTTAAGTGTTGTTGTTTTATATCATTTGCATCTAAAAAATAAAGACTTAAAGAATTTCTGATGGCCTTCCACTTGACACCTTTGTCATAGAAACACTGTTGCAAACTCTCTAACACAGCTGAGTAAAATAGAAACAATGTCACCATAGGAGTAGAAAATGTGCTTCTGTAGATTACAGATCTAAATAAAGTATTAACATGTGTGCATGGTATTGTATTTAGGTGTGTGTGAGATCAACAGAAACAAACAAAAAAAATAACAAAATATGCATAAAACAACCTAGGAGATGGGCTTAGGAGATTGTTAAATCTGGCAATTAACTTCATGTCTTTTAATAAACATGTCAACATAATGCTTGTCTGTCAGTTGGTTTGTTTACATGCATACACAAAAAACAGGATAAAGTATGTTTGGCTCATCAGCATTAATTTAGTGGTTTCTGAAATACTGAGACAGATTATTTCAACCAAGAGAAGGAATGATGAGATTGCCCAAGCATTTGCCTTAAAAAATGTATCAATATGAACACTTCCACCATTTTCTACCTGTGGCTGCTGGAAGCTTTGGCAAAACAAAGACATGAACAGGCTGAATGGGTGCAACAAACATGCACAGACTACAAGATCCTTAAGTATAAGCTGGTTAAGGGTTTACGTGGCCAAATAACAGGGTTACTTGTGGAGTAAACTACATGTGCTGACCTCATTTCTCAGGGACCAATTTACTGGTTTGTCTAACCAGAATAAAAGTTCATATGACATTTTAGAAAAAAGGTTTCTGTAAATCACCAGATTATTTAAGCACATGTAAGTGAGTAATATCCTTTATGAATGGACGGAGTGGCCCTTGGAGACAGACGTTCCTGACACCGACACGGAAAACATGCCAGCTTAACACTGGCTCAGTTTTTTCTCACCGGGCTTGGATTCTTGATGCTTGAGAGTCACCTTTGACCCATCTTCTCCTCTTCAGGATGCTGGCCTTGGCCCTAAGGAGCTGGAAACCAGAATTAATTTCCCCATCTGAAGGCGGCATCACTTTTTCTCTGTGTTGAAGGGCAGCTAATGCTGCTTATCTTCACAGTCTCACCCGAACTCGCCCAACAGCAAAGCTTTTCTACATCTATCAAGGTTGCTCTCCTTAACGTGAGGTCAGTGTCAAATAAAACTTATATCCTGCAAGACTTTATTACCTCAAAGAAACTGGATGTCATTTTCATCACAGAGACTTGTATTGTTTATGGTGTTTCTTCTTGTTTTACTGACTTGGTGCCACCAAGTTATTCATTTTTACTCTCCTCGGCTGTCTCGGCTGTGTGCACTTGCCACAGTTCGTAGAAGTTTGTATCTGTGTTAGAGTCTTACTAGAGGTCCATTTCGTACACTTGTACTGCAGCTTTTCAAAGTGTGTAGCTCTTCTTCTTTGCTGTGTGATGTGATTTATACGCCTCCTATAATTAATGATGTGTTCGTTTCAGAATTATGTGATCTCTTGGCCAATATCACGGTCTTCTATGATAAAGTACTTATTGTTGACAATTTTAACATACACATTTGTTGTCAATTTAAACCTTTTTATCATTATTGATTCATTTGATTTTATCCAACATATTAATGCCCCAAATTATTCTTTTAGTCACACCCTTGATCTCATTCTTACACATTACACTTTTTAGTTAATAATATCTATATATGTGATGTTTGTTTTACTGATCATATTTCTCATTATTATTGTTGATGGTGCTATGCTATCTATTATATCTGATTTCAAAACCAAGTTTTCCAGTTTTGATCTACAAAGCCAGTGCCATATCATTGATGATTCTGTCTTTGCTTTTAATTTATCATGTAAAATCGGTTTTAGACTTAATTGCTTGCCTCGAGATTTACTGCAAACCTGTTCCATGGCTTAATGACACATGGTGGAGGAAAGGCAGGCTGACTGTATCTAAGCAGATTTGTTGGACTACTCTGTTTAAGTTCCAGGAGGCAGTTAAGAAATATAAAATAATTAATTCTCAGATTTGGTTTCCTCTCTTTCTAAGAAACCCAGGGTCTTATTTAATGCATTTAATGCAGCTATATAACCTCATTCATAGATGGGATTCAATAATACTTTTCATTCGTATGAGCAGTTTCTTTCATTCTTTATCAACAAAATTGATACTATCCAGTTTGATATTGTTCAGACAAGTTCTGTACTTCCTGTTGTTAATCATGGCATTGTTTTGGAATCCTTTGATGTTGTTTCACTTTCACAGCTAAATAGTACTACTGACTAGTACTTAGACCTACTTTTTGTCCTCTTGATGTTGTTCCACCACTCCTATTACTGGAAGCTTTTGAAATCTTGGGTTCAGCATTGTTGGCTATTAAAAATGGTTCTATTAGTGTGGGGGTTGTGCTCTCATTTGTTTTAAACATGTGAAGGTGCAACCCTATCTTAAAAAGCCAGAATTAGGTTCTGGTGTGTTAGCTAATTTTCACCTGATTTCCCAGTTGCCATTTTTGGCTAAAATATTAGAAAGAATTATTTATAATCAGTTGGTTGATTGTCTTAACTCCAGTAATTTATTTGAGATCTACCAATCTGGCTTTAGGAGTTATCATGGTGTTGAGACAGCCCTCCTGAATGTATTTAATGACATTTCTCTTACTACTGACTCAGATGGGGCAGCTGGCCTTGTCCTACAAGACCTTACAGCAGTTTTTGACACTATTAACCATGAAATCTTGCTGTTGCAGTTTGAGCATCTGCTGAAGCTTAAAGGGGCTGCTCTTAACTGGTTCAGATCATATATTCTTATTGTTGGAGATTTTTCAGTGACTTTCAATTACACTTTTTCGTCTACTGCACCTGTTAAATGTGGTGTTCCCCAGGTACTATTTTATTTTCTATTTATTTTCATCCTATAGGAGCTATTTTTAGGAAGTTTAATGTTTCTCTTCATTGTTATGCTGATTACACACAGGTCCATATTCCTGTGTGTAAGTCTGTAATGAATCGTCTTGTAGAACTTTACATTACTGACGTTATTTTAAAGGTACTCTATAAATAAATTGACAGTGTCATTAAATGCACTCAATGACAGTACAAAGTATTAGTTCCAGAAGCATACAGTTAACCTGAACTTTATATCAACAGTAACATACTAAATGAAGACATGGTGACATTGCATAAACAAATCAGTATTTAAAATAATAATAAAAATAAATGTAAAAGTTTATAACTGTATTTTAAACGGGTAAACACTATCACAGTATTCCCAACTCAGGTCAATTTCAAGATATGTTCCGTGACATGTGGAAATTAACTGTACTCTTTGTGACACTTTTAATAAATTTCATTGGACCAGTTCATTATTTATGACCTACTTATCTATCTTATGGTGCTAAAGAGATGGGGCCTTTCACAGAAACTGTGGTGTAACTCCAAAATGCCGATATTCTATAGACACCAGGCTATTGCAGGTCAAACACAAATAAGCAGATCAAACACAAAATAAGTATTACAGTATTTTGAATCCAGTCAATTATGTTGTACTTAGCAAACTAAATTGGGGTTTGGGGGGGAATGTAGCTCTAAAGGTCCAAACATATTTTAGCTTAATCTGTACTGATTATCTGTAATTCTTTATAAACCCATACTGTATTGCAGTGCTTTAAACCTACACCCTTTTATTCTTTATGTGTGTACCTCACACTAATAATTGTACTTTTACCACTTCATCAATGTTTCAGTTGTAATTAGCTGATTTGCAGGTAGGAAACACATATCTTAGAACAAGTGTACATATTAACTCCAACACTGAAAACATAAAATATACTTGCAGCCTTTGGGCAGTTTTCCTAAAGCTACTGAGATGAATTGCCTGCCAAACGGACGACTGTTGAATGTGTTAATGCATCATTGGAATAATAATGAGCTGCCAGAGCCTTTTGCTATAAAATAAAATGTATTCTGCCAAGAGCCAACAACTATTCTTATCATAAATGTACAGTAATGTATGTCACAGATTGTTTAATAAGAAAGTTTAATTATTTTTCCTTCAAACACATCATATATCGATGTTTGTGTCTGCTGCTCAGGATATATGATTAAGTAAAGCCCCTAAGTTAAGGTTTGTACTGAATATAGTTCCATTTTTTATATATGGGAACATAAAATAAGGATCTGCTGGATAATTCTCCAGTTTTGGTAGACATTCACATTTAGACTCATTCATAAAGACTGCCAATAAAATACTTTAAAATCTTTTTGCTTTTTTCATTCTATCTAAATAAATATCTTTTTATCTTTAATTAGATTATTGCTACTAACTGTATTTTATTCTAATGTACTGCACTAAAGGACAATTTGGTCCTATATTTGCTTTATTTTGCAGAACACACTGGTCAGGTTAGATGATCAAGGCAAAGTTTGTATATCTGTTGTGAGTCAATGGAGCACTACAAATGCACATGCTGTTGTGTCATTACTAAAAAGAAATCAGGCAATGTAGAAAGATACTGTATTTTTATGGCTGTAAAACTGAAAGTGCAGGTGTAGTTCTCTGAGAATAATGCTGACCTTTGTGTTTTATCATACAAGTATTTACTTTTGAGCCAGAAGTATATTGAAGCACTTACTGAAATTCCACCCACATATTTAGCTACTATAAAAAATGAATCTAATTTGGAACTATTGCAAATATAACAGAAACTTTCCTCTCATCACTTTGCAATTGACACTCCATTTAAATTTGCCAGATGGTTGATTTGCATTTTTGAAAACATTTATAGAAGAAAGGGTATTTTAATGAACAAAAAGTTAAATTTTTTCCTGTACTTGTATATTTATTTTCTCCCCTTACATATTTTTTGCATCTTTTGTTTCTTTTGTTAGAAGAGTAAGCTCTTTAACAGCTGGTACCTGTTGCTTATGTGTATATTAATTTTCCCTTCTTTTTTTGTTTATATCCATCTAGATCATTTGTGCAATGGCCTTCAAACTGACCATAAATTAGACAATAAGTTGGAGCTTATGGTAGATTATTAAAATTACGCCAGTCACATTGCTCAGTTATCCTTAATTATTTGTGGAGTGTATGACATTCAATAAAATAGACTAAATTATTAGTGTGAATCATAATGAGCTTGTGTGCTGTTTTCACCAAGCGCTCATCATGTTGGTATACTTGTCTTTATCAAAATATTTCCTCAGTTGAAGAAGATATAAATCAATGTCACCAAACAAAATGAATATGTATAATTTCATCAATATTAAAAAAAACCCTTAACTTTATGTAACTGTAATATGCACAATCAAAATTTGTAGCATGCCAAACCTGTTCACTTCCCCCACCTCATTTGAATGAACCAGTTTGTGTCATAATTTGATATGGGATTCTATATAATCCTTCTAGTGTAGGCATAATTATTAAAATCTATTTTTGTTAATTGTATATTTTTTGACATTGTTTTTGTGACATTGTCACAGTTTAACATTGTGGAAAACTTTAATAGTGATTGTCACCATTTCGGACTACTTTGGACTCCAGCATTGCACTTGACATCACATCATGTTATTTATGAAAGTGAAACTCAACACACACACCATCCAAGCTTTTGGATTAATAGAATTCAGCTATGAGCAATTGCAATCTCAGTTTACACAGGGAGAGGTTACTTTGTTTGGATCTGTTCAATGTAATTTTTTTTACTTTCTACTAAAGTCTCAGTTTTATTTGCTGATTCTTTTCCACTTGGTACAGGTGTCTGCTTTGATGTAACGACCCCTCTCTTGCATAAACGTTTTTGGTTCTAAATTTTCCAAAATTTTTGATTTTTTTTTGTTTCGTTTTTAGGCAAGTATTTTTTACCTTTGGCTATAATAGTTACAGTAAATTTACAGTCTTCTCACAGACTTTACTGAACTGAAAAAATAATTAATTGCAAACCTTTTGTTGTCTATTTGTATGTTCAGTAACATCAGAAGAATCCATTACTGTGCTGCACTGGCTTTTGCATGGCTGGCCCCATGATGTCACAGGTGACGATTTCATACCCTTTGCCAATAGATGTAATGAACTCTCAACTCACAAGGGTTGTGTTTTATGGGGTAGCCGTGTTGTAGTACCTGTTCTAGCATGGAAGAATGTACTTAACCTACTTCATGACTTCCACCCTGGCATCGTCTACATGAAGGCTCTGGCTAGAAGTTATGAATGGTGGCCAGGAATGGACAGACAAATAGAGAAAGCTGGAAAGTGTTGTACAACATGTCAACAGTCACGGCATGCACCATCAGGGGCACCACTTCACTCCTGGGAATGGCCAGCTAAGGCATGGTCTCGGATCCACATTGATTTTGCTGAACCATTGCAAGGAAAGGTCTTCTTTATTTTGGTAGATTCCCATTCCAAGTGGCTGGAGGAGTCTCTTCTACGCTCCATGTCTGCAAATGCTGCCATCAACACTTTGCGCCTTATCTTTGCTACACATGGATTGCCAGATATTATTGTCTCAGACAACGATGCGCCATTTACATCTGCTGAATTCAAAAAGTTCACGGAAAGAAATGGGATCTGGCATGTGACAACGGCCCCCTATCATCCATACTCAAATGGACCAGCAGATTGAATGGTAGAGACAACAAAGGATGCTCTATGGAGAATCATAGCAGGTAATTTGCAGACATGCCTTGCAAGATTTTTGCTATCTTAGCACACCATGCCCAACTCTTCCACAGGGAAGAGTCCTGCAGAGTTGCTAATGAAAAGACGACTGCACACTGCACTTGATCGCCTTCACCCAGACTTTCAAGCTGACATGCATATGAAGCAAGGGGAACTAGCACACAAGCATGGGGGTGTGTTTAGGCAATTGTATGCATGCAATTATGTAGGAGAACCACAATGGATGCCAGAAGTAGTGCAAGAGGCAACTGGCCCTGTGTCTTACTGTGTGCAAACAGAAGATTAACTCATTTGCCATCGCCATGTTGATCAGCTTCGAGAGCGGTTGATGAATTAAGGGCCAGTGCTTGAAGCACAGTCAATGCAGCAGCCAGCTACCATTGTTCAGCAGCCTCCTGGTAGCCCAGAAATACCAACTTCTTCTGAATCTACTACAGATAATGATACAATAGTGACACCAACCCCTGAAACTGGTAAACCTGTGGATGTTAAGACCTCACAGCCTATGGTGTCACTAAGGCCCCGTAGAGCTCTTGTTAGGCCAAAACTTTACAAAGATATTTAAAACTGGGAGAAAAGAGTTTTGTGCATTTGTATGTTCAGTAACAAGTTCAATTTATATTGATGTTGATTGACATTCCTGTTGTTGGTAATTTCCAGTAGAATGTTAGTAGGTGGGATTTTAGAAGGAAAAAGGAAGTTCTTAAAAAAAGGTATTTTGGTCTTTTTCTGAGAGAACCTAATGAGAAAACTGACACGATTATACAGTTATTAAAAACTATATTTAAGAATCATTATCAACGTCTGTGTGTCGTCAATCACTTTTATACCTTTATTATCTCTTTAATGACTTTTTAAATGTAATTTATTGTTCCATTTTATCTGGAAATCTTTTTCGTAGCTAAACAAGCCTGGTTGAAAACTGAAATGCATTTACCTATAAAATGTTTTGCTTGAACACAGAATGTCTGAATGCAGTTGGGTGAAGCATAAAACAGTACTAAATAATACTACTGGTAGGGATTAAACAGGAGTAGTAGGAGGTTCAAAGTTACTGATTTTTGCATAAGCTACATGACTCCCAGTTTACCATACTTGGAACTATTTAGTTTAGTCTTCTGGTTTTGCTTTGCAGTTTACTAACATGTAATATTTGCCTGACAGTTTTACCCAATGTGATTAAATATTGAAGGGTGTCAAATCATTTGAGCAAAAGACCCAGAAAGTAAAAGTGAAGACACAACCAGTGGAGCAGACTGGTCTATAGAAGCACAATGTCTCAGCCCTTCAAATAGTGTGTTGCTCAACAGAAGGTGTTTTTACCTGTTTCTTATTTTGACTTTGTGTTTACCCCTGAACCTGAAAATGTTCCAGTAAACAATTACGATTGGCTGCCTCCCATGGAGGCCTGCTGAATTTTGAATGAAAAACCAGAGTCCTAGATGGGAAGAATAATTAAGGAGTAGCATTTTAGAAGGAGTAGAGCATTTTTTAGGCAGTGTAAAAAAGAGAATAAAACAGTGGAAGTTATTAGTACTAATATAGTATGGCTGAAGTGCAATAGGCAGGAGTTTGGTTCATATTTTTAACTAGTATTTTTGGTATGTACATTTTGGTTGGGGACACACAGACAGAAAGAAGGAGATGTTATTAGATGGGGCAGAGCCATCCAGAGAAGCCATACAGAGAGTGTTTTTGTGAGTGTGTAAAAGAGAGGGAGATGATCAAGCTTTTAAAGAGCAGAATTTACAATGTACGCGTATGTTTGATCAATGGCCTGGGAACATGGCGACTGCTGCTCTTAGTAAGTTTTGTGGCTTGCATCAGCATATTGTGTTGGCAAGTATGTGTACATACTGTTGCCTCTCACCCTATGTTAGCGGTGTGAGGAGTTGGTGGCTTCCATGTGTAGAAAAAAGGTAATTGGAGCCTCATGGAAAATGCCATGGAAGATTCCAGCGGTGGCAGCAGAGTTAAAGGGTGGCCGAGGAAGGAGATGGTCTTCAATAAACATCATACAAGTTTGTAAAGGAGAGCAACATTATATTTTACAATGTTTTATGCTGCCAACACCAGTGATGATGAAAAATTAGATAAAAAATGTAATACAAGATAAAAGATCTATCAGCCACCAAAGGACAATACAGTTAGGTCCATAAATATTTGGACAGAGACAACGTTTTTCTAATTTTGGTTCTGTACATTACCACAATGAATTTTAAATGAAACAACTCAGATGCAGTTGAAGTGCAGACTTTCAGCTTTAATTCAGTGCGTTGAACAAAAAGATTGCATAAAAATGTGAGGCAACTAAAGCATTTTTTAACACAATCCCTTCATTTCAGGGGCTCAAAAGTAATTGGACAAATTAAATAACTGGAAATAAAATGTTAATTTCTAATACTTGGTTGAAAACCCTTTGCTGGCAATGACAGCCTGAAGTCTTGAACTCATGGACATCATAAGATGCTGGGTTTCCTCCTTTTTAATGCTCTGCCAGGCCTTTACTGCAGCGGCTTTCAGTTGCTGTTTGTTTGTGGGCCTTTCTGTCCGAAGTTTAGTCTTCAACAAGTGAAATGCATGCTCAATTGGGTTAAGATCAGGTGAATGACTTGGCCATTCAAGAATTTTCCACTTCTTTGCTTTAATAAACTCCTGGGTTGCTTTGGCTGTATGTTTTGGGTCATTGTCCATCTGTATCTTGAAACGCCGCCCAATCAGTTTGATTGCATTTAGCTGGATTTGAGCAGACAGTATGTCTCTGAACACCTCAGAATTAATTCGGCTGCTTCTGTCCTGTGTCACATCATCAATAAACACTAGTGTCCCAGTGCCACTGGCAGCCATGCACGCCCAAGCCATCACACTTCCTCCACCGTGTTTTACAGATGATGTGGTATGCTTTGGACAATGAGCTGTTCCATGCCTTCACCATACTTTTTTCTTGCCATCATTCTGATAGGGGTTGGTCTTGGTTTCATCTGTCCAAAGAATGTTTTTCCAGAACTGTGCTGGCTTTTTTAGATGTTCTTTAGCAAAGTCCAATCTAGCCTTTCTGTTCTTGAGGCTTATGGGTGGCTTACACCTTGCAGTGCACCCTCTGTATTTACTTTCATGCAGTCTTCTCTTTATGGTAGACTTGGATATCGATACGCCTACCCCCTGGAGAGTGTTGTTCACTTGGTTGGCTGTTGTGAAGGGGTTTCTCTTCACCATGCAAATGATTCTGCGATCATCCACCACTGATGTCTTCCGTGGAAGTCCAGGGGCCTCATGTATAACGCCGTGCGTAGAACTCGCACTATAACATGACGTAAGCACAAAAGCCGAAATGTGCTTACGCACAGAAAAATCCAGATGCAGGAATCTGTGCGTACTCTCAACTTCCACGTTCTTCCGCTACATAAATCCTGATCAGCGTGAAAACTAACGCTCGTGCACGCGCTTTATGTAACGCCCCAACTCCTCCCAGAATTACGCCTCTTTGAATATGCAAATCAATATAAATCGCCCTTAAGCTCAGCCTTCTGTGAAAAGACAATGGGAAAAGCACGGGGGAAAATATAAGAATTTCAGCAAATACCAAGTGGAGGCAAAGGAAAAACATACTATTTGTTCAAATAAACCGTGGTATAATCAACAAAAGGAAGTTGATCGAGTGACATAGAGTGTTGGAGAAACTTGAAAGCTCACATTCACAAAATCGCACAGTGCCGGAAATAAAAAAGAAGTCACATATCAAAGTCGCCGTGAAAAGGTGAGTTGTAGCCCACTGCCTGAGTGTCATATGAAACCTTATTAGGGTACAGAGAAAAAAAGGCACACAGTGGGGAAAAAGCACGAAATGTCAACTTCAATCTTGACATTTCCACTTTAATCACGTAGTTTATTTTGTCATTAAAGTAGAACATCATAAACTTCATCTTAAAATCATTTAATTAACCAGTTTCTGAAATCACATTGTAATTAAAGTAGTACGCTAAATGCTTTGTTTTGTATTTGATCTTTTATGTGCTCTATGTGTGTGAATCACTACTTGCTTCTTAAACCGGTTCTCTTCCTCCAACTGGACACAGAATTCATTACATTCGTGATATTACAGCTCTCTGAATAACTAAAATACTGAGATGTATACGTGATATCATTTTTATGATGATAGGAGTTAAAGCACGTTATTAAACATGGGTTTCACTTCGACAAAATAATTTATTGCAGCAGTACTCAGGGGCGGCTCTAGGCTTGTGGTGGCACTGGGCAGAGGAAGAATCGGTGGCTCCTTCGCCGCCAATGTCAGTAAGGTAGCTTATGCACGGTGGATGGCCACGTCCGTTGCAGACACTGCATAGCCGCCTCGTGCTCATGACACAAGCATTTAACTTTTGCCGAAATTTGTCGCTGCATTTTTAGCTGTGTTGTTATTTTCTCTTTCTGTTTTATAGTTTTATATTCAATATATATTGGCGTAGCCTCCACTGCAGTCCTTGCTTTTCTTTCCCCAAGTAACCGATCGCCACACAATCAGCTCTGTAATAGAAGTTAAGCCATCTGTAAGCTTAGCACCGATTCTTCAAAACGTTTAAGGAACATTGAAATATCTTCGTAGTACATGTTTAATTATTCTATCCTTCACGACACTCCCAGTGAAGAATATAGATTATTTAAATGAAGTTAAAGTTTTATCTGTATAATTTAATAAACATATTTTGCTGCATTTCACCTTAAAAATGATATCGTCATCATATGTAAATACGCGCTTTATAAAGTGGCTCAGATTGTGCAATATTATAACTATAGTGCAAGTTTGCAGTGGGGTGATTGAACTTATAAGTACAAACAGTTCTACAAGGTGCAATTGATTGAGTGCATTTAAAGTTCTTGGGATGAAACTGCTTCTGAACCGCGAGGTCCGTACAGGAAAGGCTTTAAAACGTTTTGCAGTGGCTGAGACAGCGTGTCCTTGAATCTGTATACCGATAATTCTCTTTCCGATCAGCTGCTGCTGTGATTCACACTCAGATACAGTGATATAAATACTCCGAGTGGTGCAGTGAGAGTAATATGGAAAAAGGTGATCCGCTGTGGCAACTCCTAACGGGAGGAGCTGAAAGAAGAAGAAGAAGAAGGAGAAGTGAGAGTAACAACGCTAAAGCAATTATGGTATTTGGAATACTATGGCTGTTCCCTGGACCATTATATTGTTACAAGTTAATTACAATCAGATGCGTTACAATAATAAACAATATACGGTTAGTTTCAGTGTATTTATAAAGCCGCGTCAGGAAAATAAGGTGTAACCACACAGGAACAGTAGCACTGCTTTGACGCTGGGTGCCGCCAGTCTGCAAAACCGAGCGGAGAACTTGTGTACGACAAGGTATGAGGTACCGTGGAAAAGTGTGTGGCTTTATGCCAAGTGTAGGTTTTATACATCGCGATTTGAACGTGGAAAAGTTCTTACGCAACATTTCTGTGCGTTTATACATGAGGCCCCAGGTCTTTTTGTGTTGCTGAGTTCACCAGTGCTTGCTTTCTTTCTCAGGATGTACCAAACTGTTGATTTTGCCACTTGTAATATTGTAGCAATTTCTCGGGTGGGATTTTTCTGTTTTCGCAGCTTAAGGATGGCTTCTTTCACCTGCATGAAGAGCTCCTTTGACTGCATGTTGTCTGTTCACAGCAAAATCTTCCACATGCAAGCCCCACACCTCAAATCAACTCCAGGCCTTTTATCTTCTTAATTGATAATGACATAATGACGGACTTGCCCACACCTGCCCATGAAATAGCCTTTGAGTCAATTGTCCAATTATTTTTGAGCCCCTGAAATGAAGGGATTGTGTTAAAAAAATGCTTTAGTTGCCTCACATTTTTATGCAATCGTTTTTTTTCACCCCACTGAATTAAAGCTGAAAGCCTGCACTTCAACTGCAAATGAGTTGTTTCATTTAAAATTCATTGTGGTAATGTACAGAACCAAAATTAGAAAAAAGTTGTCTCTGTCCAAATATTAATGGACCTAACTGTAAAAAGTCTCAACAACAACATTTGTTATGATTCAGGATCCAAAAACTTTGCAACAGAACTAAATAATAATTGCTAAAATAAGTAAAATCTAAAAGCAATCAAAGCAAGTCTGCAAAATCAAGTGAGTTAACCAGAAACACATTCCAAAAGTCAAAAAGATAATCAAAAATGGTCAAAAGACCAACACATTTACTAACAAGAATGGGAATAGGAAGCATAAAGGAGGAGCCAAACAATACAAGCTTAGAATTGCTCACAAAACTGATGCCAACAAGTGGTTTACATCTTAGGTTATATCTGAAGGCCCCTACACACTATTAATGGGGGAAGAAATTGGCATAGACGTAGAAGACAAAAGTTAGAAGAGAACAAAGAAGGGAGTGAGGACAAAATTACTAAAAATGAAACAAATCATAAGAGATATAATCTTAACACAAATACTTAATATTAAAAGCAGAAACATAAATGAGTGTTCATGGATTTCCATTTTTTAATGGGCAAAGTGTTCAATCATATAAGAGATATCAATGTGATTAATAATAATGATGTTGACTGTTCCAGAATGGTGAGATGTTAAGTCCACACTCCTTTTAAATTGTATCGCAAAAAAACATCAAACATGTTACTTCAAGAGGCTGTCTCTTCAAGCCCCAGGGTGATACTGAAAAGTTCAGGCTCCATATGCACACACAGGAGCAAAGGATCAACACTGCAGGATCAAATTGCCAGCCCAAGTAGCCTGGGTAACAGCCTGGCAGTAACAGGCAGAAAATCTTACACACTCCACAAAGAAATACTTTTCTAAATACAAAAAAATTGCATTAACAATGGAAAATTGGAACATTTTGAATATGACGCAGCTGAGTTTGTTATATAGCAAATGGTTTAAAAATACGTTAAATTATTGAGGAAGGACATGATGGAGTTGGGACTCACTTGCCCTTCATGCAGAGATGACACTGATGTCTTTGAATCTTTTGTTGAGTTTAAAAAGCTGTTTTACTTTTTATAGTTTGTGATGAAATCCGTTTTATTAAATTTTTGACAGCATACTTTCATATGCTTTTCATCTGCTCTGCTTTTATTTTTCAGTTCGATAGCATGTAGTTCACCTTAATTGGCATTAAAAAAATGCCCCCTTTTGAGTTAAAATCTGCTTGACTGATACACTGTTTCCAATTTAGCCTTTACTTCTGTGAATAATTCTGCAGTAAGGTATTTTGTAATAATGTAATTACTATCATTTCTTTGAATAGTTTTTTTTATAAATTATAAATACTTTTTAATGAAAAAAGTCTGTCAGTTTAGCCGACTTCCTTAAAACAGTCAAAAACCAAACAATTAAATAACTAAATAAATAAATAAAATCCGAGTACTTATTTTCTCACTTTTGTTGTTAGCACTGAAGGAAGAAATAGGGTGTGCCATTTAGTCCTGTCACTCTGAGATAACAGAATGCCATCAACAGTCTCTTTATACTGTATATTGCATTTTATAGACATTTCACAGTACAATGAAAATTTTAAAGAATCATCATATGCTTTTTTATTATTTTTACTCCGCTCAACTAACTGACCTCTGCTTTCATGTCATGAACTAGGTTCCTAACACAGCACTAAATATGCAGTATGTAGTGGTATATACAGTGTAATAAAATATCTGGACACAAAATAAAACTAAACCTTGTGCTTGATACCCTACTGCCAATAACTTTGCCTGCTTGTTGTCAACCAGAATGTACAGAATACTTTGTTTTGGTTTAAGTAAATAATGCTCAATAACAAAGGGTAGGAATATTTTGACCTGTAATATTGTTCAGTTCTGTTTAAAAGCACACATAACAATTAGTGGGAATGTTTGTTCACAATTATAAATGTAATACAGTAAATTTAAAACACAAAATTACCTGCAACCAAAATATAAATGGTAACATGTTTCTTGAAGCATCAAAGGTTTTGAGCCCTAGAATTCAAATGTTTTTGATGTGAATTGGTCACTCAACCCTGTCAACAGCTATCTATAGTGCCTTGTAAAACTATACATCCCCTCTGGTGTGCGTCCTGTTTGTCATATCACAACCTGGAATTAAAGTGGATTTTTAGGAAGGGTAGCACCATTTGATTTACAACACATCCGTACCACTTTAGAGGTGCAAAATATTTTTATTGTGACACAAAAAATAATTAAGGCTAAAAAAACGAAAATCACGAGTGTGCTTAGGTATTCACTCCCTAAACCAATACTTTGTAGAGCCTCCTTTTGCTGCAATTTCAGCTGCAAGTCTCTTGGGGAATGTCTTTATTAGCTTAGCACATCAAGCTACTGTAATGTTCGTTCCCTGTTCAAGACAAAACTGCTTCACCTTCTTCAGGTTAGATGGATTGCATTGGTGTACAGCAATCTTCAGGTCATGCCACAGATTCTCAATTGGATTGAGGTCTGGGTTTTGACTAGGCTATTCCAAGACATTTAATGTTACCCTTTCAACCCCTCCAGTTTAGCTTTAGAAAGTATGTTTAGGGTCATTGTCTTCTGGAAGGTCTCAGTCTCAAATCTCTGGCATACAGAAAAAGGTTTTCCCCGAAGATTGCATTGTATTTAGTGCTCTCCATCTTTCCTTCAATTCTGACCATTTTCCCTGTCCCTGCTGATGAAAATGTCCCAAAAGCATGATGCTGCCGCCACTATGTTTCATTGTGGGAAGGGTGATGGGAAGTGTTGGGTTTGCACCATACATGTTGTCTTCCATGATGACCAAAAAGTTCAGTTTTAGTTGCAACTAACCAGAGAACCTTCACTGTGTATCTGGGGAGTCTGCCACATGGTGTTGGTCAAACTCCAAATGTGTTTTGTTCTTTTTTTCATTATGCAATGCCCCACTCTGAGGAGTGGTCCTCTGGTCAGATGCTGTCATCTCCATTGTGGATCTTTGCAGCTGTTTACGTGTTACCCTTGGTGTGTTTGTTGTATCTCTGAATTATGCCCCCCTGGCCCAGTCTGTGAGGTTTGGTGAGCAACCTTCTCTTTTCAAGTTTGTAGTGGTACCACATTCTTTCCATTTTGTTTTAACAGATTTAATGTTGCTTTGTAAGAAGTAGGATGTTCAAAGTTTGGGTGGGATATTTTTTTATAACCCAACCCTGATCTATTCTTGTCCTCAACTTTGTCTTTGACCGGTTTGTTGTGCTCATAAGTCTTCCTGTTGCTTGCTTATTGGTATTGCAGAGTCAGGGGCCTTTCAGGACAGGTCTAGTTATATATACATCATGTGACAGATTGTGTGACACTTTGACTGCACACAGGTGGACCATAATCAACTAATTATGTGACTTCTGTAGTTAATTGGTTGGACTAGATCTTATTTAGGGGTTTCATAGAATAAGGATGAATATATATGCAGTGACAAAGTTTCAGTTTTAACTTGTTTATATATATAACTAGCAAAATACCCGTGCTTCGCAGCGGAGAAGTAGTGTGTTAAAGAAGTTATGAAAAAGAAACGGAAACATTTTAAAAATAACGTAACATGATTGTCAATGTAATTGTTTTGTCACTGTTATGAGTGTTGCTGTCATATATATATATATATATATATATATATATATATATATATATATATATATATATATATATATACACACACACACATATAAACATATATATATATATATATATACATATACATTGTGGACGCGGCCCGGACACAGACAGGCAGACATGTTGTTAATCACCACCACACGTTTATTTTACAACTAATATTTACAAGTTTCCAGTGCACACAAACCCCAACACAGTCCTGGCCACACAATGCCTTGTCTTCGGGCTGCCTCCACTCTCTCTTCTCCTGCCTTGTCCTGCCTCCACCCGACTCCAGCCTCGAATGAAGGGAGCCGGCCCCTTTTATATCATCCTGGACGAGCTCCAGGTGTGTCCCGGCATTCCTCCCTGGACACGCCCCAGTGTGGCGGAAATGCCAGCTGTTCTCCTGGAAGCTCTCCGGGTGTCCCTCTTCTTCTTCCCCCCAGCACTTCCACCACACCAGGTCCAGGGTCCCCAAGGTATTGGGGCGCCCCCTGGCGGTGGCCACGAGTCCCTACAAGGTTGAGCTTCCAAGCCCTCTACCCGTGGCCCCCAAAGCAACCAGGAAGGCAGCCCCCACGTGATCCAGGGTGGGCATTGACCCTCTTCCGGTCCCTCACGACGTCCCGGCCGGGTCGTTGCCCCTGGCATCCCTGACAACATATACATATATACATATATACAATTCTACATATACACATATATACACACACACACATATACATATATACATATACACATACATACACATTCATATATATATACACACATACATAAATACATACACACACATATATATATATACACACAGACACATATATATACATATATATACATATCTACATCTATACTAATAAAAGGCAAAGCCCTCACTCACTCACTGACTGACTCATCACTAATTCTCCAACTTCCCGTGTGGGTGGAAGGCTGAAATTTGGCAGGTTCATTCCTTACAGCTTCCTTACAAAAGTTGGGCAGGTTTTATATCGAAATTCTACGCGTAATGGTCATAACTGGAAGCAGTTTTTCTCCATTTACTGTAATGGAGATGAGCTTCAACGCCGTGGGGGCGGAGTTTCGTGTGACATCATCACGCCTCCCACGCAATCACGCAGTACATAGAAAACCAGGAAGACCTCAAAAAAGCGCTCAAGAAAACATGCATTATATAATTGAGAAGGCAGCGAAACAATAAGAAGCGAGCGAGTGACATATACAACCATATTCATGAGTTCTGCTACTTCGGAAACAAAGCACGATGTAAACCTACACTTTAAATTAGGTTCATAGCCAGGCTGCCGCTGGCGTTTGTAATTTAGTGCCTGCCCATATAAGGCCGTCCGTCAGCGGCAATCCAATAGCAAACTGCCACGGGTAAATATTCACGGGTGAAGGACTGTGCTTATGGAGAGGAAGATGAGATGGTCAGGGTGGTGTTTGACACAAACTCAGCGAAACTGCGAGAGAAAGTTTTAAGTGCCAGGACTAAGGTAACATTAAATAAAGCTATGGACATAGCACGAGATGGCACCAGCACAGCTGGGAACCTTCGATGCATGTACACCAAGCGGCTCACGTGAACTGACGCAGTGCACAGATAAAAAGCAACAGTTCCAAAGAGCGTTGAACAAAAACCGAATTACACAATTGAAAAGGCAGCAAAAAATATGAAGCGTCTGATAAGCATATTCATAAATGCAGCTACTGTGGAAACAAAGCACACGGTGGAAAAAGTCAATGTCCCGCTAAAGGAAGACAGTGTAAAAAAAACCCGTGCATGCAGTGTGTCAGGTCTCAGATAAACACAACACATCCTACAAATACGATCCTGATTAAAAGAAATAATGATAATCAAATCCTTGATGACAGCAACACTCAGTAACACTCACAAAACAAATACTGTATATTGACAGTCATGTTACGTTATTTTTAAAATGTTCCCTTTTCTTTTTCTAGCTTTTTAACACACTACTTCTCGCTGCTACGCGGGTATATATATATATATGTATATATATATCCCGCTCTACATACTCGAATAATGGATACTTTATTCGCCATCAATGATTGTTTTGGTAAAGCCATACTCAGTGTATTCATTAGATGAACGGTAAAAAAGTAAGAGCGAGTGGAGGATGACTCATTGAGGCATGCAGGCTGTAGTGCGCGTCAACTCTATCTGAATTGCGCGATCACATTTGAAAAAATATATCTTTTCAAGTTCTATTTAGTCCATATGTGTCAAACTCAAGGGCATGGCCACATCCGCCCGGCGTAATTATATCTGGCCCATGAGATCATTTTATATACTGTATTATTGTTATTAAAGCCCGGGTATATGAAGCGCTGGTAACACAATAAACTACAGATCCCATAATGCAGCGCTTCGCGAAGCTAGAGGTATTGCGCACTGAGTTTGCACGGCGCTTTGGTAACTTTGAAGAACAAAAAAAGTCCGTCTACATGCGGCTCGAACCTTGTGCATGTTTGGTAGCACATATCTGTGTGAGAAGCTCTTCTCAGTGATAAAGACTAACAAAACAGCACACAGGAGTCGCCTCACTGATGAGCACCTGCAATCCATCCTGAGAATCTCCACAACACAGAACCTCACACCAAACAGAAACGAACTTGTGGCCAAAAAAGATGCCAGGCGTCCAGCTCTAAAATGACATATGAGCAAAGACAACTGAATGATTTGATTTGTTATTGCATGTAAGAGCGGGAGTCAACCGTTTTAACAAACAGCGTATTGCACTGATACGAAATAGCTGTGTTTGTATATATGTAGATATGTATGTATATGTATATATATGTTAATATATGTGTGTGTGTATGTATGTATATATATATATGTATTTGTTTGTATATATGTGTGTGTATGTATGTATATGTGTGTATATATGTGTGTGTATATATGTAGATATATATGTATGTATATATGTGTATATGTATAGATATGTATATATATACAGTATATATGTTGTGTGTGTGTGTAAATATATATATATATATATATATATATATGACAACAACACTCATCACTCACAACAGTGACAAAACAATTACATTGACAATCAGGTTACGTTATTTTCAAAATGTTTCCTTTTCTTTTCATTGCTTCTTTAACACACTACTCTCCTCTAATCGGGTATTTTGCTAGTATATACATATATATATACATATACATATATATATATATATATATATATATATATATATATATATACTTATCTACATATAATCTATACTAATAAAAGGCAAAGCCCTCACTCACTCACTCACTCACTCATCACTAATTCTCCAACTTCCCGTGTGGGTGGAAGGCTGAAATTTGGCAGGTTCATTCCTTACAGCTTCCTTACAAAAGTTGGGCAGGTTTTATATCGAAATTCTACGCGTAATGGTCATAACTGGAAGCAGTTTTTCTCCATTTACTGTAATGGAGATGAGCTTCAACGCCGTGAGGGCGGAGTTTCGTGACATCATCACGCCTCCCACGTAATCACGCAGTACATAGAAAACCAGGAAGACCTCAAAAAAGCGCTCAAGAAAACATGCATTATATAATTGAGAAGGCAGCGAAACAATAAGAAGCGGCGAGTGACATATACAACCATATTCATGAGTTCTGCTACTTCGGAAACAAAGCACGATGTAAACCTACACTTTAAATTAAGTTCATAGACAGGCTGCGCTGGCGCTTGTAATTTAGTGCCTGCCCATATAAGGCCGTCCGTCAGCGCAATCCAATAGCAAACTGCCACGGGTAAATATTCACGGGTGAAGGACTGTGCTTATGGAGAGGAAGATGAGATGGTCAGGGTGGTGTTTGACACAAACTCAGCAAAACTGCGAGAGAAAGTTTTAAGTGCCAGGACTAAGGTAACATTAAATACAGCCATGGACATAGCACGAGATGGCACCAGCACAGCTGGGAACCTTCGATGCATGTACACCGAAGTTGCTCACGTGAACTGACGCAGTGCACAGATAAAAGGCAACAGTTCCAAAGAGCTGAACAAAACCGAATTACACAATTGAAAAGGCAGCAAAAATATGAAGCGTCTCATACATACAAGCATATTCATAAATCCAACTACTGCGGAAACAAAGCACACGTTGGAAAAAGTCAATGTCCCGCTAAAGGAAGACAGTGTAAAAAAAACCCGTGCATGCAGTGTGTCAGGTCTCAGATAAAGAAGAAGACGAGCTGTTTATTGATGCAGTAAGAAACGAATCGATGAATGAAACCTGTTATCTTTACAACGATTGACAAACACGGAATGTAACTTGAACACAACACATCCTACAAATACGATCCTGATTGAAAGAAATAATGATAATCAAATCCTTGATGACAGCAACACTCAGTAACACTCACAAAACAAATACTGTATATTGACAGTCATGTTACGTTATTTTTAAAATGTTCCCTTTTCTTTTTCTAGCTTTTTAACACACTACTTCTCATGATACGCGGGTATATATATATGTATATATATATCCCGGTCTACATACTCGAATAATGGATACTTTATTCGCCATCAGTGATTGTTTTGGTAAAGCCATACTCAGTGTATTCATTAGATGAACGGTAAAAAAGTAAGGGCAAGGGGAGGATGACTTATTGAGGCATGCAGGCTGTAGTGCTGTCAACTCTATCTGAATTGCGCGATCACATTTGAAAAATATATCTTTTCAAGTTCTATTTAGTCCATATGTGTCAAACTCAAGGGTCAAGGGCCACATCCGCCCGCGTAATTATATCTGGCCCGCGAGATCATTTTATATACTGTATTATTGTTATTAAAGCCCGGGTATATGAAGCGCTGGTAACACAATAAACTACAGATCCCATAATGCAGCGCTTCGCGAAGCTAGAGGTATTGCGCACTGAGTTTGCACGGCGCTTTGGTAACTTTGAAGAACAAAAAAAGTCCGTCTACATGCGGCTCGAACCTTGTGCATGTTTGGTAGCACATATCTGTGTGAGAAGCTCTTCTCAGTGATAAAGACTAACAAAACAGCACACAGGAGTCGCCTCACTGATGAGCACCTGCAATCCATCCTGAGAATCTCCACAACACAGAACCTCACACCAAACAGAAACGAACTTGTGGCCAAAAAAAGATGCCAGGCGTCCAGCTCTAAAATGACATATGAGCAAAGACAACTGAATGATTTGATTTGTTATTGCATGTAAGAGCGGGAGTCAACCGTTTTAACAAACAGCGTATTGCACTGATACGAAATAGCTGTGTTTGTATATATGTAGATATGTGTGTGTATGTATGTATATGTGTGTATATATGTGTGTGTATATATGTAGATATATATGTATGTATATATGTGTATATGTATAGATATGTATATATATACAGTATATATGTTTGTGTGTGTGTAAATATATATATATATATATATATATATGACAACAACACTCATCACTCACAACAGTGACAAAACAATTACATTGACAATCAGGTTACGTTATTTTCAAAATGTTTCCTTTTCTTTTCATTGCTTCTTTAACACACTACTTCTCCGCTGCGAATCGCGGGTATTTTGCTAGTATATACATATATATATACACATACATATATACATATATATATATATATATATATATATATATATATATACTTATCTACATATAATCTATACTAATAAAAGGCAAAGCCCTCACTCACTCACTCACTCACTCATCACTAATTCTCCAACTTCCCGTGTGGGTGGAAGGCTGAAATTTGGCAGGTTCATTCCTTACAGCTTCCTTACAAAAGTTGGGCAGGTTTTATATCGAAATTCTACGCGTAATGGTCATAACTGGAAGCAGTTTTTCCATTTACTGTAATGGAGATGAGCTTCAACGCCGTGGGGCGGAGTTTCGTGTGACATCATCACGCCTCCCACGTAATCACGCAGTACATAGAAAACCAGGAAGACCTCAAAAAGCGCTGAAGAAAACATGCATTATATAATTGAGAAGGCAGCTAAACAATAAGAAGCGGCGAAAGTGACATATACAACCATATTCATGAGTTCTGCTACTTGAAACAAAGCACGATGTAAACCTACACTTTAAATTAAGTTCATAGACAGGCTGCGCTGGCGTTTGTAATTTAGTGCCTGCCCATATAAGGCCGTCCGTCAGCGGCAATCGAATAGCAAAGTGCCACGGGTAAATATTCACGGGTGAAGGACTGTGCTTCTGGAGAGGAAGATGAGATGGTCAGGGTGGTGTTTGACACAAACTCAGCTAAACTGCGAGAGAAAGTTTTAAGTGCCAGGACTAAGGTAACATTAAATACAGCCATGGACATAGCACGAGATGGCACCAGCACAGCTGGGAACCTTCGATGCATGTACACCGAGTGGCTCACGTGAACTGACGAGTGCACAGATAAAAGGCAACAGTTCCAAAGAGCTGAACAAAACCAATTACACAATTGAAAAGGCAGCAAAAATATGAAGCGCTCATACATACAAGCATATTCATAAATCCAACTACTGCGAAACAAAGCACACGTTGGAAAAAGTCAATGTCCCGCTAAAGGAAGACAGTGTAAAAACCCGTGCATGCAGTGTGTCAGGTCTCAGATAAAGAAGAAGACGAGCTGTTTATTGATGCAGTAAGAAACGAATCGATGAATGAAACCTGTCATCTTTACAACGATTGACAAACACGGAATGTAACTTGAACACAACACATCCTACAAATACGAACCTGATTGAAAGAAATAATGATAATCAAATCCTTGATGACAGCAACACTCAGTAACACTCACAAAACAAATACTGTATATTGACAGTCATGTTACGTTATTTTTAAAATGTTCCCTTTTCTTTTCTAGCTTTTTAACACACTACTTCTCGCTATGATACGCGGGTATATATATATGTATATATATATCCCGATCTACATACTCGAATAATGGATACTTTATTCGCCATCAGTGATTGTTTTGGTAAAGCCATACTCAGTGTATTCATTAGATGAACGGTAAAAAAGTAAGGGCAAGGGGAGGATGACTTATTGAGGCATGCAGGCTGTAGTGCGCGTCAACTCTATCTGAATTGCGCGATCACATTTGAAAAATATATCTTTTCAAGTTCTATTTAGTCCATATGTGTCAAACTCAAGGGTCAGGGCCACATCCGCCCGGCGTAATTATATCCGCCCGAGATCATTTTATATACTGTATTATTGTTATTAAAGCCCGGTATATGAAGCGCTGGTAACACAATAAACTACAGATCCCATAATGCAGCGCTTCAGCTGCCTTGCCAACAGTTACCGCGTTAATCAAGTCTACCTTAAGATGCTGCAAGTTATTGCGGCTAGCTCACACGATGCTGAAGAGAAAAGTTGATTCTGAAAATAGAGCCTTTAAAACCGATGGGAGGCTGAGTATATGTTTACTGAACCCGTGTGTCTCATTTGTGGAGCTAATGTGGCTGTAATTACAGAATTTAATCTAAGACGGCACTATAAAACAAAACATCAGGGTAACCTGAAAGACCTGAATGCAATGCAGAAGATACAGAAAGCAGAAGAATTAAATAAGAATCTGACACTTCAGCGGACGTTTTACCCGTGCACAATCACAAAGTGATTTCAATTGAGCTGCTTTTATGGGAGACACAACCACTTGCCCCACTTTCCCTATTACCAAGTAATGTTAAACCAAGTCGTCACTACGGTGTTCCCAAATCCGCACTTTGCTGATAAACTGAGCGCACTGAGTTTGCACGGCGCTTTGGTGACTTTGAAGAACAAAAAAAGTCCGTCTACATGCGGCTCGAACCTTGTGCATGTTTGGTAGCACATATCTGTGTGAGAAGCTCTTCTCAGTGATAAAGACTAACAAAACAGCACACAGGAGTCGCCTCACTGATGAGCACCTGCAATCCATCCTGAGAATCTCCACAACACAGAACCTCACACCAAACAGAAACGAACCTGTTGCCAAAAAGATGCCAGGCGTCCAGCTCTAAAATGACATATGAGCAAAGACAACTGAATGATTTGATTTGTTATTGCTGAAAGGAACACATTTTATTTATATTTCTAGGTTTTGTTATGCAGCATGTTCATATTTGAATTTGTATAATTTTGACAGGATATATTTTTATGGAGAGCAAAATCTTTTGGGATATTTAAAATCTAAGTTTATTTTTATAAAATATAAAATTACATAAGAGTAAAGAAATTTGAATGTTTGTTCTTTTAATGTTTACTTTATTTCTAACTTGTATAATTTAGACAGGATATATTTTTATGGAGAGCAAAATATTATAAGTTGTTTAAGGTTTGAGTTGATTTATTCAGGAATAATATTCCTGTCTGTTTTACCATTCCTACCAAAGATATTTCTGTCGACTAAATAAAAATTCCTTCTATTTAAAATTTAAATAGAACTTGAACAAATACGATAGTTCATAATATCCACGCAGACTTGCACGTAAGAGCGGGTGTCATCCGTTTTAACAAACAGCGTATTGCACTGATACGAAATAGCTGTGTGTGTATATATGTAGATATGTATGTATATGTATATATATGTTTATATATGTGTGTGTGTATGTATATATATATATGTATTTGTGTGTATATATGTGTGTGTATGTATGTGTGTATGTATATGTATGTGTATATGTATAGATATGTATATATATATGTTTGTGTGTGTGTGTAAATATATATATATATATTTATATTTATATATATATGACAACAACACTCATCACTCACAACAGTGACAAAACAATAACATTGACAATCATGTTACGTTATTTTCAAAATGTTTCCTTTTCTTTTCATTGCTTCTTTAACACACTACTTCTCCGCTGCGAAGCGCGGGTATTTTGCTAGTAATATATACATAGCAAAATCCCCACGCTTCACAGCGGCGACGTACTGCTTTTAAAATTTTATTAAGAAGAAAAGAAAACCTTTTTAAACTGAGGGAAAATATAGCAATAACTATTTGTTAAGGATCTCTTTGTATACCACGTTGTCAGTTTAGCACTTCGGTTGTAATATGACGAAGCTGCGTGAGCTCACTCTTGAAAATGCAATGTATAGTTGTTCAGGAGAAAAGCAATCTTGCCACAAATCAATGGCAACGTTTTGTAGGGTCTGTCCCTGAGACTTATTGTCATCGTGAAGCAGACCCTTACTGGATATTGAAAGCAATTGAAATGGGGGATCAGATGGTATAATGGAGACGTGAGGAATACATTCAGAGTGTGGAGAAACTCTAGAGACAGCGTGTGTATTAACTTGTGGATATTTGTGTGAGTATTTGGTGGCAGAGTGACAAAGTTGCTTCCGCAAGACCGCGTTAGCTGTGGAGCTCAGCTCGGAGCGAAATTAAGTGAATGAAATGAGGTGAATTGGAGGGGAGATGATGACGTGACTCCCCCACCCGCCATAACTCTCGATCTCTCCACAAACACAGTCTCTCGGATCTCAACTCTCCTTTATATAAATCAGTAAAGGAGAGAGGACTAAACACTAAGGAAAAAGAACGGCAAGACCGTGTCAAGTTCGGAGCTCAGCTCGGAGCGAAATGAAGTGAATGAAATGAGGCGAATGGGAGGGGAGATGATGACGTGACTCCCCCACCCGCCTTAACTGTCAATCCCTCCACAAACACAGTCTCTTGGATTGTGATGTCCACGGCTTTATTTAATGTTAGCTCAGATCCGGCACTTAAAAGTTTCTCTCGCACTTTTGCTGAGTTTGAGCCAAACATTTTTCTATCTCTGACGATCTCAACTCTCCTTTATATAAATCAGTAAAGGAGAGAGGACTAAACACTAAGGAAAAAGAACGGCAAGACCGCGTCAGGTGCGGAGCTCAGCTCGGAGCGAAATGAAGTGAATGAAATGAGGTGAATGGGAGGGGAGATGATGATGTGACTCCCCCACCCGCCTTAACTGTCAGTCCCTCCACAAACACAGTCTCTCGAAATTTGCATAAGCACAGTCCTTCACCAGCAATTTTAACTTAGTTACAAAGTGATCAAAACTCTCGTTTATATCCTGCGTCCTCTCATTAAACTTGGATCTCGCAAATATCGTATTAGTTGTGAGCATGACAAATGCTAGCGGCGGCCTGTCTATGAACTTAATTTAAACTTTAGGTTTATACCGTGCTTTGTTTCCGAAGTAGCTGCACTCATGAATATGCTTGTATGTGTCACTCGCTTCATATTCTTTTCCTACGTTCTCAATTGTGCAATGCGTTTTTTGAACAGGTTTGATTCATCGAAGTGATCACTCGTACTGTGTTCAGCCAGTTCACGTGAGCTGCTCTCTTGTGTGATCTTGCAATGTCCATGGCTTTATTTAATGTTAGCTAAGACCCGGCACTTAAAAGTTTCTCGCTACAGCAATTTTAACTACGTTACAAAGTGATCCAAAGTCTCGTTTATACCTCATGTCTTCTCAATAAACTTGTATCTCGCGAATATGGTATTCGTCGTAGACATGACAAACGGCAGCGGGAGCGTGTCTATAAACTTAATTTAAACTTACGGTTTACACCGTGCTTTGTTTCCGCAGTAGCTGCACTTATGAATATGCTTGTATGCGTCACTCGCTTCATATTCTTTGGCTGCCTTCTCAACTGTGTAATGCGTTTTTTCTTCTGCGCTCTTAGGAGCTCTTCCTTGTCTTCTACGTACTGCGTTCACAGTCAGTTCATGTGATTACGTGGGAGGCGTGATGATACGAGACGCCATCGAGCTGCAGTCTATTACAGTATATGGATAAAAATAGATTCCAGTTAAGACCATCACGCGTAGAATTTCAAAATGAAACCTGCCCAACTTTTGTAAGTAAGCTGTAAGGAATGAGCCTGTCAAATTTTAACCTTCTACCTACACGGGAAGTTGGAGAATTAGTGATGAGTGAGTCAGTCAGTCAGTCAGTCAGTGAGGGCTTTGCCTTTTATTAGTATAGATATATTAATATATAAATAATATAATATATACACCATACAGTGGAAGAATATGCCTTGACACAAGAAAATGGTTTGGGGCAGCCACCTGTATACATGAAATAAGGCTGTAAAAACAGGTAGTTAGATGCAAGGTTGTTTACAGATTTTACTCCAAAACAGAACTAACTAACAAAAGTAAGATGGCAGGTTTTTAAGGTTGGTCAACGGAAGTGATGTCATTGGCTCTGGAATCAAAATTGGCGTCATCGGGTCCAGGCAGAATTTCCCATGTTTGGTCTGCAAGGATAAAAGAGAAGGGATTATTGCACTCTGCCACCCACTGGCCTGGCATGGAATTACCTTCTTTTGAGCCCTTTAGTTGCCTCCATATATATATACAGTGCATCTAGAAAGTATTCACAGCGCATCACTTTTTCCACAATTAGTTATGTTACAGCCTTATTCCAAAATTGCTTAAATTAAATTTTTTCCTCAGAATTCTACACACAACACCCCATAATGACAATATGAAAAAAGTTTACTTGAGGTTTTTGCAAATTTATTAAAAATAAAAAGAGAGAAATCAAATGTACATAAGTAGTCACAGCCTTAGCTCAATACTTTGTTGATGCACCTTTGGCAGCAGTTACAGCCTCAAGTCTTTTTGAATATGATGCCACAAGCTGGACACACCTATCCTTGGCTAGTTTCGCCCATTCCTCTTTGCAGCACCTCTCAAGCTCCATCAGATTGGATGGGAAGCGTCGGTGCACAGCCATTTTAAGCTCTCTCCAGAGATGTTCAATCGGATTCAAGTCTGGGCTCTGGCTGGGCCACTCAAGGACATTCACAGAGTTGTCCTGAAGCCACTCCTTTGATATCTTGGCTGTGTGCTTAGGGTCGTTGTCCTGCTGAAAGATGAACCGTTGCCCCAGTCTGAGGTCAAGAGTGCTCTGGAACAGGTTTTCATCCAGGATGTCTCTGTACATTGCTGCAGTAATCTTTCCCTTTATCCTGACTAGTCTCCCAGTTCCTGCCGCTGAAAAACATCCCCACAGCATGATGCTGCCATCACCATGCTTCAGTATAAGGATGGTATTGGCCTGGTGATGAGCGGTACCTGGTTTCCTCCAAACGTGACGCCTGGCATTCACACCAAAGACTTCAATGTTTGTCTCATCAGACCAGAGAACTTTGTTTCTCATGGTCTGAGAGTCCTTCAGGTGCCTTTTGGCAAACTCCAGGCGGGCTGCCATGTGCCTTTTACTAAGGAGTGGCTACCGTCTGGCCACTCCGCCATACAGGCCTGATTGGTGGATTGCTGCAGAGATGGTTGTCCTTCTGGAAGGTTCTCCTCTCTTCACAGAGGACCTCTGGTGCTCTGACAGAGTGACCATCGGGTTCTTGGTCACCTACCTGACTAAGGCCTTTCTCCCCCGATTGCTCAGTTTAGATGGTCGGCCAGCTGTAGGAAGAGTCCTGGTGGTTTCGAACTTTTTCAACTTACGGATGATGGAGGCCACTGTGCTCATTGGGACCTTCAAAGCAGCAGAAATGTTTCTGTAACCTTCCCCAGATTTGTGCTTCAAGACAATCCTGTCTCGGAGGTCTAAAGACAATTCCTTTGACTTCATGCTTGGTTTATGCTCTGACATGAACTGTCAACTGTGTGACCTTATATAGACAGGTGTGTGACTTTCCAAATCATGTCTAATCAACTGAATTTACCACAGGTGGACTCCAGTTAAGCTGCAGAAACATCTCAAGAATGATCAGGGGAAACAGGATGCACTTCAGCTCAATTTTGAGCTTCATGGCAAAGGCTGTGAATACTTATGCACATGTGCTTTCTCAGTTTTTTTATTTTTAATACACTTGCAGAAACCTCAAGTAAACATTTTTCACATTGTCATTATGGGGTGTTGTGTGTAGAATTCTGAGGAAAAAAATGACTTTAATCCATTTTGGAATAAGGCTGTAACATAACAAAATGTGGAAAAAGTGATGCGCTGTGAATACTTTCTGAATGCACTGTATATATATAGTAAGTATGTATACAGTAAGTATATATATTCGAGATATTTTATTTTTATTCCAATTCAACAATTTAGGCTATATTGTTAAGTCTATTACATGAAATCAAAATGAAAATTCATTTTAATTCCAAATTGCAATGCGACAAAACAGGATAAACAGAGAAAGATGATTCATTTCACAAGGCACTGTATATTGTGGCACTCTGCAGATGAACAACAATGATTGCATTAAAATATCACACAGGTAGATTGAAAAGAATAAAACTTCTGAATATGTAAGTTTTCTAAGGATATGCAGAGATTATGTAAACAGAATGTTTATTTCAATATAATTCAAAAGAGAGCATACAGAAATGATCCAGTGGGTGATTCGTAACCTTTATTTTTACCATGGTGCACTAACAAAAAAATTTTCTTTGTTCACAATTCATCGCTAGATTTGTCATTTTATAAGGTTTAACTCATTTTCTGTTTGCTAAGTTTTTATAAAACTACTTTTATAAACTTTACTACTAAATACTACTTTTATAATAATACTGCACAAGGTTAGTAAAATAATTAGATTTTAGTGTAGCATATGTTGATGCTCAATTCTTAAACTACAGAGTTGCTGATTTTTTTTTTTTACAATATGTTTTGGTTAATTAGTATCTGATTGCAAAGATGTGATCAACATTTCTGTTACAGTTTATAAAAAATGAAATAAGGCTCATCTTTTGATGTATTAAAAAGAGCCAATTTTGAAATCTTTTACTAAAAGCTTTTCATGCCTCTGAATAATATGACTTATTAAAAGGCAGCAAGCGATCCCCTTGGCGATACTTTCATGCAGTCACAAGAAAAGACTAATAAATTTTTCTAAGACTTCTTTCTTAGGAAGGTGTACTTTTCAAAGAACACAGTAAAAAGCTGCAGTGAATTTCTTGTGAGTCAAGTGTACATCAGATAAAGAATTTAGTTCGATGTTAAAATGTGGTCTTGCATGGTACAGCGATTTTATTATTCAGGGTGCACTCTTCTGTTAAGTTACAGCTTTCAGTGCCTGCACATTTGTTTTCAAAGAACTACATGGGAAGCAATATTTCAGAATTGCATGCAAATGCACAGCGAAGAGATTGAATTATATGATGATGAAAGAGCTTTCTATTCATGCATTCCATGTCATAGTGTACCATAAGTACACTAAAGTGTTGGAGGTGTGTGGGTGTGTTAAAATGAAAGGATGCTGCATTAAAACTGAGTCAAATGAAGGAGATCGAAATGCAACAGAAAAAAAAATGCATGTCAGAGTTAAGCCAGAGATCAAGTATCATCTCTCAGTCTTTAAACATTTCTTCACTAGACCATTGCAGTGACCTCAATATCCAGTATAATTCTTTTTCTAATGCATTTTGATGAAACATTACTCATTTTGTGGATCAGGTGAGAAGAGTTTAAGCTTGAGGTTTTTTTAAATTATTCTTTTCATCTGTGGGCCTCAACTTCTAATTATTACTTTGATGGTGGGTGTTTCTGAACCTATTTTCTTTTTCTGTCATTTGTCCTTTTTATTATACAGTCTGTATAGAATTGTCATCTTGAACTCTGTGCTCTCAGGTGTTCAGCTGTGTCCTGCATAAAATAAATGTATCCCCTTGTAAATGTAATTATTATTTATTCTTCTCTTTATAACACTTAAAATGGTTCTTATTTGCTTAGATTCTGTCAGTTGATATAATTATGCAACCTTTCTTAGTGTAAAAGAGTCAGCTTCAGGCACAAGCGCCAGGCACAGAAGATATTTTTAGATGACCAAGCAGCATGCCTTTGAGTTAAGGGACAAAGTCAGAGCTTTCAGATATTCCATGCTAACATGGAGAGACTGTTCACCCTTATTCAGGCTCAAAAACTGTGGCAGAAAAAAAAATAGAAATAGGGAGTAAATAAATAAATACATACTGTATGACACATCTGTGTACCAATGATGCATTCTTTTTATTTTTAAGCAATATTGGCTATGCAAAGTTGTTTGCAATATACAAGTATATTAGCAATTGTTTAAAATGAAGTGTCATTAATGCTTCATGAAAAGCAGTTAAATTATTAGATTTGATTTTTACTTTTATTTTTTAAAACATAAAACCTGTAAGACTGGATAAACTAGTTTATTATAAAAATACATATATTTTTGTATCAGTAACTTAAATCCCTGACTCAGTAGAAAGGACTGCTGAAGGAACTAAATAGATTTAAGAGAAAATATAGAAAATTAAAAAAAAAAAAAAATCATATGACTCCTGTGAGTGGGTGGCTGCTATGTCTCTGAACTTTCTTATTCCTTTTACCACTTTTCTCTAAAGTTATCTTATGTAATACATGCAAATAATATGTATAGGTTCACTGATTTTAATTTTACACACTCCTATTAATATTTTGTAATGTGCAGTATCTTTTAACAATTATACAAGAATGTAATAAGTTATCTAATGCTGCTATTACCTCCATAAAACTCTCATTTGACGATAGTATGTAGTAGTATCATTCCATTTCAGCTGCCGAGTTGAAGTTGAATGAATAATGAATAACTTGTCTAATGTACAGTATCATGATGTAAATTTAAATTAAGAGTTTACACCAATTTTGTGGGCTTATAACCTTAAGTACAAAACTGCATTTGTATTTTGGGTAGGGAGATGTATTTCTGTTAGAAATCTGTAATATGTTGCATATTCTGTACTCCATTGGACGAGGTTGTTGCCACCACCTATTGATCTGGTTTATTTTCGTCAATCTATTTTCTGCCTCCCCTACCTATCTTTTATTTCTGGGTTTACAGAATGATTATCTCCAGATCACTCTTTCTAAAATTACTGTAAGCCATGCTGCCCTTTGCTAGTGTCCTTTTTTCAGAATTGGCAATGCATGCCACATTGCTGGGTGTGCAGATTTCATTCTATTTCTTTGGACTTTGTGACCTGTCTTGCATAACACTCCCCGCCATGTAGTTCACCTGACCAAGTCACAGATGACTAGTTTTTCAGTCGTTAAAAACTGGCACCTCCTTTATGGAGATTTGTTTTTAAATAACTGCTCACTTCAAAGTGAAGTCAGTGTCATCAACATATATTATGCGCTTAGTTATGTCTGTGCATAGAACACATTGCAATATCCGCAATTACTCTATGTGAAATGGAAAAGAATTAAAATGAAAAAAGAAACTCAATTAGGTCTCAAAATAGTTGTGAAAGGTTTAAAAAACAGTGATTAGCAAATGAACTAAATATGAAAAACAAGAAAAACAATAAACTTCATATTCAAGACATTTAAAATAGTAGACTCAGAATGTCTTGCAAATGTAAAATATAATAAAGACAATAAATTATCTGGAGAAGAGGGGGTTTTACCAACAGTGCAGGAAGAAATGAAATAATAGTAAACCAGTGGAATATCTAAGCACACATAGAATGAATGAATACAATGTACACAATCAAACTACATATTCTGGGGAAGTACAGTTGTTACTATTGTGTTCTCACATATCCAGCGTTCCGAGTTTGAAGTATGCTCTGCTGGTCTTTATGGAGTTTATGTGCTTTTTTCCTTGTGTCTACATTTAATTTTTTACCAGGTATGTGTCTGGTAGATTGAAGATTTTCAATAAGCTCTGTGTGTGTGATTGGGGTCTGTGGTGGACTTTTACCCCATCCAGGGTGAATTCACACCTTGTACTTGATGCTTCCAGGATATACTCCAGCCTCCTGTTACCCAGAATTAGATTAAGACAGTATGATTTTATGTCACACCATCTGTATAGGGCATATTGGTACAGTAATTAGTACTGCTGACTCACACTCTAAGAAGACCAGATTCAGATGCCAGATTACTCACCATGTGTGGTTTTTCCATGTTCTCCTTGTGTATGGACAGACAGAACACTTTCATGATTTTCTCAAGTGCTGTAATTTTCCTCCCACATCTAAAAGACATGAGGATAGGTTAATTAAGCTGAGACGTTTCTTTAGATGGCACTCCTGTAAGACAACCATACATTTTCACCATCCCTAAAGTGTGTAACATTTATATATGAAATGCACTGTATGATTGCATCCTTTCAATAACTTGGCCTCAAATGTAAACTATCATCAAAATGTTTACTTTACTACATCAAGTTAAGGACTTCGTTTTGTTAAAAAAACAAGAAAAATTGAAAAAATTCTAATTATGAGTCAGGAGGTACCTGCATTCTTTGGTCATACTTGTAGTATGCTAAGCATGCCATGTTGTTTTGCTCACTTTGAAGAATCCTAACCACCTGCCATTTTGGATAAATTCCTATTTCATTTAGAATTTTAAAAAATGTTCATTGTGCAATGATCACTTTGAATGCTCTATAGAATCTGGTAGACATTGATTAATATTATCCTCAATTAATTGAGAATGTTGAATCATTGATAACCTGTTGGACACCTAAGTATCTCTGAGTCACAACATCATAATATGTTTCCTCATTCTCTGCTCTCAGGACAAGTAGAGGACAAAACATTAGATCTGTTTTGAGGTATATCTCAATGATTTGTAATTTACTTATTGTTACACAGTCACTAATAACAATAAAAATATCACTTAATTAAATGAATAAGTGGAGACTGCAAAGCAGTTCCATTATGGGCATGTGTTGAGTGTGCTCTGTGATGGACTGGTGACCTGCATTTTGATTAACTGTGTTTTGTTGTAAGGACTTCAGTCCAATAGTCCAAATATCACTAAGATTCACCACACATGGATATGGCTATGGTTGTGACTTATGATATTCATCTTTTAGCAGGTGGAAATCCATAGCAGGAAGTACACCCAATATTGAGCCAGTTTAGAGTAATCCCTTAGTTTTGAAATGCAAGTCTTTATGATATGAAAAGAAATCAGAGTACCCAGAGAAAACACACATAATCACAGAAATAGTGTATAGTCAAGCAGTGGCCGATGCTGTAGTCACACTAAGCTCTCTGAACCTGTGAAGAAGGAGTTCCACCAAACCATCTTTTGTGGAATAGACTAGCCCAGAGAGATAATTTTAATGATTGCCAAGAAGAACACCCCATTTACGGAGTTTAAAGATATAGATATTGATGGGTGCAATAGGATACCACTGTCAATTATTATAAAACTTCCATATTGTGTTGGACAGGACAATGGTGCATTTATAGTCCTATTATTAGGAGTTCCTGCGAGTGAGGATGAGGCTAGGGAGTTACATGGTGACAGACTGGAATTAGTGATCCTTTTGGATTAGTGACTTGAAAAGTGTGGTGTAAATAGATATGTGACTCCCCTTGTTTCTCCTGGAATCCTCTCCTGTAAACCCTTTATTTTAGACTATGTGGGAAAAGCTGAATTAATATACTTTTAAAAACAGTGAGTATTGTGTGATCAGTAGGGGCAAAAAATATGTAATTTTCATGAATAACATTTTGACACATATATTACAAAGAGTTGGCAGCCAGGTATGGCAAAGGCACTGGTGAAATTGTTGCAGTCTTATTTTTCTATGTAAAGTAAACTTACTTAGTCTTTCTTGTCCAGTATTACTGGATGCATTTCCTGTATAAAAACATTACTTGAATTTCAAAGATTTTAATTGCTTAATGAAACCATTACATGAGTTGCAGAGTATATATGATAAACTGGCATCCTGTCCAGAGCTTATATATATATATATTTATACCAGTAACGGCACACTACACGATAACGTTCAGTGACTACACTTGACTTGAGCATTCCTAGTTTTCCTACTCTTTCTCTGTACGTATATATATATTGTGGCAGTAGGGGGCGCTAGTGCTTCCTTGAACCCTCAGGTACAACTCCAGACACCAGGTAAAAGTCCAAGACTCTTTATTGTTTTCTAACAATGTGCACAAAGCACCCTCCACACTACTCATTCAATCACTACAAACTACAATAAACCAAATATTCTCTCCTCCTCGCCCAGACACTTGCTCCTCTATCTCCCAGCTCAGCTCAGTGTCTGGACTGGGGCATCGTCCTTTTATAGCCCCTGACCCGGAGGTGTTCCTGCCCCAGCAGTCCACAGTTCCTTATTCCTTCCGGGTCAGGGCAATCAATCTTTTGCTTCAACCCGGGAGCACCTCGTTCCTTCCCGTCACATGACCGTGACGTACTCCCGGGTCATAAGGCACAAAAGAGCCCATAAGCCCTCCCACAGCAACTCCTGGTGGCCCCCAAGGTATCCAGCAGGGCTGTGTAAAAACATTACATAGTCTATAAGGCCCTGCTGGAACTCGGGGCACGATCCTGCTGTCGGGAGAGCTCCTCCTGGTGGCCTGGGGGTGAGGGCCGGAGCACGAAGCTGGCAGTCCTCCACAATATATATATAATATACACACACACATGCAAAAAGTGTGTATATATAGTGTAAAAATATTTCATGACTATATGAAACAGTCATTCATCTCACTTGTCACTATAGCACTGCAGCATATTTTACAAAGTAAAATTTAAAAGGACTAGATAGATAGATAGATAGATACTTTATTAATCCCAAAGGGAAATTCACATAATCCAGCAGCAGCATACTGATACAAAAAAAAAACAATATTAAATTAAAGAGTAATAAAAATGCAGGTAAAAACAGACAATAACTTTGAAAAATGTTAACGTTTACCCCCCCAGGTGGAATTGAAGAGTCGCATAGTGTGGGGGAGGAACGATCTCCTCAGTCTGTCAGTGGAGCAGGACAGTGACAGCAGCCTGTCGCTGAAGCTACTCCTCTGTCTGGAGATGATCCTGTTTAGTGGATGCAGTGGATTCTACATGATTGATGGGAGCCTGCTCAGCGCCCGTCGCTCTGCAACGGATGTTAAGCTGTCCAGCTTCATTCCTACAATAGAGCCTGCCTACCTCATAAGTTTGTCCACGTGTGAAGCGTCCTTCTTTATGCTGCCTCCGCAGCACACCACCACGTAGAAGAGGGCACTCGCCACAACCGTCTGGTAGAACATCTGCAGCATTTTATTGCAGATGATGAAGGACGCCAGCCTTCTAAGGAAGTATAGTTGGTTCTGACCTTTCTTACACAGAACATCAATATTGGCAGTCCAGCCCAATTTATCATCCAGCTGCACTCCCAGGTATTCATAGGTCTGCACCCTCTGCACACAGTCTCCTCTGATGATCACGGGATCCATGAGGGGCCTGGGCCTCCTAAAATCTACCACCAGTTCCTTGGTCTTGCTGGTGTTCAGGTGTAAGTGGTTTGAGTCGCACCATTTAATAAAGTCCTTGATTAGCTTCTTATACTCCTCCTCCTGCCCACTCCTGATGCAGCCCACGGCAGCAGTGTCGTCAGCAAACTTTTGCACGCGGCAGGACTCTGAGTTGTATTGGAAGTCAGATGTATATAGGCTGAACAGGACTGGAGAAAGTACAGTCCCCTGCGGCACTCCTGTGTTGCTGACCACAATGTCAGACCTGCAGTTCCCGAGACGCACATACTGAGGTCTGTCTGTAAGATAGTCCACGATCCATGCCACCAGGTGTGAATCTACTCCCATCTCTGTCAGCTTGTCCCTAAGGAGCAGGGATTGGATGGTGTTGAAGGCACTAGAGAAGTCCAAAAACATAATTCTTACAGCACCACTGACTCTGTCCAAGTGGGAGAAGGATCGGTGTAGCATATAGATGATGGTATCCTCCGCTCCCACCTTCTCCTGGTATGCGAACTGCAGAGGGTCGAGGGCACGGCGGACCTGTTTCCTCACGTGTTGAAGCAGCAGCCGCTCCATGGTGTTCATCACATGTGACGTCAGAGCGACAGGCTGGAAGTCATTCAGCTCACTAGGACGTGATACCTTTAGGACTGGCGTGATACAAGATGTTTCCCAAAGCCTCGGGACTCTCTCCAGTTCCAGGCTCAGGTTGAAGATGTGCTGTAGAGGACTTCCCAGCTCCAGCGCACAGGCCTTAAGCAGTCATGGCAATACTCCATCTAGACCCATTACTTTGCTGGCACGAAGTCTCCTCAGCTCTCTGTTCACCTGCGCTGCTGTAATTGTGGGTGGGATGTCTCACCTATGCTGGTATCAGCAGAAGGATGGTTGGAGGATGCAGTACTCCGAGGTGAGAGTGGGTTAGGGTGGTCAAACCTGTTAAAGAAGTTGTTCATTTGGTTTGCTCTCTCCACGTCTCTCTCGATGGTGGCATCCCGCTTTGAGCTGGAGCCAGTGATGATTTTCATCCCATCCCACACTTCCTTCATGCTGTTATTCTGCAACTTCTGCTCCAGCTTTCTCCTGTACTGCTCCTTCGCCGCCCTGAGCTGGATTCTGAGTTCCTTTTGGGCGAGCTTGAACTCATGCTGATTACCACCTTTAAAAGCCCTTTTCTTCTGGTTCAAAAGGCCCTTGATGTCACTTGTAATCTATGGCTTGTTGTTAGTATAGCCGCGTACTGTTCTTACTGGAACTACAATGTCCATACAGAAATTGATCTAATCAGTAGTGCAGTCAACAACCTCTTCACTGTTCTCACTATGTGATCCCTGCGGGATATCCCAGTCCATAGTTCCAAAACAGTCTCTCAGAGCCTGCTCTGCCTCAGGGGACCACTTCCTGAATTAGCGTGTAGTTGTAGGTAGCTCCCTCACTCTTGGTTTGTAGTGAGGCTGAAGCAGAACCAGGTTATGATCTGCTTTCCCAAGCTCAGGCAGCAGGGTGGCGCTTTATGCGTCTTTAACGTTTGCATACAGTAGGTCAATAGTCCTATTTCCCCGGGTGTTACAATCCACATACTGGGAGAAGGCAGGTAATGTTTTAAAGGTAATGACTACAGCAGTTATATGTTTAAAATACTAAAACAGATAAAAATAAAAACACACATAAAGTAAAAATAGAAATTAAATATTATAAATAAAAATCATAAAAGCTGGAAAAATTTCTGAACTATGTACTTTCCCTTACCGTACATCCTAAACCAATAAGATACATTTTCCCTAAACCCAGTGCAGCATCTCTTATGATTCAGTTCTTTTTTTTTTGAAGTATGAAGTCATTCATTCTTCAGAATGAAATGGAAGTGTTTTGAACGAAAAAAGACATAAAAGCTGTCTTTTATACTGTGGTCCCATAGTGCCAAGATCCTGTATGACGTACTCTCCATCACACTGCATTTTAAGTCATTACTGTCTTGTTTAGTACAAGTCTTTTTACAAGTTTATAATGCATGTCTTAATGAAATAATGATAAGAAAGTTGAACTGACAGTAAGCAAGATAAAATGAGAAGGCTATCATGGAGGAGTTCTGAAGAGTTTTGGTGGTCTTTCTAATGCATAGAACTGAACAAAATAGAGTATGATAGTCCCTGACAGTAGACTGATGCAGTATCAATAATTCAGAAGTGATGATTTTGTTTGAAGTATGATTTGTGCTAACAAAGTGAGTTGTAAGATTAAAGTAAATGATGGGGAGTTTCCTACAAAAATGGTGTTTTAATGGAAACAAAGTGAATCTTCAGGACTTCCAAAAATAGATAAGACAGTTGGTGGGTGAATTATAATGGTGCTTAAATGAAGTAGTATGTTGATGTAAACATGACTCTTCATTAGAGGCACATGCCTTAAAATAACATCTAATAAGCTATCAGCAGCAGAAAGTGCTTGTGATTTTACTGGCAGAGCAAATCACTTAACCTGAGTGTGCCTCTTTTGTACACAGTATACCCAGCTTTTAAACAGTGTTTGCCCTGCTTTCTGAATTTCTGCATTTCCGCATTACTGTACATTTTTTCACACAACCAGACAATAAATTAAAACAGAATTAGCTAAAAGGAACTCAAGCTGTTGATATTTATTTAACACAAATTTTTGATACAGTATTCATTAATTGAAGAAAGTTATATAATACATATTTTTTCAAGCAAAAAATGATTAAGCTTTTGCAGTGTTAACTTTTGCCGGACATTATTTTTTATTTACAATTACTGTATTGTGCTACGGAGAATTTTGTTCCTCTTCCTACTTGCTCAACTGATTAATTTCAGTGACCTTTGATGATTTACTAGCATGTGAATTTCTACTGTACATTTTGAAGCCTTTTATTGTTGGGTCGAACATTTTTAAATGTTTCCTGATAAAAATTATCATTCTAATACTGTATACCCATGTTGGCATTTGTGATGTTCTAATTTCTTCTTTAACCTTTGCTTTTGCTTATTTTCCCAAGGAACTGTATGCATTCTTGATCTGTGGATCCACAAATATAATGTCACGGATTGAGTTATTAATGTGGCAGGAAGTTGTACCTTATAAAACAGCGATGATAAAGTAATTACATTGTAATTAATGTTACTTTATTTTTTTCACGCTGTCTTTAAAAGCACATATATGTTGAATCCATTGCTACTTCATGCCACATGACCATTTCACGTAGTGTTTTTATCCTTATTAATCTATATATATAATTCACTAAGGCAAGACAACCATGGAAAGCACGCCGGAAGGGGTGTGGATTCACTAAGCCGCCAACAAGTGAGACACCTATGGCGCACGCAGGAAGGAGCCACGCCCACCAACTCCAAGACCATTGGATCGACAAAAACTCGCAGGGCCACGCCCACCAACTCGGACGCGACGACACAGAAAAAATGGCGTCATTTATTTTTGTCTGTCGTAGAGGCCACATGCAGTGCAAGTCAGGTTAAAGTCATGTGCATGTCATGCACCTCCGAGCTACGTTGACTGTTCATAGAGGCATGTTTCTCGCGGAGTTGAATCGCCATATGCAGCGTTTGAAACGGTTTGCGAGGGGTATCCAATGAGATCTTCAAAACAATCCTTTACAACTGAGGTTAAAGCACAATGAAGTAAGCAGTCTTTAAAAACCAAGTTTTCAGTTACGACGCACGACCGCGTGCACCATAGCAAACTGTTTTACACACTACATACAGCTATTCGCATCCGCGACAAACATGCGTCTTCTTAGATGCTCCTGCAGGAACACGGAAGTTTCCAACACTCCTTTTTCACTGGCCGGCGTCTACCCTCGCTCTCTAGGCATTCACACTGCCTGCCCATTTGCCCGGACACAAAAACTCACCGACCACCCAGTTAGTCCCTTTCATCTGTGCTAAGAGTCCACATGCACGTCTGAGCCATGTGGCGTTTGTTATGCCGCTGGTTCACTATTGTGTTGTATTTTGCTCTCTCCAGAGGTCCATCTTTTCATTCACTTACTGTTGTATTCTCACACCAACCCGTTTTAGACAACCGTGTCTTTCCAGAAGTGTTTAGCATTCAATAAATAATTATTCATGAGATTGAGTCTCATTGTGTCTACCCAGCGCAGAGAGGCGTGCGTAAGCTGTTGAACCCCATTCAGGCTGCAAAATTTGGAATTCCCACTAAGTGCGACTCATACACTTCCACTCATTACGTCCCTACCCTTTGTACATACCACCCTCCCACCTCGCTACTACCGTGACCGGGTGTCTTGGTGGATTATATATAGAAAAGCAGCCAAAACCACACAGAGCAATAAAACGTCTACTTGAGTCACAGGTGTATCTGGACTGTGCAAAGACGACAACGACTCAAGTGACGAGTTGGAGGTGGGCACATGAGCAGGCAGTACATACTGAACATCTTTTCATTCTCTTACTGTTGTATTCTCACACCAACCCATTTTAGACAACCGTGCCTTTCCAGAAGTGTTTAGCATTCAATAAATAATTATGCATGAGATTGAGCGTGTGTCTACCCGGCACGGAGAGGCGTGGGTAAGCCGTTGCACCCCATTCGGGCTGCAAACCGTGGAATTCCCACTAACTGCGACTCATACGCTCCCACTCATTACGTCCCTACCCTTTGTACACACCCCCCTCCCACCTCGCTACTACCGTGGTCGGGTGTCTTGGTGGATTATATATAGAAAAGCAGCCAAAACCACACAGAGCAATGAAAAGTCTATGTTATTTACAGCTGCATCTTTACTGTGCCAAAACGACAACGACTCGAGTGACGAGTTGGAGGTGGGCACATGAGCAGGCAGTGTATACTGCACGAGAAATCAGCAGACTAGCATAACAGAGGGAGCGGAGTGGATGTCCTTCTCCTCTCCTCCCGTTCTACCCTCCGCGCCTGAGCGCCACACGGACGATTGTGTGTTGGTTCGTTCCGTGCATTGTTACAATGTTGCTTTTCTTGCTGATTTATCACGTTATTTATTTTTCAAATGTTAATTTTCTCCCTGTGCTTAAAAATCATTAAAAAACTGCCGTGATTATGCAGCGTATGGTATGCCATGGGTTGGCTAGTAGTCTATATTTATCTCTGTGGTAATTGATTTCCTGTGAATGAGCACTCTCCCACCCCTACACATTTTTAAAATTTTTTCTTATACTTCTCTTCTTCAACATTAGGTACAATATTTTTTTCTTAATTTGTTTTTTGTAACACAGCTTCTCATGTAAACAGTTGCTGCAAAAATTGGCTGATAATCAAGTTTGCAAAAGTAGAAATTCCCGAACAGTATTTAGGTTCGTAATCAAAGGCCAGCATTGTTTTTCTTCCTTTGTGATGCAAGAGTGATCAAAGAATTTAACTAGCAGCTGAGAAAAGCATTCAAGGTGATGATAAAAGTGACAAGAATTTTACATTTGAAAACCTCCTTTTTTATTAAAGTAGCACCATTTATTTGTATACCACATTGAAAAGAAAGAAAAAGTTTACAGTTTACAGTATAATGTGTATTATTTTTTTATAGAATGAACATTCTTTTGAGACAGTTTGCTCTCTGTCCCTAAAGACAGACAGAGACTTGCTGAGATATGATATGAGTGTATGGCAACCTAGCAATCACAGCTTAAGAAAATGTAATGGTCTGCTAGGCTGGAATTTCGAAACAGCCTGACAGGCCTGATTAGGATGGAAAAACCAACCTCAACAAGGATAATGAGCAGTCATAGTTCAGGATGAAAAAGCACTGCTGCATAATGCAATGATAAAAGATGAATGATGAATGACAAAATAGGACCACCACAGTCTGGTGCAGATACAGTTGATTAGGTTTATATTTCTTATACTTAAAGAGCACTTATTACATATGAGAGCAAATAAAACATGAACTAAAAATGTATTCAAAAACATGGTGAAATTAGTTCAAGTTCTTCAGTGACAACAATACACTGAAATGCAATACCATCAAAAACATACTGTACACAAAAAGGTATGCAAAGCATGCAACATTTCATACCATATATATTTTCTACTATTTGTTTATACTCCATGCTTTTAATGTTACAATATCTGTTGTTTTGATTGCCTGTTAAGTAACCTTAGGAGATATGGATAGAAACTGTCCCTGAATCCACTGGTGTGAGTGTCAAAGGGCCTTGTACCATTGACTAGAAAGAATAAGTGAGACAAGGATGGCTGAGGCTTTGTCTTGAGTTCCTTGTTATTACAAAATAAAAATTAAATATAAAATATTACTCTTATTATTATGCTTTTATTCAGTATTTACATAGCTATGGAGACATGAAAAAATATTAACTCCTTCACTGAACCAGAAACATATCACTCAATATGAACAAAAATACTTGTACGAAACACAAAACAGCTGCGGGTCAGAATGTGAAACAAAGCAAAATTGAAGTTTTGAACAGGCCTAGTCAAAGTCTAGGCCTAACCTAGTAGAGATGTGTAACACTTCCTGAAACAAAAAACTACTAGTGTCCCGGAAATAAACTAGTTCTGCAAGGAAGAGTTGGCTAAAATGTCTCCATAACAATGTAAAAGATTGATCCATTTCTTAATTGGAAGAGGGTAATTTTTTTTTCATACAGTGCTCATATGGTATAGGATAATTTTGTTTATTCAAAAAATTATATAAGTATTAAAAAGTGTTATTTGTTCACTGAGGTTCTCATTATCTAATGTTAGTTTTTGATTTGAAGGCCTGAATATATTCAGCATGATACATTTACAATAATAGAGGAAAAGAATAAGTGGGCAAACAACGTTTCACTGAACTGTATATTAATAAATACAGTTAAAATAATACTATTAATATTTAATATTACACAATGTCCAAATGCATGATGATTTTACTGTAGTATCCATTCCACTTATGTTACTTATCCATAAATAACTGTCATACTTCCCATTATTTTATACTTTTTTGCAATTATTTTTCTCCGTACAACAATGGAATTTCATGTTTTTCATACTTAAGACTATCAGACATTTCCATGTAAGCCATCTCCAAAACGTATTGGTTAAATAATGATTTGTCCTTCCTCTGTTCTATAAAAGAAGAGTCTAATTATTAGTACCAGGAACAGTTTATCTATTAAATTACCTTCTGTTGTTCAAATCATCCTCTACACAGAACAATGTCTTGACCTTCTTTCTAAAGAATGAAAATTATGCTCTTGTCATGTCCTTGTCGTCCTTTCCAGATTTTCTCAGGTGTGCTCCTTTTGTTCCTTTCACCTTGTGCTAAGAAAATGCTGTTGAATTCCTTCTTACTATTTTTAACTTGTATATTTAATCCTAACCCACTTTCTTTTGGTTTCAATCCAAGAATCACTTTTAATTTCAACATTCAGCTTTGAGCTGACCCATCTCATTGTCAAGTTTCATATTTTAGCATAGTTTTTTTATAACTGTGATGTTTGGTTTTCTCTTTCTGCAATGGATTAGCCTCTGCTTTTCAGAAATACTTTTGTAATGGCTGCAGTGCTATTCAGTATGCTGTTTTCACTTCTTCCATAATGCAATGCCTTGTATGATGAGCATTTTATTTATAGGCAGGCCACTTCTTGCAGTGCTCTGCTTACAAAAGGGAAACAGATTATATTTTGTGTTCTTTTAACCCAATTTTTTCATGTTTTGTTTTTTATTGGTGAAGCAACAGTGTTGACTATAGAGATTTTTTATTATCTTGAAGGAAGAGGATTCAGATAAAACTATAAAGCAAGATGAAATTCAAAATCAATCAATGACTGAAATTTCTTAATGATGAATAAAAGCAAAAGCACATACATTAACTGGTAGCAATACAAATCTGTCATAGAGTTACCATTTTTCTTTGCCTACATGTTCAACACATTGGATTTGCAGTATAAAAAGCATAAAAATCACTTTGACTGAAATAAGTCATTAGCTGGAGTATTCCTCTTATTGTGCATTGGGTTATATGAATATACACATCCCTAACAACAGGGATAAATAGATTTTTTGCTGTCTTGAACTTCTGTGTGGCTCATCTTTTTGCCTTCTTCTGAAGCTGCTAGATGGCAGAAACACAAGCCACAGAATTATGGTGAATAGTAAACAATTATCAAGACAGTTCAAACTACAGGGAAGAATGTACATGCAGCCCTTTTTTTGACTCTGGTAAGACTTTCACTGAAGTTACAGATGAAGCCTCCCCAAAAACAATCTTTTTTTAACGTTTGACACCTTAAAATATTTTCGTTTTTTTGGCCATCTGCCAGCTATAGTAAATTCAAGCATCTCACTTAATATTCACTTGAAAGTGCCAAAGGAGACCATTTAATTTTCTAAATATACACAAAGGTTGTCTTAATGAGAGAGTGTTGAATTCCATACTTCTAAAACAAAAAATGTTACCTTACATAACTGAAAAACAAAAAGCTGACACCTCGAAATCGGCCAAAGTGAGAAGTGTCCGACCAAATCGAGAAATGGCCAATTTCACTGTAAATTGACCAGCCAATGTCCGATCTTTCCTTGATTTTGGAATTTGGCCAGCCAGTTTGTGAAATAGTACAGGGCAATCAGCCAAAGTCGGAAGAAAAATGGCATGAGCAGATTTTGGTGGGTCTGTGTAATTTCATACTTTATACAATCTCTTTAATTTATTAATGTCCATCATCACTTGTTACAAGATGAACTTTTATGACATTTCAAATTGCACAACAGTTTCTTATTTCTACATTTGCAGCGATTTGTTGCACACTTAGTAGTCAGTGATTGGGAAGACATGACGGTTCGTAGTGATTTTTCTTCTGTGCCTATGGATTCCAGTGTGAGCTCGCAATGAAACTGCTGTGTCAGATAAGAAGAACAAGTTACAGAGGCAGGACCTCTTCTGAAAAGCTGCAGACGAACGGAATTAATTATCATCTCAGCGTGGCACCTTCCTTGTTAGTGCACGCCACCGTCACACCAGAAGTGAAAGATGTGCCGCCTCCCGAACAGTCTTACATCAGCACATCGAATTTTGGCCAGGGATTTCTTGCCACTTCGCAAAATGGCCGGCCAAAGTAGCATATACACTGCTCATTTCTAGTAATAGGACTTTGCCCACACCTCTTGGCCAAAATGCGAAATGGCCGGCCAATTCGGGAACTGGCAGAACTTTGTATTTTGGCCTTAACATATAAATATAGATGTAATATTTCATTATTGCAATGAAAAAGGAAGGACAAAACATATATATATATATACACAGTGGAACCTCGGTATACGTGCTTAATCCGTTCCAGCTTTAATCCGTTCCAGACCTTTTGACTTATACCAAACAGGACGTATACCAAACAAATTTTTCCCATAAGAAATAATGGGAAAATGATTAATCCGTTCCCATGAAAAAAAAATCCTATTGCTATTGGCATATTATACATTGATGGGGTTGTATAAAATAATTTAAACACTGCTTAATACTAAAATACATAAATACAAAAGCAATTAGATGAAATAAATGAAAATTTTACCTCACTTTACTTTTTAATAACATCTTTGTTTTTCACAATCGTAGATACCGTCGTTCTTGGCAAACGGTATGCAACAGTCATGTCCCGGATACACATGCCACCTTCATACTTTTCAAAAATCAATTCAGATTTACATGAAAAAAACACAAAATCACGTTGTGACGATGCAGGTTTGCTGTATGCTTCGATCTGCTGCCGGGGAGCCCTTGAATCCTACACCGTCGGTAATGTGCCTCGCTGCTAACCTCATAGGTAACAACAAAGCAAGGGGATCGTAAAACAGTGCAAAGTGCTTTTATTAAAACAATTAACAAAACAAGGTGTTCAAATTAAAGTGCAGTCTCCAAAGTTCCAATAAATCATCCATAAAATCAGAAGTGAAACGTGGAGGTTAAAAACAATAAAAAAAAGTCTTCTTAAAAACAACGAAGTTAAAAGCAGGAAGCATTCTTTAAAAAAAAAAAAAAGCAAGAAGCCCGGTGCCTGCTTCACAACTGGGGAGTCGCCCTACTTGCAGCTGACCTTCGGACTGCCTGCTTCAGCCACTTCATCCATGCGCGCTCTCGCTCGCTCTCTCTCTCTCTCTCGTCCGTTCTTTCTTTTACTCCCCTTCAAGCCAACTCGCGCTTCTGTTTATCAAGATAAGCAGCCCTCTCTCTCTCACTCACTCAACCTCCTGTCTTTTTTTTCTTTTTACTCCCCTTCTAGCTGACTCGCGCTTCTGTTTATCAAGATAAGCAGCCCCAGGAACAATCATGAATGCGGACGGTCCCTCACAAGTGCACTTTGGTGAGAAACGCCCACATTGCTAATCGCCCTGACAACCTTCAGCCACATAACCACCACGCCCCCTCACCAAGCTGCGAGCGCGGTGATTATTTATTTTCAAGCTGGACTTTGACAGGAGCAGTGGACCCGCTATATCACAGACGTGAAAGTTCACAGAGAGTTATAGCGCGGGTTGTTCACTGAATGCTAGCAACTGGCGCCCTAACGCTCGTGGGCAGTCGTGGCTTTGTCTCGAGAGAGATAAACAAGGTTAGCACGCAAGTCGTATTCCAAACAAAGGTCGTATACCAAGCAAAATGTTTTATGTCCAAACAGGACGTATACCAAGTTGGACTTATTCCAAAGCAGACGTATACCGAGGTACCACTATATATATATATATATATATATATATATATATATATATATATATATATATATATATATACTGTATATATATATATATATATACAGTATATATATATACATATAATATACAGGACACTTACGCACATTCAACACAGATAAGAATATATATTGAAGAAACTGAATGAAATTAGTTTCATCAAGTCCACAGATCCTGTTAGAAGATGATTGCTGAATCAATTTCATCATCATAAAGGGGTTCCAATAACCCGTCAACAAGTCCAATTATGTAGTTAACTAATTAGCCGACACATATTAGGAGGTCAAGCCCCCTTCATGGCCTTGTTGTTGCCTCGACTGATTAGTTATAAGTAATAACCATAACAAACTGCCATTACCTATATAGGGGAAAATCCACATTTTAATAGCTATGTAAGTTGTGATGTTCCAACTACAGAATGACTGAATGAAATGGTAAATGTATTCTGTCAAATAAACCCAAACCTTATAATACTCTTATTAAGCTATCCTTATACATTAACAGGAGTACAAACTTAATTATTAATATCTCTGTAATTTTCCATAACACCAACTGATACACTAAGCAAAAGAAAGCATACCATTAAAACTTTTTTTATGTTCCTTTTTCAGTTTTTCATTTGGTGACTATTTCTGTCTGTGACTGTTTTTTTTTTTATTGTGTTACAAGTTCTTTCATTTTAATATAAAAAACACTGTGTTTTACTTTTGACTTAAACTCATTTTCTTGTATGCCTTTATTTTTTTTCTTTTTAAACATTTTATAATATTTAGTCTTACTGTCGTCAGTGCTACAATATGTAGACTACCGTATATAACGCACTATAAAGGTAACAGTTTTGGTTCAGTTTTTAAAGTGATTTCTTTACTTTTACTAATTGATATGTACTGAATAAAAATGTGGATATCAATATGCCTGCACTGCACAGGAAAATAAATACAGGAACAAATTTGTACAATATGCTTTATTTTACATGAAATGTTGGTTTGCTTGTTTGGGATTTAGTGTACATGTTATTTAATTTAGTGTGACAAAAATGCTTGCTTTGTTGTCTCTGTATTTTTTATTATTAATGTTAGATAATGCAGTAATCAGAATTGGCTGATAAGATCTGAAGAATTGTATATTAATATTAATTTAATGCTCAGATTTCTGGTGCAATGCAATGCAGTAAAGTTTATGTTGCCTGATCTGCTAATCTGGCAATATTATCTAACCTGTAAATTTTACATACAGTAGCTCAAACCTGTAATTTTGCATTTTTATTTTTAAGTATTCAATGCTTACTGAAACAACAACATTTATATCTATAGCACAGTTCATACAAATGATGTAGCTTTAAATGCTTTACAAGATGTCAAAGAAGTAATTACATGCAACGAAAAACAAATTAAAATTAAATGAGAAAAATAATGCTTAATAGTATACAAAAATAAGTAATACACAGTTATATAAGATAGATGTATAACTAAGGGAAGTAGTGTCCTTAAATATAGAATTTTTATTTAAGTCTCCAAATGACAGTCCTATAATAAATTTAGTAGGCCAGGGTGGACAGAAACAATAAAACAAAACTCCAATTAAAGTAGAGAAAAAAACAAAATCTGCAGGGCCTAGACGAAAAGTCCACCCAGCTCCCAACTGGCATTTTGCCGCCTAACATAAATGTTGTTACGCAGTTCTTTATTAATTGTTTTTATTTTTTAAGGATTTTAAAAGATTTAGTGAAATGGGTCATGTGGCAGGTTGCGTTAAGCACTTTCTTTCAAACACATAGATACTAGTTGTTTTTGAGATAGTGTTCATTTTGAAGGGCAAATTAACATCAGTTATCTATCTATCTATCTATCTATCTATCTATCTATCTATCTATCTATCTATCTATCTATCTATCTATCTATCTATCTATCTATTTCAGACTTCATATCTTGCCTTTCTTATTTTTGTGTAGAATTTTTACTAATACGAAGTGTTACAGATGAAGTAGACATAGAAACTTGTAAAGAATATATTTAAGTCTACAAAGAAAAGAAATATAATATCCGTAATCTTCTTAAAATTACCATATGAAAATGACAGAAAGCATGGTCTAGCCAAAGGATATGTTGTTAAGTCTAGGGCTAGCTGGTATAATACATATTTAGATGATACTCTCTGGAGAACCATGTTAAGAATCAGCCTTGAAGGTGCTCTGGAGGGTGACTAGGGACTCTCACAGTGGCTGCATCACATTGTTCACAGTGATCATCAGCTTAGCCAACACCCTTCTTTCTGCCCAAGGAACAAACACAGCCAACAAAGCACAGAACGACACAACAATTCCTACTCCTTCTCCTACACTTTAACCATTCAAATGTTAGTATAGATTTACTGATTATTAAGAATGTCTGTATGTTTTTCACACAATACAATGCACACATTTTCTTAGAATGAAATAAGTGGATACCTAAAAATGCCCATCCCAGGAGGAGTCATTACTGAGCACATGTGCACACATATAGACATGACCCTGGTGTGGGCTTTTTACCTGGAGGGGTTATATTTAGTTAACTCTATTTTTTTCATTTGTGATTCTTTAAAGATGTCTGCAGCAGTAGAAAGAGGACATAGGTCATAAATATTGTATTACCATTTTTTAAAAAGTTTAAAAAAATGACAATATAATGCCATACCTTGTCAAAGTTTTAATTGTGAGATTTAGGTGTCCCGTCTGTAAACATGCATAAATAAACAATGCATCATCACTGCTTACCCAGGCACGAACTGAAAGCTCTTGTACGTACTCTGTGAATCTTGGAGATGAGCAGAAAGATCTGATATTAAATCTGACCACCACAACACCATACCACTCTCAAACAGTTGTACATTTGCCTTTTTTTGAATTCTAGTAAAGAGGGTTGTTTTTTTCCCATTTAACCGTTTATTTCATTCACACATTCTGACTTTTATTCGGCAAAGCTCCCAAATTCTAACAGTGTTCCATCTGCTGAACTACACAGGCAGTAACTTCTTTCCACCATCTAAATTTGTACACATTAAGTATATGCATTTCTTTCTATTTTCATGTCTTACAGTGAGTGGAAAAGAAAAGCAACTCACTAGTGACATACTTTGTAGCAGAGCCAAGCCATCTGTTTTATAAGCCGATGAAGCCTACGAGCTGGCTGTCATTACATACCCATGTACAGTTATATTTGTGTATATGAAGTTTTGCAGAAACACACACATTGTGAGCTTATGAATTAAACAACAGGTCCTGAATATCAGCCAATGCTCTGTTAAAATGAAGAATGCACTGCTAGCCATGACCAATTGAATTCTTCTGTTTACCTTGTTAATTTGTTATTAGGTTCACATGATGATCAGAGTTGCATTTGTAAGTGTGAACACATTTGTAAAATCCACAGTAGTACTGTATATGATGTGTGTGGCATGGTGTGTCAGTGATCCAGCATCCTGGAACTGGTCCATGTCAATGTGGAGGATGCATATTCTCCCCAGTTTTGATGGCTGGTATTAGTGTCTCACAGCTCTAGATTATTAGGAGCTAGTTTGGTCACTGTCTGCATGTCATGTGCCTGCATGGGTTTTTCTTGGGGTTCTCCTGTACATTTAAAGTACATTTAATATGACAACTCTAAATTGGACAAGTGTGTAGCAAGTGAGTGTGTGTGAGAGATTGTCCTGTCCTGTAGTGGTTCCTCCCTTTTATCCACTGCTGTGATGGGAAGCATAAGGCTCTGCAGCCCTGTGCAGAATTAAGCAGATCTGAAAATGGATAGACAAATTATTTTGTCTACGTATGAGAGAAAAATTATATACATGTTTAAACTTGTAAAAGGAAGGCTAGCATACAAATCCAATGTAGAGTCTTTGCTGAAATTGTCCAAAGTTAAACTGCTGTCAAACTGAAACAAGACAGCATTAATGAATCCTGTGAAATTTCTCCCTCTTTAAATTATTTTCACAGTATAATGTGAAACATTTCCTGTTTTAAATTTATGTGTCTTCTCATCCAAGATTGCTTTGAAAATATTAACTTTTCTTCTTCCCACTCAAAATGTCATAATTGTAGTCATAATTTTCAAATAAAAATCAAACTTAAACATTCCAGCAGTTCAGTAAATTGTATTTACCTTCTTGTAATAGCTTTGTAGTTATTCCTCATATGCTAATGCCAGAAATGACAGTATATAAAATGGAAATGATTATGCAGGCATCTTACAATGAACTAATAAATCCATTCATCCGTTTTCTAAAGCCACTTTTTCCAGTACATGATGTTAAGCAGTCAAAGCCTATTCCAAAAACACCAAGTATAAAGTAAATTCATTCTACCAAATAATTGTAAACAGTTCATACAAAATGAGCTTATATCAAGTTGACTTAAATGAAAGCATGTAAACAGAAATCATTTGTGTATAAATGCATTTTGTTTAACTATGTGTTTGAGTGCACAGATCCAAAGATGTCATTTGTGATTAAGTAACAGTAATATTCCTAAAAAAAAATATAAATGTCAGTACCTTGAATTAAAAAAATGTGTATGTCAGTTCCTTGAAGGAATGCTAACCACCCAAATTATATTTTTTATCTGTTTTTACCTTGTGTTGTCTATAGTGATGGTCAAGATAAATGTTTAATCTCATGTTTTAATTCAGGACAGAGGTAAAGTTTATGATACAGTGGGCATCAAATTGGATCAAGCTTTTAAACTATTGCAGGCTCTTGATTAGTGAAATAAGGGGGCCAGCAGTCGCTGAGCTCAAACTCCCAGATCTGGTTTAAACACACTTCAGTTTCATGCACTACTCTGATTTTCCAAAAGTGTTCATTTAACAATACTTTAGCAAAAAAATCATGTGTTTCTAAACATTGTGAGCTTACGAAGGATAACTAACACAAGTGTAAAAGTGGGCATTGAGAGCCCACTACTCTCCTTAACAGAATTCGCCGTCGGTTCTTCTTGGCTTGCGGGCGACCTCGGTAGCATAGCAGAGTGAGTCTTTGATGTGTGGAAAGGCACACAGAGATGGCCACCCCAGTTTGTGGACTATTTGCCAATTATATTTTATTTCTTTAATAATACAACAATGGATATACAGCACTGAGCTACCCAAGAACACTTCTCTTTTATTTTCCTCTCTCTCTACTCCACCCACCAAATTTCTCCTCCCTTAAATAATCCATCAATTAACTTTATTACAACTTCCTGACATGAACTCCTGCTTACATAAGGATTATGTGATATGGGTAAGTTTTGATTTTTTCTCATGGATGTTTTAATACTGGTTATTGTTGATCATCTTTGGCTCCCACTCGCCCCTATCGAAATCAACTGTATCAGAAACTTTCTTATCTCTGTACTCCATTAAAATATGAAACTGAAAATTTTTCACTACAAACAACATAAAGTAATAACTGATAAAAATAATTACCATTTTTGGTGGAGTATTTCTTTAAGTCATTTAACATTTCTATATATTGCCCAGCCATATTTAATGGGGTTTATTTTTTTTTAGCTTTAAATACTATATTACCCTACAATTTGAATATGTTGTCTTAATATTTAATATGTTTATCTGAATCCTTCAAATATAATTTGATTAGTCATTTAAGTAAATTCCGGCTTGGTAGACTTATTGACAGGGAAATGTCTATTGAGGGTGTCTCACATCTTTCATGCAACAAATGCCACAACACTTTTTAAAAACATAGTCTATTTTCCATTCTCTCTATAATTACAAATGTGTTATTTCTTTTCCCCAGGAATTATCTGTATAGATGCCTACCTTGCTATATTTGCTTTTGGTTTGTAGTGGATGTACAACAGAGCTTCAGTGCATTGAGGTGTTGAATGCCAGACAGGTAATTCAAGTGGAGCGGAAACAGGGTGCCTAAGGGATTAAAGAAGGTTTGTGGGACCTACTACTTAAACATGAACATATGTGTACAGAGGGTGCTGCTGGCAAACATAGCCTTTTTCGAATTACTTGAGGGAAGCTGTGTTAAGAAAATATGTCTGCAATAAGGTATTTACCTCAAAGAGGTCATTAAACATCTTGGTGAAACTTTATTTTGAAAAAAAAAAAGAAAACTAGTACAATATTCCAGTCATAAAGATAAAAATTATTTTGCTATAGAAAGTGACTTAGTCACAGTTAATTAACAACAGTATTTTCTTAGGACTACTTGAATTGACACACATCACTTTTCTAAGTACATTACAGCATATTTCACATTATGACCTCTAGTAAAATGGTAGTACTTTTTATGATATTAGTTTTGCTTTAAATATACTGTATTTACTTTTGAAGAATAAAAGTAACATAACGCACACAATCATTTTATCTGTGTTGCTTTATGTTTAAGTTCACAGTGGGTCTTTTCTAATCAGTGGTAGATATCATACTGCTAATCCTTGTGCTCCTAACACAAAAATAAAGTATAAACCCCACAATTTGGTCCTAACCATCACTAAAGCAGGGAAAACTCTCAGGAGATGATATTAAAATGTAATATATTGTGACATGTGAGTCCCTGTCTTGAACCCCAAAACACAAGACTGGGTCCCAGTACTTTAGCAAAACTAGTTTTATTCAGCTTGAAACAGGAACAGCACAGTTATTTATTGTAGCGGGATCTACAACTCACTCTAACAGTCACAGCAGTCAGGCAGGGTCGTGGCCAGGTATACTGTTCCCTGCATTTGTATTGTTCCTTGCATAGCTAGGTGGATTGACAGAAAATCTAGAATCCATTGAATCATTACACTGGGAATTGGGCAGCATACTGGCCTGGGCAGATTTGTGGTAGATTAAATTTAATGTAAGTAAAAGTATAACTAATGAGAAATATTTAGTAGTTGTAGTGGACTTGACACTTTTAACTTTCAATCAGTGTTTAGACGCCATTAAGAAGGCTAACAGAATGTAAAGTTATATAACATAATGTGTAGACTATAAGTCAAAGGGGGTTATGCTCAACAACAACAACATTTATTTATAAAGCACATTTTCATACAAAAAGTAGCTCAAAGTGCTTTACATAATGAAGAATAGAAAAATAAAAGACACAGTAAGAAAATAAAATAAGTCAACATTAATTAACATAGAATAAGAGTATGGTCCAATGGCCAGGGTGGACAGAAAAAACAAAAAAAAAAACTCCAGACGGCTGGAGAAAAAAAAAAAATCTGTAGGGATTCCAGACCATTAGACTGCCCAGTCCCCTGTGGGCATTCTACCTAACGTAAATGAAACAGTCCACTTTGGATTTAGGGTTCTCACGGAAGGACTTGACGATGATGGTCACATAGACTTCTGGCTTTTGATCCATCCATAATTGTTGGAACATTATAATGCTTTGAGTAGGTGGTGGTGGCGCAGGCCACCCACACAGAGAAACTGGAAAAAGAAACAGAAGAGAGAGTAGGGGTCAGTACGGATTATAGAGCCACCATGAATAGTTATTGTGATGAATTGAACATACAGAGTATCAGGATTACGTTAAAGTGAAGTTATAAAAAGTCCATGTTAAAGTAGCTCAGGCTCAGGCTTTTTAACACACTGGTGAGGCCTCATCTGGAGAACTCTTGAGTAGTTGTAGTCACCAGAATGCAAAAATGACATAGCAACACTAGAAAAAGTCCAGAAAGGAGTGACTAGGCTGATTCTTATTTTGCAGGGGATAAGTTATGAGGAAAGATTAACAGAGCTGAACCTTTCCAGTTTAAGCAAAAGAAGATTAAGATGGGACATGACTGAAGTGTTTAAAATTATGAAAGGGAATTAGTACAGTAGTTTGAGACTGTTATTTTAAACTTTAAAATGAGTTCAGCAAGAACATGAGAACACAGTTGGAAACTTAAGGATACATTTCACACAAATGTTTTCCTTCACACAGTGAACTATAGATATATGGGATAACAAGTAGTGTGGTAGACAGTAGGACATTAGGGATCTATTAAACTAGACTTGTTATTTTTGACGATGTAAGTGGATAGAACTGGCAAGTTTTGTTGGGTAGAATGTTGTATTCTCATTTAAGTATTTCTAATGTTGGGTAGCTCACTCCCAGATAATCAATCAAGGCAGGAACTGGGAGAACTTCTTGCCCGTTCTGAGGCGGTTGGGGGTGGGGGTTGATGGTATAGCAGGCTGCTTGTTGCTTATTAACACATTCAGAAGACAAAAGATGCTGACGGAGAGGTGCGAAGGGATTTAAGGTGGGCTGGATTTACAAGTTTTTTCGTTGGCTCTGGTAATTCTAGTGTTAAGCTAACATCTCATTAGAGTGAGGCCAGGAAGACAACCCACCTTGATGCAAAAGAGGAATCAATTTGGTTTATAAATGAACAGGTGGTTGTCAAGATCTAAAAAGGTAAAATTAGGACATAAGGAACTAGAATTTCTGTGGAAAGATTTAAAGAACCTATGCTAGTTGGTCTTGACAAAGTATATAAATCCACAAGTTTAATTTATTGCTTCCTTTCTCTGCTACTTGTGCTACTAAGTACCTTTTCAGCTTTAGATGTACCACACCCTCCTTCCACCCAATATTGCATATTAATGAAATTTTTAAATCAAATACTTCAGTATAATTAATAGGTATGGCTTTTAGAAAAATTAAATGACACACTTTTTTGTTAACTGTAACAATAAGATAAAAGAGCAAGAAAATGTAATTTAGAAAGAAATCATGAAGTAAAAAATATCCTTTATATTTTATGCTGTGTTCAAACCCTTTGCTCCTTTGAGGACAAAAGAAAAGAGTAGAATTTCAATCTGAATGCTTAGTGCTTCATGACTGTAAGACTTATGTTTTACCATTTATATTTTAATCATGTTGTAGATGGTATATATTAGTAAAGGAATTAGAATTATTTACAGTGTGTTTTAGACTTTAATATGATCCAATCTCCTTATACTGTGTTTTGCTGTCTGAATACATAAACAAGTGAAAATGGTTGTATCATTAATCTTGCATAGGATTTAAGGTTTCTCTGGTGGATGGTTCAGATGGAGGGTAACAACCTACTGGCATCACCGAAGGGTAGAGAAATGTTAGGATTAAGAAGTACAGGATGATAAGGGTTTATTTAACACCTGCAATTGGTATCTGACAACTGTTAACACCCTATCAATAAATGTTTGACTCAGATATTTTGAATTATGGTGTGAGCCTTAAGGGTCCTAAGGTCACCACAGCCTCCATATGAGTAATTTTGGTTGTCAGGGTAGCTTTGTGATCAACTGCCGCCACATTTAGGCCTGATGGTGCCTGCATAGATCGTGATTCTAAACTGGATGATAATTCAAAGTGGAATGCATGGAAGGATGGATTCATAATGTTTTATGATTTTCATTAAATGTTTTAGAGTGTGTGCGTTGTATTAAAATAGATTAAACAATGGAAGCGAGTGGATTTTTAAATATTCTGTTATTCTGTACTTTAGAGTGTCAACATGCAATAATTATTTTGGTGAGAATCTCCTTAGTATTCTTTCTGTTACCTGCCTTTCCTACACTGCACTGCAGATGGAATCAAGCATGAAAAAGAATTAATGTGCTTTAACAGTTATGTGTCAAAAATAAGAGCCTTAGAGTTAAAAAATTATCCTGTTTAAACACTTATTATGAACCCCAAAAGGGAATTTTAACTATGTTCAGATTTAAAATGAATTTAATAAATGTCAATTGAAATCTAAAAGCTGTTCTGTCTCTTTTTTCTTTTTTATACTTGACATACTGTACATACAGTAAGTATTGAATGAAGGTGAATAAATGTAGTTAACTAAGTAATAGCTCTACGGAGTTTTGAAAATCACAAAAGAATAGTAAAGCCTTATAATGGCATTTTAATGTCATTTTAATAATTTATGCTATTACTGTTGAAACCTAATGATGGCATTTTAGCAGTGCATTTCATAAAGAACCTTTTTAGTGTCAATTCTGAACAGTTTCAGTAAATATTTAATAAAATGATGAAATATAGTTGTAATGTAATACTTATTTCAGGGACTTGGTCAATTAATATAGTCTGAAATAACTCTATCAATCCATTTCTACACACTTTCTCTGTGACTGCTTTTTCCAATAAAATGTTTAGAGTTTGTCCATTGTTAGGTACCCTCTTTCAAACCTGAATTTTTGGTGGCGTTGAGTGAAACTGGTGAAAGCCCCCAAGTACAAAGAAAAAATATACAAACTTACAGGAGCTAGAACCAGTAGTGCTAAACCCTAAAATAAATTTCAATAAATTACACTTGCAACCAGGGGTTAGAATAAGCTCACTGTCACTCATGCATCCATGCCCCAAAATTTGCAGAACAGCCGACCAACCTCAGTTAATAAAGAAAATGGCTGATACATCAACACAGACAGAAAAAGAGAGAGCGAGAGGTGAAGAAGGAAAGACTTATAGTATTATAATTTTTTAAGTATAGTTTTAATAAGGACATTCAATATTTGAAGATATTATTTTTTCACATTATCATTTTTATTTTTGGTTTTTAGAATGCAGAGGGAGGTTATAGTTAAAGGGGTTTGGAGAAATATTCCTTTGAACAGGTTTAATACAAGGAAAAAGATAATGAAAATATAAAATTTATCCCTCAAAAGGCTTCCGGTTTATTTATTTTAAAATACTGGCACTTGGATGCTTATAGGAAACACAGACTTGCTATTAAAGTAAAATTCAAGTTTAGGTGCAGTGGTCCCCATTTGACAATGCAAATTAAAATAATAAATACACTATATTTTTTCATTATTATTTAAAATTGTTTGTACTTCAATCCATTGCCTGCCTGATAATTGCCCTTTTATATATAGTATTTTTCTAAAAATCTTTCTTACACGGTCATTTTTTGGTTAACTGTGAAGATGGAATGTGATCATGTTTGCGGTTTGGTCCTTGGGGTGTCACTCCATTTTAGGAAACAGCTGCTTCCCAACCTGTCTATTCTTTTTGCCAGTCTGGGAAAGCTGTATTACTCATTTAAGCAATCAACAGTTGAGAATTCTTCATGTACCTGTAGGGCTTGCACTTCTGAAACTATGCTCACAATCTGATCCTTTAGGTTAACAGGGTCTCTTATTAGCCCATCATTCCCACATGCTGCTATTACCACCAGTTTTCTACATATCTACAATGCTTGTATTCCTTTTCAAGCTTTGTTAAGGATGACTTTGGATTTCATGGCCACAGTTAATTTTGTTGTCATGCACTTGTTCAGCTTAAAATGCCTCTGCAAATAGTTTATTGCCATTGCAACAGCAGGTTACACACCAATTTTCATTTGTTTAATGGTTGTCTGAGTACATTTTGCAGCATTTATTTAACCACATGCCATTTAATGAAAATTTGCATTGTTTTATGTGTTTTTTTTTTTTTTATAAATACAGCTGTTCCAATAAAAAAAAATCAAGAACAGCAAAGAACGGAATATTACAGATTTTGGGAGTTTCTTTAGTCAATCTGAATTTGAAAATAAGATCAATTCTCACCATTGGAGTATAGTTTGCATGAGCATAGAGCAACGTAAGGATGAAATATCACCTTTGTACAGTATGCAGTTTCCATGGTGTGTCCTAAACAGAAGTGAATATGCTGAACAAAGTTAAAAGAAAAGTGATTACAACTGTAGTGAAGCTAAATGTATTACGCCCTGCCCGAAGTTTGTTCCTGCCTTGTACCCTGTGCTGGCTGGGATTGGCTCCAGCAGACCCCCGTGACCCTGCGTTAGGATATAGCAGGTTGGACAATGACTGACTGACTGCCTAAACAGATAAATAAATATATATATATATATATTCTAGGGGGCTGTGCCCCCTACTCGCTTTGCTCGCCTACCCCACAACCCCCACCCCCGGTGGTGCGCTTCACGCTAGCCACTTCGCGTCTCTGTCCCTCGCGTTGTGAAGGGGGGTGGGGGGTGGGCTGGACACATGCTAAGGACAGATCAGATGCTGGCTTGCTGCTAGCTGCTACCAAGCTGTGTGAGCTGCATGTTGTGCTGTGTGTTGATCATGTAAAAGCCTGTACAGCAGCTGCTGCTGCCGTGCTGCGTGATCAGCATGTGGCGCTGCACGACAATCATTTAAAAGCCTGTACAGCAGCTGTCCATTTGTCTCACTTCCTTGTCTCATGGGATATTAAAGTGTCTCAGAGAAATTGTTTGTAAGTAGGGTGTGACGTGCAAGAAGCCTCGCGGGACTTGAAAGTGTCTCTCCGAGATGATCATGTCTCGACCCGAAAATTATTTATATAAAATTTATATATATATATATATGTGTGTATATATATATATATATATATATATATATATATATATATATATAGTGAATAAGGTGCACAGATTCACATTGAGGTACGTGTTCAATAAACAAACTTTTATTTTTCTCTTCAGCCGTGGGGCACGTCTTCCCTGTGTTCCACAGGCCCAACACAGTCCCAAACCACTTCAACTCAACACAACCCAAACCAATTCTTCCTCAGAAGGTACCACTACTCCTCTCTGGCAACCTCCTTCTCTTCCAGCTGATTCTGGCTCCTGAGTGGTGGCTGCAGGCTCTTTTTGTAGCCCTCCCAGAAGTGCTCCAGGTCGTAGTTAGCCTAATTAGGCTGCACTTCCGGGTGTGGCTGCATTCTAGCCCACATAGGCTCATTAAGCCATGCAGCTCCTCTGGGTGGTGGCCATGGAGCCCAACAGGTCTGAGTCCTGAAGTCCCACACCTGTGGCCCCGATGTAACCCAGGAGGGCTGCCACAAAGCATTCCGGGGGATGCAGAGTGCATCCCTTGGCTGCTCCCCCAGATCCAATGTTGAAGGGGTGTCCCGGCCAGGCATGGGACTTGGTCGCCTGTCACAATATATATATATATATATATATATATATATATATATATATATATATATATATATATATATATATGTTACCGGCAAAGTTTGAAATCCATCATTCTATAGAATGCCTAGGCATTGTATATAATTCCCTAAACTAGCCGTCAATGTATGAAACGATTCATATTTCACACATTTCCTAGGCATTCTATAGAATGCCGAATGAGAAACCGGCAAAGTATGAAATACATCTCCGATTTGTTTCGAATATCAAGTGGGAAGGCACGTGACTTTTAACGCGCATCCTCAGGTTTAGAATTTGTCAGTTGCACTTTGCGTTTTGTTTGGGAGTGTCAAAATACGCAATTTTACTTAAATCTGTTCTACAAAAAATTAGTTTTTTTTACTGTGCTGCATGAAGGTGATTCGCGCAATATATTGACAGTTGTAATTAGTGTGACAGAGGATGGTTTCTACCGACTTGGAACTTCTGAAGGAATTTTAAAACAAGTATATGCGAGATCACAATTCACTTCATGCCCTAAGAACTTGCTTAGAATTGAAGATATTCCTGACCATGAAATTCCTCTCCGGTCAGTTGCAATTGCTCAGTCCAGTGGAAGCGGCCAAGGATTCGTCAAATGTATGTGTAAAACAAAGTGCCAAAATATCAAATGTCTTTGCGTGAAAAATGTAATGAAATGTAATTCAAAATGTCATTCAAGCCTATCATGTTGCAACAAGTAGGTTAATTTTAATTTCTTATTTTTTATATGAAAATTTTGTTTCCCTTAATAAGAAAGGCATACATTTTGTTTTGTACAATTTTCATTTTTCTTTACGTATTTTGAATCATTTTTTTTAATGGCACTCTCATTATTTTTTTCAGAATAACATTTGTATTTTTGAGGAATGCACGTCATTTATATAATAGCCTTATCAGGACCGTTTTTCATACTTTGCCTAAATAGCATTTGTTATTCTATAGAATGCCTAGGTATTATATACAATGCCTAGGGAAAGTGTGTAAAAATTCTCATATTTCATACATTGCCTAAAAACGCCGGGCATTATATACAATGCCTAGGTATTCTATAGAATGCCGGCTTTTCATACTTTGCCGGTAACATATATAATACTAGCAAAATACCGCCGCAGCAATAAATATTGCCTTGAATTTTTTATTAAGAAGAAAATTAAACCTTTTTAAACTGAGGGAAAATATACCAATAATTATTTGTTAAGGATCTCTTCGTATACCACATTGTCAGTTTGGCCCTCCGGTTATAATATGACCAAGTTGTGCGCTGAGCTTACTCTTGAGCATGCAACGTACAAAAGTTTACGTACGTAAAAAGTTGGGATCCTGCATACCAAATTTCTTGTAGATGGGCCCATAAGTAACAAAGACCGTTGGAAAGTTCAATATGGCGGCTGACAGTGGCGTCATACCACCGAAATAAGTACGTACATTGGTTTTGGTTAGCGCAGGGAAGCTGCCTACCAAATTTCGTGAAGATGGGGTCAGCCTTCTACCTACACTGGAAGTTGGAGAATTAGTGACGTTGGAAAGTTCAATATGGCGGCCGACACTGGCATCATACCACCGAAATAAGTACGTACATCGGTTTCGGTTAGTGCAGGGAAGCCGCCTACCAAATTTCATGAAGATGGGGCCATAAATAAGAAAGTTCAATATGGCAGACATTGTCGACCATTATGACCGTTACGTGTAGAATTTTGAAATGAAACCTGCTTAACTTTTGTAAGTAAGCTGTAAGGTATGAGCCTGCCAAATTTCAGCCTTCTACCTACACGGGAAGTTAGAGAATTAGTGATGAGTGAGTCAGACAGTGAGTGAGTCAGTGAGTGAGTAAATGAGTCAGTGAGGGCTTTGCCTTTTATTAGTATAGATACTATCTGTGTAAGCCCATGCTGTCAAAAACCCGGGGTCCTAAAAAGTCATCAGAAAAAAAATGTAATTGTAGAGATGTCAGGTAATTGAAAGGAACTACTCTCGGCATCCTTCTCCTAGGTTTCGTTGTGATGACATGCTCACCTCGCTTGTGCATTAGTGGCGGAAGGAAAAGCAAAAGGGATACAGTTTTGCCAATGTGCTCGTCTCACTTGTGTAAGAGTTTCTCTCTTTTCTCGGCAATTTTAATTTGGCAACAAAGTCGTTTTCTTCTTCCGACTCGTTAACTTGGGGCCGCCTTGCCGGCTCTCTGAGCTTCATGCTGTAGTGGCCTCACACTTACGGGCTGGACAAACAGACACACACACTTCCACACATAGATGATTAGTTTTCTGTTTCCTCGGCGATGGAGCCCTTACCCCATCTCCACCCCTCACTTCTGGGCTGGACAGATGCACACACTTTATATATAACAAATATATATATACACACACGCTATAGTCTAAACACACACCAGAATGCCTAGAAAGCAAGGAAATTAAAAACTTGGCTGACACAGTCCCAGTGAGGCATTATGCAGGCATATTACTGTTAGTATAAAGGAGCCCCAGTAGCGTTTCTTGTCACACTTCTGCTGAATAATTCATTGCCTGAAAGTCCTTCGTGTTAGTGTGTCAGAGGATGTGCAGCATTGTTCGTAATGGCACATAGCTTTGTTTTAATTCTGTCCTTTGTTACTACCTCCAGGGGCCCAGAGTGTGTCATATAACTATGCTTGCCCTTTTAAATAGCTTGTTGATGTTACCAGCCCTACAAACCACAGTATGGACAATTGCACTGACCATCACAGAGTTGTATAATAATTATCATGAATTAATAATTATAGATATATTTTTAAATGTGAACCATCAGAACTGACTCAGATAGTGCATTTTGTTGTTAATATGCATACATCTCAATAACTCAGCATGAATTAAACAAGTACGGTATTCTGCACATCTACTCTACTTTAAAAAGGCATCTTTTCTTTTCTTCAAAATTAGACTGAAGAGCACTAAACCCAGGAAAAAAAACTGGAAATATATACATTTCCAGAAGACATGTTCTAATTTTTTCAATATTTTTTCTTTAATAACCCAGTTAAGTAATACATATGCTTTAAATGCTTTGAATCTTGCTGTGGATATATTTAATAATGTTTATTTGTAAATTGATTCTGCTCATGTGAAGCTGAATCTGTAAACCTTTCACTGAGTAAGCAAATGCTTTATGATCTTTGAAGTAATGGTAAGCACAGAGTTTCCCTCAATTTAACTTGTCATAGCACAACAACAAATGTGATCTTCATAGAAGGAAGCTGAATGACCATTTACTTAAAGACAGCTGAGTAAACTAAGTGGAAATGCATTTAAAATGTAAATTTTAATGAGTTTCATAACTCTGATGTGTAGTGAGAATCAGAAACCAACTGTCTGATTATGCTGTTGATGTGGAAATCCCGTCAGCTTTTAAGAAGCAGCATGATGAACTAAATGGATGAGATGCAGCAAAAATGCCCTAATGGTTTTCTTTCTAATGTTCATATAAATGGTAGAGATTTTTAACTCTTGATATGAAATTTTAAAAGTCCATAACTATACTGTTTGATTTTTGTAAAGCTAAATAAAGCTAGTACAGGCAGTCAGGACAGTGGAAAAAGAAACTGGACAAAAATCATTTGGTATGGTTTTAGCAACTAAACCAGATAAAGAAAAGTTAGTGGAGTCAGAAATGATAGTGAAAATAGAAAACAAATGAGATAAATGGGTGGCCCAAAAATGTTTTAGCCAGTGGTTCCTAAATTTAGCCCTTGAGGATTTTATTAGGAAATGTATTCTAGTGAAATTTTTAATAAAAGGACTTGTCCTTCTTTTTTCTCTGTATCCATCCATCTGCTTACCTTCATCAAAATCAATGTCATGGTGGCTTTAATCTGTTTGCTTTTTTCCCTTCTTGTTATGCCAAGTCATAAGTACAAAAATAAATTGCAGCATTACATTTTTAAAAGAAGATAAGTGTGTGTTGTTATAGCATGTATTCTGGAATAGAGTTTTTCATATTAAGAATACAGTTTTTCTTCTTAAGAGTGTGCCATACATGTTTTCATTTCAGCTTAGGTTGGATTGGTGATGCCAAATTCTCCCCTGCAGTGTGCATGTGCTCAGCCTGTGATGGGCTGGTGACCTATTAAGGTGTTATTCCTTCCTTCCTACATTGATGGATTTAAGGCCAGAACCATGACCATCATCATCAAGTTATTACATGTGAACCCTGAATACAATGAGGACTGATTGAGGTCATTTATAGTTAGGTAGAATGCCTAGAGGGGACTGGGCAGTCTTATGACCTTGGAACCCCTGCAGATTTTATTTTTCTACAGCTGTCTTTAGTTTTTTTTTGTTTTTTCTGATGTCCCTGGCTATTGGACCTTACCTTTATTGTATGTTAATTAGTGCTCCCTAATTCTATTTTCTTATTTATTTTGTCTTTTTTCTCTTTCTTCAACAGCACTTTGAGCTTCATCATTTGGGTGTCATAAGGGCGGAGTGGTGACTCTGATGCTAAGGATCTGCGCTGGTATCCCGAAGGTTGCCAGTTCTAATCCCCATCACTGCCAAAAAAGATCCTACTCTGCTGGGCCCTTGAGCAAGGCCCTTAACCTTCAATTGCTGACCCTGCGCTCTGACCCCAAGAGGTATGAGAAAAAGAACAAATTCCTAATACGAGAAATTGTATAAGGCGAAATAAAGAACACTGTATGACTGTGCTATATAAATAAATGTTTTTGTTGTTGCCCCAATGCTTTCTGGAATGGACTCTAGCTTCTCCCCCAACCCATCCCTGGATAAGCAAATTGTAGGAAATGGAAGAATAGATGGAATTTGTTGGTACTGTAAATGTTTTCATTCTGATGAAGAAAATGGCTAGCTTAAATAAATGAAGGTCCTGTGATCTATCACAAATGTCTTTGTGTCAGGTCAATGAACACAGGTAAAGAATCCACATAGTCTAAAGAAATGCAAGTAGGTTCACTATCATCTCCAAAATGTGCAATTTTCACTTTACTAAGTATGTGATTTTAGGGATGGGCATCCCATCCAGAGCTGGTTCTTGCCCTCTGTCGAATGCTCCTGGGATAGATTTTAGCTCTCCAGGATAGATTAATTGAATTTGCCGTTCACTTATAATACTTGCTAAATTAATAAATACAAATTACACTCAGCAAGCATGAATGATGTTTTGTAAGACCAGCTACATTGAAGATGTGCAAAAAACATATAACAAATAGAGCTACATGTGTATTTGTTGTTAACAAGTCAAGCATTTGGTAACTTATCAGTTGAGGCCAGAAACAGACAAAAAGGTGGAGACCAGCACACTTGTCTAAAAGAAAAAGTACTGACAGAGAAGGGAGATTGGGTGCAGCTTGGAAAATGGCTTTTCCTTCTGTACACAGATTTGTCGTTGTTGTCACATGAAACAATTGGATGCATTTGTCTTCATTAACAGTTCACAAGAGTTTTGTTCCAACGGTGCTGGGATGACAGTTCGCAGGCACTCTCATTCTCCAATTATTGTACCTGAGGCTCTGAACAGATAGTAATTAGTTTCACATCCTGCACTATCCACAGTCTAATGGTCTTGTCAGCTTGTACTGGATGGTCTAATGAAAAAGGGTGCTTCAGGTATTAAACGTGTCACAGATATTTTCAGATTTAATTTGTGCAATGAGATAAAATATGTGGTGCATAAATAACATTCAAAAGGTTAAGCAAATGGCTAAGCATATCTATGTTTTCTTTGAATATTTAAAGGATTGTGAACAATTTAAACTAAACCTCAGGCTCAGACCTTCTATTGTTCTTTGTTGCTCTTTGTATGAACCTATATTGGTATTGTCTATGAAGTTTATGTAAGGATGCTTTAACAATCTCATATATATTATTTAAAGTATTTGCGCTGGTAGAACTGCTTTTGGTAAGAGAGAAAGTTGGGCGACATCAGAAATTTAGTTTAGTGACAACTTGATTCAATCAGTGACAGCACTTCATTGAATCCTTGGCAAAAAAAAATCTTATTGCAGTTATAAAGTAACTATTTTCTTTTATCTGCTGTGTGGAGGTATATAAAGAACCACATTAAACTGGGCATTCTTATTGTATAGCTCTCTGAGTTGGGTGGATGCTGAGTGTTGAGTTTAATGGATTAGCTCTGAATCGTATTATTTGATTCACAATTTTTTGATTCACATGTGTATTTTTGTTTTGTTTTTTGAACAAAATAAATAAATATATTTTTTGTGCATGTTTTGAACTACCTAATGATGCCGAAGTACTTTTTACACAGCTATTATAGGCTCCCCTGCTGCTGAAACTGAAGCTGCTTATTTAAATAATGGGATGCCCGCTCATACCGTTGACTCCCCAGGCTGATATGCTGTTATAGTTGTAGTTATTCTTATGAATAAATATTCCACAAGTAGAAAACCTCAAGTAAAACAGTAATATAAGTCACCAATTCCCAATCATCTGTTCATTTATTCGGCATTAATTTCTCAAGATTAAATAAGCTAGGTCACAGTAATATTTGTTTCTAAAATCAGTGCAGCAAGATAGTGTGGTTTACCATTATGATTTTTTTAGATGTAACGGACCTTTATTTGACTACGCAAAATGTTTACCTTGTAGTATTTTAAGACATACAGTTACAAAAGAAATCACAAGATATAAATATTTTTTCTTATCTAGTGTTGCTCTTTAGTCTAAATAGCAGACATTTTCTGTGAGATAATTCTATGATGAATTTTTAGTTTGTCTGCTAGTGTTTTGCTGATTGAAATTTGAGGTGTTAGTGATGATCTATTGGGGTATTTAATATAATGCATTAAAATGTGTCAGTCATCATTTTTTATTCCATGCCTGATACTGGCCCTATTGTATAAATATACTGCTCAAAAGAATTAAAGGAACACTTTTTAATTAGAGTTTAGCATAAAGTCAATGAAACTTATGGGATATTAATCTGGTCAGTTAAGTAGCAGAGGGGGTTGTTAATCAGTTTCAGCTGCTGTGGTGTTAATGAAATTAACAACAGATGCACTAGAGGGGCAACAATGAGATGACCCCCAAAACAGGAATGGTTTAACAGGTGGAGGCCACTGACATTTTTCCCTCCTCATCTTTTCTGACTGTTTCTTCACTAGTTTTGCATTTGGCTACAGTCAGTGTCACTACTGGTAGCATGAAGCGATACCTGCACCCTTCAGAGGTTGCACAGGTAGTCCAACTTCTCCAGGATGGCACATCAATACGTGTCATAGCCAGAAGGTTTGCTGTGTCTCCCTGCACAGTCTCAAGGGCATGGAGGAGATTCTAGGAGACAAGCAGTTACTCTAGGAGAGCTGGAGAGGGCCATAGAAGGTCCATAACCCATCAGCAGGACCAGTATCTGCTCCTTTGGGCAAGGAGGAACAGGATGAGCACTGCCAGAGCCCTACAAAATGACCTCCAGCAGGCCACTGGTGTGAATGTCTCTGACCAAACAACCAGAAAGACTTCATGAGGGTGACCCAAGGGCCCCATGTCCTCTAATGGGCCCTGAGCTCACTGCCCAGCAGCATGCAGCTCGATTGGCATTCGCCATAGAATACCAGAATTGGCAGATGCCCCACTGGTGCCCTGTGCTTTTTACAGATGAGAGCAGGTTCACCCTGAGCACGTGACAGAAGTGAAAGGGTCTGGAGAAGCCATGGAGAACATTATGCTGCCTGTAACATCATTCAGCATGAGCAGTTTGGTGGTGGGTTAATGATTGTCTGGGAGGCATATCCATGGAGGGTCACACAGACCGCTACAGGCTTGACAAAGGCACCTTGGCTGCCATTAGGTATCAGGATGAAATCCTTGGACCCATTGTCAGACCCTATGCTGGTACAGTGGCTCCTGGTGCACGACAATTCCTGGCCTCATGTGGTGAGAGTATGCAGGCAGTTCCTGGAGGATAAAGGAATTGATACCATTGACTGGCCACCACACTTTCCTGACCTAAATCCAATAGAACACCTCTGGGACATTATGTTTTGGTCCATCCAATGCCACCAGGTTGCACCTTAGACTGTCCAGGAGCTCAGTGATGCCCTGGTCCAGATCTGGGAGGAGATCCCCCACAACACCATCTGTCATCTCATTAGAAGCATGCACCGATGTTGTCAGGCATGTATACAAGAACACAGGGGCCATACAAAGTGCTGCGTACAATTTTGAGTTGCTGCAATTAAATTTTGGCAAAATGGACTAGCCTGCCACATAATTTTTTCACTCTGATTTTTTGGGCGTCTTTGAATTCAGGGCTCTGAAGGTTGATCATTTTCATTTCCATCAAACGATGTGGCATCCTTTCGTTCCTAACACATTACCCAGTCTATATCAGTATAGATATCCAGGAGGATTTCTTTTTTTCATTGAGATCTGATGTGTTTTCAAAGTGTTCCTTTAATTTTTTTGAGCAGTTTATATACCTTTCTCAATGCCTTAATGGCATCCTTTGATGTCTACCCCTGTTTTCTAAAAGTGACTGAATTGTGAAAGAAAACTGAGATTTCTCCTTTAAGTAATAGTTTAACTACATAAAGGCTATGGTGATGAGGCCAATAATGCCTCAAATTCCGAGACACAGCCAAAATAAGAAAAACAAACATAAACAAACACAAACCATCTAAAGAGAGAAAATAATTAGGAGAAATGGTGCGAAAATGCCCCAAAGTCCCATACATGGTCCAATTTGAACTCTAAATTAACAGATTTAAAGAGAAAGAGTCATCATGCCACTTTCAGTATAATGACTAACCTGATAAATAGGAAATTGAAAGTGCCAAATAAAATTTATTGTAAAATAAGCTGTAGTGATTTTTTATTTTGAGAATTAAACACTAAAACAGAACACAAGTCAATTAAAGAAATAAGATTCATATAGCAAATTCAACTGCATGCTTCAAAAGATGAGTACTAAACATTCAGCCCTCACCCAAATTTATTTATGAATGGCACTAACAATGGAAAGTGCAGATTTCCAAGCTGAGCAATCAGTTCCACAGTGTAGTATTCCTGGATTATGCCACGTAATACAGCAAGAAATTACATGACCCACACTGAAAATGAAAGAAACTACTAGCACTTTAGACCCCATTTCATCTCAGCTGTTGAAAAACGTCTTCAGTATTCTGCCTAGCATTCTTCCTAATGCCTTTAAAGCTGCCATTGTAAGACGTTTGTTAAAGAATTCAGATTTAGATGCAGGTGGTCTTAAGAATTATTGACCTATTCAGACATACCCCTTCTTTCTAAAATCTGAAAAAAATAGTATTTTCATAGTTTCATTTTAGTTCCTCCATTGTTATAGCTTTCTTCTTTAAAGTCAGATACTCTATGATATTCATCAGAGGTAATTATAGGTAATGATGCAATTTTCTCATTCTATGCTGTCATTAGATCTCCTTTGCAAGCATATTATTACTTGTACAGTATCTGGACAACCGTTAACCTTTTTTTTACTAAATGACATTTTTCTTATGTCATTATTTCATTCTTGCAGTAAGGTGGAAAAGTGGATGCGTGATAATTATTTATGATACAAAATGAAATCGTAACAGAGTGGCTCCAACTTCTGTAGACAGAGACAAGATGTACACTTTGAATGCAGAAGGGATACATTTGGATCATTCATTAGTTTCAAGTTAAATATACTACAGAACAGCTTTAAATACAAGATTCATAAAAATCTTCAATTTGCATTCTACAATCAAGTTAAAATGTTAATGTAAGCATGAACATGGAGATGCACCCACCTCATTTCTTAAATCTCTACCCTTGCTTCAAGTTAGAGACAATTTCAGAAATCTCCACATACTGTAGGGAGCTTTGAATGACCTTGCCCTCACTTTATGTTATAATGATTTTATAAATGCTTATACTCCAGAACTATTTCTGTGTTCAGTTGTTGAAGTATCAGTCAGTTATTTGTCTAAGGTATCATTGAGTCATTCATAATAAACAGCTATTTGTTTTTTTCCCATTCTTCTATTCTTCTCAATATTCTTTTGTGCCTCCTTTACTTTAAGTAAGTTACTTCTTCTGGCCAAGGAAGGAAGCATTTAAAACATTAGAAGATTAGAAAAGTTGTTACGAGAACAGGCCATTCAGCACGATGAAGTTTTCTATTCTGTTCTTTTAAATTGTCCAGAATAGCATCAAGTCCAGATTTGGAGATCCCTAAAACCCTAGTTTCCATCATAGTACTTGGTAATTTATCCCATGTGTCTACCATTTCTAACATTGTTCACAAAACATGTCCTTAAAAAGTTCCCAACTGTGTCCCTGTGTTCTTGTTGCATAATCAATCATATCAACTGTGATCCACTGTACTAATTCCTTTTACAATTTTAATCACTTTAATTATGTCTTTTCTTAATCGCCATTTGCTTAAACTAAAAAGGTTAAATACCTTCAGTCTTGCTCTTGTCAGAATTTTCTGTATAATTGTTGTAATAAGGAGTTTAAAACTATATACAGTACTCCAGGTGAAGCCTCACTAGTATGTTAAGTTACCAGACTTGACTTACACTTTACACCTTGTGATATTGTATAACCTAATATGCCATTAACTTTCTTAATTCTGTATGCCGTCTGGATGTAGATAGTAATGAGTCCACTGTGACTCCTAATTCCTTGTCATAAGGTGTACTTTCAAGTTTCAGCCCTTCCATTGTGCATTCAGATCTCATACAATTGCATAAACAGTGACATGCATGACATTGACAACAAATTGAGATCTTGCTATGTGAGGAAAAAAAAACACTAATAGACTCATTGTGACTCATCTGGTGCTCACTATAAGGTGGTCCAGATCTAATTATGCAATTTTCATTATGCTATAACTTATTAAGTTTATTACATAGAAAATCACCTGAGAAATTCCAGACCATCGAGAAGTGTGCGAACTGACGACATGAAGAATCGCCTTCGCACCAAACTGGAATCGTCCCCTCATAAATCAAAGTCATCCAGACGATCTGGATCTGCATAATTAGACCTGGACCACCCTGTACAATACCATATTCCAAGCTTGGCTGTACAAACGTAATTGCATGATGACTGCTTATCTGCTTTAAGTAGCCTTGTCTGCCCATACTATCATGATTAAGCTATTTAGGAATAGCATGTGTACCAAATAAAATGTCCAATCAGCATATTTTGCTATTAGAATCCATACATTTTAAAATTTTATACTGTCTCCAGCTGCCTTGCTATAATATAAATATCATGACTGTACCCTCTAGAATTTAACATAGTTGAACTATGAGATTTATAAATGTTGCCTTTTGAACATCATAAAATTTCCTTCAAGCCCATTTGTATTAATGAAACGTGTATGTCTGTAAAATTAAAATGTGTCGAGTAAACAAATAATATTTTAACAAAGAACTCTTTTTTTAAAAATGACATATTACATTTTGTTTTTAAATTATATTAACATAATGTCACTTTTATTGTGGCAGAACATTTCTCAAAAAAAATAGTGTAAATATTTTTAAACACTGGCATAGCACTGGATAGCAAATAAAACACCTCTAATGCAAAATCCAACTCACCATAATTAAGGTTTTGTGATTTTTTTTTTTTTTACTGGGATAATGATTATTAAACACACACATTTCTGCCCTGCTGCAGCTTTCCTGCCAAGAATTAATTCTAAAAACTGCTGCTAGCCTGCTGAGCAGTCAGTCAATAATTTTCAGTTATGCATCACCTTTTCCATTTCTGGTAACCTCGGGCTCTGTGTAAAATAAGAATTCTGCAATAATGTATTGGTGCAAAGTGGGAAATTGTCAAACTGCTGCAGGAAGCCTAGTGAAAGAGAAATGGTTATATTATAAAAAACAATGTATTCTGTGATATTAAAATACACCTTGTTCATTATAAAAATTACTTTGGAAATTAATATGTATACAAAAAATAACGGGTAACTTTTTATTCCATCTAATTTCACATACAGTTTTAGGTTCTCATGTTTATATATTCAACTTTTTCTTACTACAGTCCTTTTCTGTTCATTATGCATATGCTTTAACACAAACATGAGACAGATTTCTCCATTTTAGTAGGTGGCAGTTTCTTAACCACTTTGTATGATAATGATACAGTAACTAAGTTAAACTCTTTTGCATTATCATCTTTGCAAACAAGTTGTTGTACGCCAGGGTTAGTGTTGAGCTGTAATTGCATGTACGTTTTGAAAAAATATTAAAATACATGAAATAATCACAAAATTTTGTTTTTTAGTGGAATAAGAATTGGAAATGTAGTATCTGCATAACAACATGAGATGCCCAGAATTTCTTTTGGTGAGGTCCTGTGCAAACACTGTAATACCTTAATATAAGCATAAAGCATAAGGGTGGCAATTGTTATTATTCCCTAAAAGGCTACAAGAGAACAGTTTAAAAAAAATACACAAGCAAATTCATCAAATAAATTCAAAAGCCTGCAGGACGCTAATGTGACACATTTCAGAGCTTGCAGGTTCGCTAAGTACTGGATTGGGCATAAATGTTCAAATAAGATCTTCAAATCTTTACATTCCTGTCTACAAGTTTATAGTGAATCCACAATAGAGAGATAACATCCTATAATTAAAGAAATGGGGCACAGCATCTTCACTGTAGCTGCTTCTTGCCTTTGGCAGATATATTGCCATACCTGTCAGTGACAGAAAAGTGTCAGACACTTTCAATAACCATCTTGTAGAAAAGGATCTTTGATTCTGGTTACACTTTTAACTTCTTTAATTATCTAAAAAGAACAGACACTTCATGTGACACTCCTCTCTTTTTTAAATGTCTGAAAAAGAACAGACTCTGACATTATTTGATCATAATGTATAATAGGCTAGAAATGGTAGCACTCAGGAATATAAACCTTTCCTACACCTTTCCTGTACAACTTAGCCACTGCTGGTTATCCACAAGAGTCTTCTAGTGCCTTATGAAAAGACCACCACCATCTTTTTACTTTAATTTCATTGAGGTCCAGATAATTTAAGATACATAATTTGTTCAGTTCTAATCCTGAATTCTGATACCTAGACTCAAAGCTTCACAAGATTTTTATCATCCGTGAACTTGCCCATTTTTGCACAATCCATTTACAATGGTTAAATGAGTGGCGATGAAATACAACCCAGCAAGGCAATTTTATTCTGGCTCAATGACTTAAAGATGGTATTTGTCATCTTCAATGTTTGCTTTCTGTCAGAAAAAGGAAATGTGACAATCAGCAGCACAGGACCTGATTAATAGCCTTGACTTTAAGAGACCATTCTCAGGGTCACAAGGGGCTGGAGCCTAGGCATCATTGGGCTCATGGCTAAGAAACCCCCCAAACAGGGTTGCCAGTTCATCATAGGGCCTACTCACACAAAGAAACACACACACACAGACAATTTAGAACTGTTGTTTAGCCTATCCAGCATTCCTATGAGGATACAGGCAGAACGTCATGAAGAGGTCATGGAAACTATACACAGTCAACTTCCAGGTATGAAATTTGAACCCAGGATGCTGTATTTGAGAGGCCGCAGCATCACTTGCACTACCTCACCCCAAATCTAGCAGCTTCTGAAAAATTTAGAGGGATGGTTGAGTTAAAGCAGAGTTAATCATATTCAATAAATAATACAATGTCAAAGAGCCCCAGGAACTCTGCATCTTCTATTAATCTCTAAGATTAGGTAAACGTTTTTAATCCCAAGGAGAAATTTAGATGCATACAGCAGGAAAAACATAAAAACAATGATACATACTCAAGGGACAAAAATACAATCAATTAATCAATCAATAAATGTATATTGTGGAGAAACAGCAGAAATAATTTAAAAAGTATAAGCATTTAGTTTGGGACATTGTGATGAAGCATTGAATTGCCTGATAGCAGCGTTCAGAAAAGTACCCCAGATGCTCTTTTTAGTACACAGTGGTGAAATAAGCCTGTAGCTAAAAGTGCTCCAAAAGAGTGGAGGGGATGGAGAAGATTTTTTATGGTGACATCAAGTTTTGCCCCCATTCTCTTTTCAACAACAACTTCCATTGTGTCTAGGGTGAGTGTTGTGAAAGCCTTCCCGGCTTTCCTGATATTTTGTGCATCATTTTAGCTTCCATTGTTTCCCCAGGAGACCATAGTGTAGAACATTACACTGGCTACTATGGACTGATAGAACATTTCCAGCAGCTTACAGCATACATTCAAAGACCCGAGTCTCCTCAGGATATACAGTCTGCACTGGCCCTACCTGTACAGTGCCACTGTGTTGTCAGACCAGTCCAATCTGTTGTTTATGTGAACCCTCAGGTACTTGTATTTCTGCACCAATTCTATGACCTCCTGCTGAATGGTGACTGGTCACAGAGACTCTTTGGCATGCCAGAAGTCCACCACCAGCTCTTTTATCTTACTGATGCTGAATTGCAGGTTGTTCTTCCAACTCCAACTGACAAAGTCCTCTACAAGCCTCCTGTACTCCAACACATCTCCATTATTAATGCAGCCTATGATGGAGCAGTCATCTGAAACGCTTTGCAGGTGGCAAGTGTTGGTATTGTGCTGGAAGTCTGTTGTGTAGAAACCAGAAAGGGGGACAGGGCAATTCCCTGTGGTGTTCCAGTATTACACAGCACCATTTATGACACACAATCCAAGAGCCACACAAATTGTAGTCTTTTGGTCTTTTGGATTTTAAGGGGCATCACGATGTAGAACCATGAGCTTTTTACCAAGTCAGTGAGGTAGAATGGTGTTAAAGGCACTGGAAAAGTCAGACTATAATCCTGACTGTGGTGCCCGCTATGTCCAAGTAGGAATAGGCTCTGTGGAGGATATAGATCAGAGCATACGCCCCACCTATATGTGCCTGATTGGAAAACTACAGAGGATTCAGATGTTCTGGAACCATTGGTCAGTTTCAGGACTAAAGTCTTCATGATGTATGAAATGAGAGCAACTCCTCTGATCTCCTTAGGATCACTGGAGTGCATTTTCTTTCGAATTTCAGCCAGACAGGGTATTTTCCACAGCTTCAAAACCTTCTGGAAATGTGGAAAGAGAAAACGGGTGCTGAAGAGCCCCACAGAGCTAGCTGCACATTTTCTCATTACCCTGGGGTTGATTTCATCCAACCCTGCAGCCTTGGTCACATAGTTTTCACAGATTTCCCCTTACTTAATCAGCAAAGATAGGCAGTCCAGAAAGTGGAAGGGGGCTTGAGACCACAGGTGTGATATTATTGTAGAGAAAGGTCAAGCAGCATAAAGATGACATTTGGGATTCTGGAACCTCCTCAGCTTGTTCACAGGGGGCTATGAGTGTAGAGGGAGGGCTAGGCTGACAAGCGTCAGTGGCGTAGCTGGTTGGGGGGAGGTTATTAAGGGGAGACATCTGTCCCTGGGCGCAGCATCCAGGGGTGTCAAATTGGTGTTTTACGAAATTTTAGAATAAAATGTTTTCCATTCTTAACTGCACTAAAAAGTAAATAAAAAACATTTGCATACTCAGTCCATCGATCCATCAGTATGAGGATATCTTTTTCCTATGTTTTTTGTCTCTTTCTGATTTTGAAGCACGTATTAGTTCTACATACCCAACAAACAATAATTTATCCCCTCCACTGCTCTAACTTGCTTGACTCCCACCCAGAAACATTTTTGACGTTATTAAACAGGTCGCGTGACTTACATGAGGCATTAGTGTATCATTGTATAAGTTGTTGCAAGTGCCATTTCTGTGTGCCAAGTGATTTGTGTTTATGTGTTAGATAGAAAATTGATTGGGCTGTGGTGAAGTATTCCAGTAGATGGCTGCAAAAGTCTAGATGTTTCCCCATTATATTTTCGAACGAATAAATTGTAAGTAATGCAGTTTTTATAAATATATAATTATTTTGCTTTATAATTTGCTATATACTTTCTTTAAAATCATTTTTAAATGCAGAAAACACATTTTTTCTTACAAAAACTAATGACGGGTTTAGATTTTAAAGAACACGAGGCGGCGTTATTTTCTGAGACTTATATGAATTTTTTTTCTTAAAATACTATTATTTTAAATACATTTTTTAAAATTTTCTTTACCTTCCCCATTGCATTTTGGCAAACAGAAGGAGGCGTGAAATCTTCAGTTGTCCCCGGGCACTGAAAACCCTAGCTATGCCTCTGACAAGCGTGAGTCAAATCTGTCGAAGAACTGCTTCATTTCGTATAGCTCTTGTTTTCTTGCCTTCCTCTGTGTGTTTTACAACCTGCTTGTAGCCATGGACATTCCTCATTCCATACCACACTTCCTTTTCATATTTTTCTGCTGTAACTTGTACTCAAGTTTATGTCTGTTTGTTGTTCCCCTCATGGAGATGCTCCAGATACTACAATTACGTCAATAATGAGTAAATGGATGGGCAATTCATGAATAGGAGAAGTAATCTACAGAGTCTGAGGACTTTTTGACTGTTTTTAAGAAAACACTGTTTTGAATTCATGCATTCTGAAAAGTATAGTAAGGCTATTTTTCTGGTTAGAGTGCTTTGCAAAAGTTGTGGCATAGATAAAGAGCATTGCTTACAATTAATTAGATAAGAAACTGTATTTGATGCTAATGTAGGTTCATTTATTATGATTGAACTCAAAGGAGAAATTGAGTATTGGATTGGAAAATAAGTACAGCTGGAGAGATCAAGCATATAATTAGAAACATGCTGACATATACAAGCTTAATGGAAGATCTCGTTCATGGGTCAGAAACTGGAATATTTAAGTGAATAATAACACCAAGTAAATTACCCATTTACCTTTTGTGATCAAAAATATTATGTAAATATTAAATAAAGGGTAAAACAATAAATAGTAAAGATATAACAATATATGTTTATAAATATACTGTATGTAGAATTTTTGGGCACCACGGTGGTAGGGTGGTAGGACTTCTGCCTCACAACAACGAGACCAGGTCTTACATCCCAGTTCCTCCCTGTGTGGAGTTTTAACGTTTTCCGTGTGTCTGTGTGGGTTTCTTCTAGGCACTCAAGTTACCTCCCACATTCTAAGACATACAGGTTAGATGGACTGGCCTTGCTAAAGTGGCCTGTGTCTGTGTGTTCACCCTGTGAAGGGCTGACTCCCTTTCCAGGAATTGTTCCTGCCTTATACCCTATGCTTGCTGGAATAGGCTCTGTCTTCCCTGAGACACTGCTCAGAATATAACAGGTTTGGAAATTAGATGGATAGATCAAGGTGTTTTTGGTAGTGTTCTTTTTTTGCAAGATAGGGATTATTCATAAGCTGTTACTAAAACCAGGATGATACCAAGGGTACTAACTAAACAAAGAATAGATGTTTATTATAATAAAGTGAAATCATATATACTGTGAGACGAGCCTCGGACGCAGACAGACGGACAACGTTTGGTCACCCAACACACACATTTATTTACACTATTTACAGTTTCAGTTCGTGCACAACCCAGTGCCTCTGCACCAATCCCCAAAAGTCCAGGCCTCTCTCTCCAGTGCCTCTTTCCTTCAGGCCGCCTCCACTCCTCTCCAACACAACTCTCGTCCATTTCCACCCGACTCTAGTCATCGAATGACGGGAGGCAGCCCCTTTTATAATCACCCAGATGTGCTCCAGGTGTTTTCCGGCAATCTTCCACCAACACGCCGCAGTGTGGCAGAAGTGCCAGCTGAATCCCCGGACGCACTCTGAGTGTCCCTGGTCTTCTTCCCCCCAGTACTTCCTGGTGTGGCGGAAGTGTTGAGGTCCAGGGCTGTCCAAGCACCGAGCACCCCCTGGCAGTGACAGCGGGCCCCCACAGGGTAGAGCTTCAAAGCTCTGTACTGTGGTCCCCATAGCAACCAGGGTGGCTGCCCCCACATGGTCTGAGATGGGCGCACGCCCTCTTCTGGTCCTCCAAAGTGTCCCGGTCGGGTCGTTGCACCAGGCATCTGCCACAAAACATTAACAGAAGGAATACAGTAAACACTTGGGGTTACTCTGGTGTCCCTGACTATTTTTGGTGTGGCCTGTTCCATATCTCTTTATCATGCCCCAGACATTGTATATTACTTGCATTTCTGGTGTCTCTGTCTGTCTCTTTCTCTCTTATAGTTTGGTATTTCTTTACTCTGCTATTTGAGTGCTTGCCATCTACCCTCCAGCATCCATACTTCAAGTAAGATCTTATACAAGTACCATACATTTACACAGCATGTTACAGACTCACATCAAATGTATGTTTTTATTATGTGATAATAATAATAATACCAGCTCACTACACTAAATGCAGAGACAACACGAGAATTGAACTTACTACCTTGAGGTTGCTAAACGGTAGCTTAGGCATTGCGCCATCTGCGCAGATGATTGACACAGCTGCGTTACCACTGTGACAACTGGATGAAAATGAAATGCGCAATTATACACATATGTATAATTTCTACAACTTGTATAGCAAACTATCCAGACATATGTGAAAGTCTTTTACTTTGTACCAACTGATAGTTGGGTTTCAGCAACATGTCAATTGAGCAATATCTTTTTCTTTGGTTTTATTCATGAATAAAAGCATACTTGTTTTGTTACAACTTTTGTGAGTGTGGTGCTTGGTGTGACATCTGGGAAGAGGAAGGAGGAAAAGGAAACCTGGTGGTGGAATGAGGAAATACAGGAGAGTATACAGAGGAAGAGGATGGCAAAGAAGAGGTGGGATAGTCAGAGACATGCAGAAAGTAGAAAAGAGTACAAGGAGATAAGGCGCAAGGTGAAGAGAGAGGTGGCAAAGGCTAAAGAAATGGCGTATGATGAGTTGAATGACAGGTTGGACACAAAGGAGGGAGAAAAGGACCTGTACCGATTGGCTAGACCAGTGCTTCTCAAATAGTGGGGCTCCGTCAAGGGGGGCGCGTTTGACCTTGGGGAACATGCTTTTTTATTTTTCTTTTAAATTTTTTTTGAATTTAGAATGCACTTTAAATCTTTTCTGTTACATTTAATAAAGCTATTCTTTGTTGTAAATTGGTCCATATTTCTTTCTTTTTTTATTCTCTTATACGTTAATAAGGATACAGTGTTATGCAGAGGTGTACTTATAACAATTTAACAGACAAATGATACTATTTATAGTTGCGCGGGGGGCGCGAGATGTTTTCTTCTTCCTAGGGGGGGCATGACAGAAAATAATTGAGAAGCACTGGGCTAGACAAAGGGACCGAGCTGGGAAAGATGTGCAGCAGGTTAGGGTGATAAAGGATAAAGATGGAAATGTACTCACAAGCGAGGAGAGTGTGTTGAGCAGATGGAAAGAGTACATCGAGAGGCTGATGAATGAAGAGAACGAGAGAGAGAAGAGGTTGGATGATGTGGAAATAGTGAATCAGGCAGTGCAACGGATTAGCAAGGAGGAAGTAAGGAGAGCTATGAAGAGGATGAAAAGTGGAAAGGCCATTGGTCCAGATGACATACCTATGGAAGCATGGAGGTGTTTAGGAGAGGTGGCAGTGGAGTTTTTAACCAGATTGTTTAATGGAATCTTGGAAAGTGAGAGGATGCCTGAGGAATGGAGAAGAAGTGTACTGGTTCCGATATTTAAGAGTAAGGGGGATGTGCAGGACTGCAGTAACTACATGGGAATAAAATTGATGAGCCACAGCATGAAGTTATGGGAAAGAGTAGTGGAAGCTAGGTTAAGAAGTAAGATGATGATTAGTGAGCAGCAGTATGGTTTCATGCCAAGAAAGAGCACCACAGATGCAATGTTTGCTCTGAGGATGTTGATGGAGAAGTTTAGAGAAGGCCAGAAGGAGCTGCATTGCATCTTTGTGGACCTGGAGAAAGCATATGACAGGGTGCCTCGAGAGGAGCTGTGGTATTGTAAGGTGGAAGTCGGGAGTGGCAGAGAAGTATGTAACAGTTGTACAGGATATGTACGAGGGAAGTGTGACAGTGGTGAGGTCTGCAGTAGGAGTGACGGATGCATTCAAGTTGGAGGTGGGATTACATCAGGAATCGGCTCTTTGCCCTTTCTTATTTGCAATGGTGATGGACAGGAGTCCCCGTGGACTATGATGTTTGCTGATGACATTGTGATCTGTAGCGATAGTAGGGAGCAGGTTGAGGAGACCCTGGAGAGGTAGGGAGATATGCTCTAGAGAGGAGAGGAATGAAAGTCACTAGGAACAAGACAGAATACATGTGTGTAAATGAGAGAGATGTCGGTGGAATGGTGAGAATGCAGGGAGTAGAGTTGGCGAAGGTGGACGAGTTTAAATACTTGGGATCAACAGTATAGAGTAACGGGGATTGTGGAAGAGAGGTGACAAAGAGAGTGCATACAGGGTAGAATGGGTGGAGAAGAGTGTCAGGAGTAATTTGTGACAGACGGGTATCAGCAAGAATGAAAGGGAAGCTCTACAGGACGGCAGTGAGACCAGCTATGTTATATGTGTTGGAGACGGTGGTACTGACCAGAAAGCAGGAAACAGAGCTGGAGGAAGCAGAGTTAAAGATGCTAAGATTTGCATTGGGTGTGACGAGGATGAACAGGATTAGAAATGAGTACATTAGAGGGTCAGTTCAAGTTGGATGGTTGGGAGACAAAGTCACAGAGGTGAGATTGCGTTGGTTTGAACATGTGCAGAGGAGAGAAGCTGGGTATATTGGGAGAAGGATGCTAAGGATAGAGCTGCCAAGGAAGAGGAAAAGAGGAAGGCCTAAGTGAAGGCTTATTGATGTGGTGAGAGAGGACATGCAGGTGATGGGTGTAACAGAACAAGACGAAGAGGACAGAATGATATGGAAGATGATCGACTGTGGCAACCCCTAACAGGAGCAGCCGAAAGAAGAAGTTCAGCATTTCTTACCTTACATTTCTGCTGTCATTTTTTTTTTTAGACAGATTGTTGTAGACACGGAACACACATGAAATGTAAGTATTCCAAATCACAATATTTCATTACCTATATAATTCCTTACAAACACATCACCAGATAAACACTTTAACACAGACTTCATCAATGAGGATTGCTGCAGGGTGATGCCTTCATCTGGCTGAATGGAGGATGTAGCAGGCTGCGTTCTGCTAAACCACACGTTTGCAAAACAAAAGCAAGTTATTAGAACAGTGATAAAGAGCTATGAGTTTCTTGGCAAATTTTAGGAAATTTTAAGGATGTCAGGGACAACGAAAAAAAATGTAAGCTTCAGGGATTCTAGTGCTAAATTGGATTTAATATATTCCAATGTTCCTGGGCTAATGAAACAATTCTCAGTCTATATTTTCTGCCAGAAGTATTAGGTATCATAATTGAAGTGTGTTCCACAGTCTATTAGGACAGTGTAATTAAATGAAGTATTGTAGCTGCTACTTACTCAGTGTTTCAAATTAAATAATTTTCCGCTCAGATCCCTATCAGTACAATATATTACATTTTTGTCCAAAAAGCAGAATACTTGAGTATAAGGAGTGTGTTTTAAAAAGCATTTCATGGGGCTACAGAAGGGCAAGCATTGTGTTTGTTTCTAGACTGCATTTGAGAGATACAGCTACGGCTTTAAGTTAAACATGAGAGTGAAGATGTATCCTGTAATAAGAAATATGACAGAATTTCAATAAGTGTGTCTCTTTAAATACTGGTTTCTGCAAGGCCATCTGGAAATGATTTGAATAAACTGTGTAGCTTTAAAGGAGTTGGGTGATGAAAGTGGCCTGGTAAAGTTAAGGGGGAAAATAGAGCGCTGCCAAAAATGTTAAATTTCATTTTGAAATTTCTGAAGACAAAGACAGTTTAGATTCAGCTAAAAAGTGTAAGTACTATGGTTGGATTGAAGATTTTTGATTTCAGGGGAAATACAACACATTTTTAAATTTAACATAGTTGTTAGGTTGCAAGGAATTACTATAATAGCATTTTAAAAAATGTAATGTCATGCTTTTGAACTACTGTATACAGTATCTGTATTGAAAGCCAGCATATAACTGACCACATCAGCTGATTGTAACTTGGCCTTATGTGGTCCTGGATGAGGATAAGCTGTGGCTCACTCACAAGTAACACTTGTGACTGACAGACCGAGGGGATCGTTCCTCCCCCACACTATGCGACTCTTCAGTTCCACCCGGGGGGTAAAATGTTAAGTTATTGTCTGTTTTTACCTGCATTTTTATTACTGTTTAATTTAATATTGTTTTTTGTATCAGTATACTGCCGCTGGATTATGTGAATTTCCCCTTGGGATTAATAAAGTATCTATCTATCTATCTATCTATCTATCTATCTATCTATCTATCTATCTATCTATCTATCTATCTATCTATCTATCTATCAAAGTACTTCTAAATGATGTCACATAAGAACACACTGAAATTTCATAAGGGATAATGCATACAGTACATAGTAAATCTGTCTTGTGCTCTGGAGGTCACTTAATGGCAGCTTTTAAAGTTGCCTAAAGATCTTATAACACCACTCACATTCAGAAGTTGTGTCAAGATTTACCGTGTATGCAAAATCATCACCTTCATATGCTCCATTATCACTAGAACTAGAATCTGTAATGCTTTCATTGACCATTGTTTAAGAATTGTACCTATTATAACATGAGAAATTGCTTTTTTCACACTTTCTATTCTTACAGCCCACATTCAGCTCCCCTTCTGCTGAAAATGCTGTCCACCCACGGTCTACTATCACTACCAGCAATTCACTGGAGCAAACTCGGAGTTAAATGTTTGAGTGCGATTAGTGATCAGGGCTGGACCAGGGATTGAGGAGTTGTCAATTGACAGGGATATTTTTTTGAATAGAAAATACCTTTTTTTGATACAATTTGATTCATTTTGGGGCCCTGGGCTGCCGTCAAATTTAGCCAAAGCAGAGGTCCAGCAGTGAGTTCACAACTTTCCCTTTGTCTTTAGCCATTTAGAAGGGCTCTGTGAGCATGAGACGTGACATCCAATAAATACTCTATGGAAGTACAATTCATATAATGCAACAATGAGAAATAAGACACACTGGTGTGTTGAACCTCATAAACAGTGGAGAAATGTGTCTCTCTGTTGTCTCATGTTTTATGCACTTTGACAAAACAGACAAAAGAAAAAAGGCAGAGATTACGGCTGAACTCGCTGCACCTGTTAAGTCTTCATACTGCATAGGCTTCATCAGGCAGCATACTATTGGTGGTTAGAAAAAAGGGCGAGCATGACTGTGCTGGAAAGTTGGTACTCAGCCATGTAATTTGACATGCGCTGCAACTTTCATTTGTTTAAACTGACATGATCCAACGACAAGATCATGAACTGCAGTTGGCAATAGAAGTTGTGTAATGTGACATTGGCTTTAGATTATTCAAATGTAGTGTTTTTAAGGACTAAATTATTGTTTGTTATGTCTTTAAATGTATAACCATACAACTATTACATTTCACATACAGTTATTGCAGAATTTGTAGTAAAAGTATTATCACGTGTCCAAAGTACAATGAAATTCACACTTTCATGTCCGACCAGCATACTACTTGTATATCTCAACCCTGTGTGGCTCTCTGTTAAAGCAAGAATTTATTAACCTCTTTAGCATTGATTTTTTTTCCAAGAAGAAAAAATATCATTACATGTAACACAAACATGTAAATACCAAAATGTCAACATAAATACAGTAGAAAAGGTATGTCTAGTGTCCACAGGTGTATTGATGCAGATTTAGTACTCATTCTTCATGTAATATGTTTTTGATACTGTCACCATCCCACAGCCAGACATTGCATATAGGACAGAAGAAATGTGTTTCTTTGCACACTTCTCTAACTATTTTTTCTGCTACTTGGGTGTGAGAGAGTAGAATGTCAATGCCTGATCCACATGACATACAAGTCCATAATGTTATTGTTGGGTACCACAGTGCAGGGCTCAATCACTTTCACATTGACAGTTGCTGCATTGGGAACAGTGCTTTGTAGGCTCACGTCTTTCTTCTTCTTCCACTTTTTTTTTTCTTAATCACAATTATTTTGCCTTTTTGCCACATAAATACTGCACCTCACTGCCGCTCTATGAAACTGAAGTCATCAGGCATATAACAGCTGTCATACTGTTTGACCATTCATGTTAATATCTGATGACCAATTCACACTGTCATCTCTATTGTGTCATTCAACTAATGGTTCAGTTTCATATTGTCCTAAAATGGGCTTCACACCTTCTCATTTACATACTATTGTGTGGTTTGGTTGAAGGCTCCACAGCACCCCACTCGTGGATATTGATGAGTCACTATAGAGTGGCAAAACGCATAGAGATAGTCATGAATTTTTTGCACCATGATGTGATTTTATTTTATCTGTTATATAGTAACAGAATACTGTCCTGAGTGCTATTGTGGTTTAACACTTTACATTAGACGGTCAGGCTTAACCATATCTGCATAGAAATTTGAGTCTGAGAAATGATCTGGGTTAAAGCTAGCGAAGTTAAAACATTTAACTTCATTTCAGTCAATAGAAGTATACTATGGATTGATATGTGAACCTAAAGCAATTAAATTAATTGTAGGCAACATATTGGTTACCACTGCTGCCTCACTATGAGATTCAAACCCAGACTAAATTTAAATAATCTAATCAGTCGTTTTTTATTGCTATGTGCAGCTTGCACATTCTCTATACAGTATGTATGTTTTTATATGGGATTTTTCCTTCAGATAGGTTTTACTTCCCCATCCTAAACCTCTTTTGCCTTCAGGTGATTTTGTCATTATTGCACCTAAATTACATACCCAATAAATAACGGCTATTATTCTGCTTATGTAATAAAGGAGTCTTAGATGGTATAACACTTCAACTTTTAAAGAAACTATTTATATTTTTAAAAACGTTTGCATCATGCCAATATTAACTAAATAAAACACAAACAAAAAATGATTTCACATTACATAACCAAGGCATTTTATGATTCACAACCCTGGAATCAATTTTCTTGAGTGCCTAAGCCTGTCAGCTATCATTGTACCAGGTTTAGATGTCATATCCCATAGCATTGCAAGTTATACTGTTTGGCATAAGGTCTCCCCCTTTTTGGAAACATAGTTTCCCTGTTTGGAAACATTTAGTCTCTTGCACCTAAACAATATCTCAAAATAAGTTTGCAGTTACAGATATATATTTTTTGCACATACTATATATCATTCTGAAGCGACAAGTTAACAATTTGTAAGTGTATACCTTTAATTGTTTATTTATGCCAATCTTTAATTTCAAAATAATTTTTCATGCCAGTCCTTAAAACATTACATGCCATGTAGCAGGTTGACTTTTTTTTGTGCTATGATTCACCCATCTTCCCCTGCCTTTTGTTGCAGTTGCCCCACAGAACTTTAACATGTTTTAATTTTTTTTTTGTTGTTGCTTTTTTCTTGCATTTCACATCTGAAGTAAACTAGGTACATACGTACATTTTCATAGCAGCTTCTTCCAGTGCTGGGTCACGCATACTAACCCATTCACACAAAGGCCAATATACCTGTGGAGTGTCCAGTAAACCTAAACAGCACAGGTTTGGATTGCAGTAGAAAAAGAGGCATACTCAGAAAGAGTGCTTGAAGTGGAAAACAAATTACTGATGGAACTCTTGTTATGATGATACGCTAGCATTTCTTTAAAGAGTGGGGGTGTCCTTGTTAATTGTGGAGTGCTGCAATATAAGTACATTTGACTGAAGAACGGTGTCTCGTGAAATTTCGAGCAGTGTAATATAGGGACATTTAATCATACAGCGGGCCCCGAATGAATCTCTGAGCGTCAGTCATTAGAGCACTAAGGAACATTGTCAGAACTCTTAAGTTGACATTTAAAAAGCACTGCCTGCTCAGAAAACTAATATAGGGAGAATGGGTAATCGACAGTGCCCTGATATGGATATTGAACCCATGATGCTTCAACTCGTAAAGTATATGCCATGATGCTTTACAGTTAAACTGTAAGCAATACTTACAAATCAAGCGCAGCAGTTGATCAGAATCAGAATATGTCTGAATGTCTTTATATTCCATATTACTATCATTCTATAACATTTCTAGCACTTCCTCAACTGAAGATAATTCTTTAGTATAGACTTCAAGTACATCAAACAATCGCTATGTTCTCCCTGAAGCACTCTCACAGAAGCTTAGGGTGTAGTAGTGCATAATGCTAAGCCCTTTTTATCCTGTTTTTTTCATGTCTTTTGACCAATCACAGAGAATCATACATCATTGGGATTCTGTGAACCTCAGCTGTCTAATAGTAAAGTCTTTCACTGCGTGTGGCGTTATATAGGGGAGGTCCTTGATAAAAGCAGATTTACTCAGCTGTGACGTACTGCTCACCTCTGCACATATACGTGTGCAAATCACTTATTTTAATAGTGAAAGTGAGCAGACAGCATGGAAATTTATGATTTATTTATAAGAACACCCTTGGGTATATAAAAATACCATTATTGCTTTTAATTAATTTGTGGTTTTATTGCAACTTAACCATTCTTATCAGAAACAGGTTCATATTGTTTTCCAATTGTATTATCATGGTATTTCCCTTTACTTGCCCTTTACCTGTTTCCTCAAGGGTAAGTGTTCTCGTCAAGTTCGTTATTGGGTTGGTCTACTGTTGCACTTTAAGATGAACACACACACATAGATAAACACACACACAGACCCTAACCACAACAGTGCCCCATGAATGACACACACACTGATTAACCCTTAGCACTTTAAACCACACAGTGCTATAGGAATAACAGCCTATCATTCAGCACTTCAAGAGACTTACTTATTTTCGGCACGAACAACAATACGATGTTTTAGTGATATCTCAGACCTAAATATTACTTTTGGTCTACAAGAATACATTTAAACATACAAAGACTCAGCACTCTTGACTATAGGCCATTTATCAACCAAAAAAACCTTCTTTCTCGTATTTGTTCCTTCTATTGAGTATAGCGCTCTCACTCTCAGCCTTATAAACCTCGCAGCACAGAAATAATGGCAAAAATCCGGTTGTCACCAGGTGCTCAAAGAAATCTAACTTATTACTTCAATCACTCTAGACATTAAGACAAAGCATTGAAAGTTAAAAGCAGCATGGTATTTATTACAAGAATAATAATACCACAAGAACAAAGAATACTAGAAAATAGGTACTGATAGGAAAGTCTGAATATATAGTATTTAGAAAAAGCTTACGAAAAAGTTACAGATGACAAGGATGAATGTCCCAGGGAGGCGTTTGATTTAGCAATCGATGTTCATGATGCCTTTCTGACGACCAGGGCCGTCTTCGTCTGTTCCTCTTCTGCTTCTCCTTCTTCTTCTTTGCTTCTTCTCTTTGCTTCTCTCTATCTTGCTTTTCAAGCCAAGGCATATTTATTATGAAATGTCATGTCTTGGTTTCACAACACATGCACCTGATTGGCTGGCTGTCAAAATGATTGATGAATTCATTCACTGTCCGCTTTCCCACACAACAAAACCTTTGATGTACTCTGAGGTATCAGTAGTTCTTCCTGTCCCAGGCTGTAAACCAAACTGTTGTTCCAGATGTCCATCCATAAAGTAATCAATAGCCTGAGGTATCAGCTCAGCATTCTTTCTAAGCTATGAACAAGTGTTATAAAAGTGATGTGTAAGTAGTTCATCTGTTGTCTTGTCTTGAACAAAATATAATGGAAACCAAAATGTACAGATTTTATACACCATAACACCATAATGATCACGGACATGTTGTTGTTAGTAACATTGCTCCTTTGCTATATCATGACAACTGGAAGATCCGAGATGTGACATTGTAGGATAGACAGAGATGCTATTTAAGATGACAGTGCTTCTCCTGTTGTTTAGGTTTCTGAATATTGTGACAAACCTTAGTGTATTTATTTGGCAATAAATGTATAATAAAGAGTTAGCACCTTTTGATTTAGGTTCCTGACTAGCGTTTTAGATTGATTTTTGTCTGAATTGTGATCCATGCCAGTTATAGGCAGCCATTTTTTTCTCAAGCTCTTTTCTTGTCTATTATCTTGTTTTTCTTGTGACTTACTAATTTTCACTTGACAAAACACAACACAGTGACCAAACCTGGACAGAGCTCTAGCATTATATTACTTGGTAAATTAGGTAAGAGCTGCTGATATTAGCTTGTGTTGCAATAGATGTGTGCCCTTTTCATAGCTGAGTCATGCCAGGATAGGATCTGGCTCCCTATGATCCTAAAAAGTGGGTTAAGTGGGTAGGGTAAATGGAATGATTGAAATATATATATATATACTAGCAGAATACCCGCGCTTCGCAGCGGAGAAGTAGTGTGTTAAAGAAGTTATGAAAAAGAAAAGCAAACATTTTAAATATAACGTAAGATGATTGTTAATGTAATTGTTTTGTCATTGATATGAGTGTTGTTGTCATATCTATCTATTTATATATATATATATATATATATATATATATATATATATATATATATATATATATATATATATATATATAGCAAAATACCTGATTGGCAGCGGAGAAGTAAAAAGAAAAGGAAACATTTTAATAATAACGTAACATGATTGACAATGTAATTGTTTTGTAATTGTCATGAGTGTTGCTGGCATATATATATATATATATACACACACACAGACACATATATAAACATATATATACATATAAACATATATATATACACATACTGTATATATACACACACACATATATACATACTGTATATACAACATATACATATCTACATATATACTGTATATACACATATATATACAAATCTACATATATATATCTACATATATATATATTAGGGTGGGACTCGATTAAAAAATTAATCCAATTAATTAGAGGCTGTGTAAGAATTAATCTTGATTAATCGTATGTAATCGCACACGTAAATTTGCCCCAAATCGCAAATGTTTTTTTTTATTTAAAACGGTTTTAGTGGGCGACAGAATCAAATAATAGACATGGACATGAATATTGTAAACTGAAGCTGTTTTAATTTCTGAAAAAAAGCTTTTAAACTGCATTTGAATTCAAAACAGAAACAAAAATATCATCCCTGGTTAAAATTGGGCAGACTTAAAAATAAAGTGGTAGTTTAAGTACTTTAAGTACATTTTCAGAATAGTATTGTCTTTAAATAATAATAACCAAAATTTCACCATAAAGTGCAGTTTTCTTCTTAAAAAATAAGTCAGAAACATAAAAGGTAATTTGACCAGCTTACTCTTTAAACTCTGAGTAACATTAGCCAAAATTATTTTGTACATTAGGCTAAAACAGTGTGATCATTGAACATTTTGTAATTAGATGTATTTAGAATTACTAACGGTCACGGAAGTCCAATGATCCCCAGTAAGAGCCACAAAGTCCGCTTTCTGTAATGCATCTAATTTTGCTTGCTTTTCAGTGTGCACAAAACCATGCTTTTATCAAGGCTTCGCTGGGTAGTCGAAATGATCAGTCGTAGGAACGCGCTTTATTCCGACTCTAACATTTTTGTAGCTGTGATGTGTGCATCAGTGTAATGGATGTACCAGGAAATCATGCATTGACAAAAGTTCCGTTTGCTTGGAATTGAAAGTGTGATTAAATCGTTATTTTTAACGCGTTATGGAGTACATGCATCAAGCTTCTCAGCTGTGCTTGTGCTAAGAAAGGGAAAATTTTAAAAATAACGTAACATGATTCTCGTTAACCTAATATTTTTCATACGTCCCAAACCAAGGAGATCGAAGGTAAAATGAATCGGTAGCTAGCGTACATACTCAGTACACCCCTCTCGGGAATCGAACCTCGGCGTTAGAGGCTTAAGACTCTACAATTGCCACAGCGTGTGGCTTGTCTATGCTAAAGTATGTATTGTAGATCGGGCTATATATATACATTTATATATATATATACCCGTGTATCGCAGTGGAGAAGTAGAAGTTATGAAAAAGAAAAGGGAACATTTTAAAAATAACGTAACATGATTGTCAATATACAGTAATTGTTTTGTGAGTGTTATTGAATGTTGCTGTCATCAAGGATTTGATTATCATTATTTCTTTCAATCAGGCTCGTATTTGTAGGATGTGTTCAAGTTACATTCCGTGTTTGTCAATCGTTGTAAAGATAAGAGGTTTCATTCATCGATTAGTTCCTTACTGCATCAATAAACAGCTCGTCTTCCTTTTATCTGTGATGTGACAAACTGCATGCACGGGTTTTTTTACGCTGTCTTCCTTTAGCGGGACATTCACTTTTTCCACCGTGTGCTTTGTTTCCGCAGTAGCTGCACTTATGAATATGATTGTATGTATAAGACGCTTCATATTTTTTGCTGCCTTCTCAATTGTGTAATTCGGTTTTTGTTCAGCACTCTTTGGAACTGTTGCTTTTTGTCTGTGCACTGCGTCAGTTCACGTGAGCCGCTTGGTGTTCTTGCATCGAAGGTTCCCAGCTGTACTGGTGCCATCTCGTGTAATGTCAGCTAAGACCCGGCACTTAAAAGTTTCTCTCGAGTTTCAATGAGTTTGTGCCAAACACCACCCTGACCATCTTATCTTCCTCTGCATAAGCACAGTCCTTCACCGTGAATATTTACGGCAGTGTTTGTATTGGATTGCGCTGATGGACGGCCTTATATGGGCAGGCACTAAATTACAAGCGCTAGTGGCAGCCTGTCTATGAACTTAATTTAATATAAACTTACGGTTCACGCCGTGCTTTGTTTCCGCATATGCATCATTTGCTTCATAATGTTTTTCTGCCTTCTCAATTGTGAAATGGCGTTTTGTGCTCATCACTGGAGTTCTTCCTTGTTCTCTACGTACTTACGTAGGAGGCGTGATGATGTCACACGAAACTCCGCCCGCGGCCATCTCCAACTCAAGACTCCATTACATTATATGGGAAAAATAGCTTCCAGTTATGACCCTTATGCGTAGAATTTCGAAATGAAACCTGCCCAACTTTTGTAAGTAAGCTGTAAGGAATAAGCCTGCCAAATTTCAGCCTTCTACCCACGGGAAGTTGGAGAATTAGTGATGAGTCAGTGAGTCAGTGAGTGAGTCAGTGAGTTAGTGAAAGAGTGAGGGCTTTGCCTTTTATTAGTATAGATATATATATATATATATATATATATATATATATATATATATTGAAGTGAATCCTGTGTTAATAAAATCAGGTAAGAATAACTGCCAAATTATTGAATCATTTTCTAAGATCTGCTTTCAGTTAGATGAGACCATTTAATTAACACCCTAAGCCTCAAGTATTTCTTGTTGTGGAACACACAGCATAACAGTGGCTTCTGTTATTTACACGAGTATGCAACAGACTCAGCTAGTAGATAAAGCCTCTGCTGATATTAATAGAAAAGAGATGAATTTATATTTTCGCAGTACTTAAAGGTGAGCTGGTCCACCCCTTTATTTGTTGAATATTTTGATTCAATAAAATTTAAGTTAATGAAGAAGTTTTGATCCTAGATTAAGAAAAAGAACAATACAATCTGATAATATCAACAGAAAGAGAGGAGCTGTATCAGCATTTAACTGTAAAAGAAAAAGGAGGGTAAAATGTTTTTTTCTAGAAAAATAAAAGAACAGAAACAAAAAGTGTGAAGGCTGATGATAGCTATACCGTCTAAATATTGTGTCTCCAACCTTCTATCTTTTCAAATGAAGCAGTAACCTTTAACTGTTTCCTTTTTTAAATTAATAATTTTGTTCCTCACATATTAATTAAATATGTCAAGTGCGAAAGAGAGTTTGCATATTGTGAATGCATTACACTTTACAATTAGATGAATTAATTTCATAGATGTCTTCTTTTTAAGCTTATGTGCTGTATACATACATAATAGTATATGAGGAGATATGGAATTACATTACATATGAAAAGCTTTACTAAGTTTCCAGAAAATGTGTGAAAAGTCATAGTATGTGTCAATCTGAAAGTTTTAACAGAAAATCAAATATTCCTTGAGAAGAGATATTGCATTCTGAAATTAGGGGTTGTAAGCCTCTAGGGGGCATACTGCCACCCTAATTCCCGACACAGACACATCAGGTCACAGGTTCAACTCACCACCCGTGTTAATTTGTAGTTTTGTGCACAAAATACCAACACCACAGTCCCTTCTTGCCACCAGCACATCTGCCTCCACTCCTCCTCAGGCTTTGTCTGCTTCCTCCCAACTCTGCCCCAACAATGGAGTGAGACAGCTCCACTTATTCAGGTCCAAGGAGTGTTCCAGGTGGCTCATTAGTATTACCTGGAATCACTCCTAGGTGCGCTGGAGGTCCTCCATAGTTCTCTGCAGCTCCCCTTGGCGGCCCCCACAAAACTCAACAGGGCTTCACCAAGCTCCAGGTCCCGACATGCCCTGCGGGAATCCATGGTGGCACAGCTGCCCAGGAGGGCTGCCCTCTAGTGTCCCAGGGGAGGTATTGCCTCTTCAATGCCCTCTCCCCTGGTCCTTCCACTCTGCTGGCGTCCCGGCCAGGTAGTGGCCATGGCTGCCCATCACAGGGCTTACATATCTAGATAATCATCACACACTAATGCACTGTGATTGTAATTAGTTTTGCATACATACTGTCTTTGGAGTGAATTTTGTTTTGGGTATTTCTTTATTTTTACTATAGCTTTATTTTATTTTATTTTGCTAAACATCTCAAATTGTTGAAACTTGTTATAGTTCTAAACACATCGCAATTGAGTGTTCATCCATTGTCTGAACCCACTCATTCTAATTGAGTGTTTGCAGGCACCACTGCTTATCCCGGCAACATCAGGCTGTGAGCAGAACATTGGCATGCCTGGAAAAAATCACGTAAAAATCTAATGCTCCACAGTAGTTCAGATTTTATATCAGCAATGCTAATGGTGTTTGTCTTCAGTTATACAGAATGTTGTACAATATACAAGTTTGTAAGAATCTTCTGCATTTTTTGTAGTAATCTTAAAATGTAAAGCTTTCCATTATTCTCTGCTAGATGTACAGTATAGAGTTACAATTCAATCAGTAATAATTTCTGTAACATAAATGAAGGTATTAAAATGGGGTTGAAAATTTCCACATTTTTGTAACCTGGTATACAATTTGATCATTTAACAGTGTATACTCCCGTGTTTCTATGGTACACATTGCTTATTGGTGTATCTTTCAATAACTTTTAAACTCATAACTTTTTTACAATACTGAAATTAGGTCATTGATTCTCAATGAACATTATGTTCATGTGAACACGTGTTTTGTGGTTCAAGACACTTACAAGACGTAACCCTAAAAGTTCTCGTTTAAATAAAATTTGTTCATTATTCTCAGCTATAAATTTTCTTTGTGATAAACCTGTACTAAATAATGACATTCATAACTGCTTTTAATCAAATTAAGAAGTTAGATCAGAAGATGTGACAAGTCTATTCTATGATTTTGCACTTAATGTACTGTACAAATGTACCTTGTTTTGTTCTGTCAGGTAAACACAGGTGTTTATTTACTTGTTTATAATGTTGCACTATAGAATTTAGATGTGTTACTAAAAAATAATGATTAAAGAGTAGGGTACAGTTTGTGACTCCCTGCACCAGATGTTTATTATTGTTTGTAATGATCAAGATTTAACACTGTAAGATATTCTTAACTTGACCAGAAGCAGTGGTCCCTGTTGTGCTGTTTGTTAAAATGAATGCGCAGAGTGTTAATCTTAGATCTCTGTACTATTGTGTCTCTCTTCACAATAGTGTATTTACACATGAATATAGCTATAGCTGAAGCTAACTGATCTATTAACATTTCTCTTCCAGTTTTCCTTTTTCCTGCTGCTACTGCCTCTACCTACACCTTTCAAAGTATTTCCTCTTATTAAAATTCTTTAATATTTTAGTGCAGCACAGGTAACAGAATATATCATCTATTGTAGTTTAGCTGTTGTGTTGTCAGTAAGGCAAGAATGCTAACATATCTTATATATTACCTGAGCATATTTAATCCTGACCTAGACATACTCTTGCTTTATATACTGTATATTGTGGGAAGTAGCCCGGACACAGACAGACGGACATGTATGTCACACAACACACATTTATTTTGCAAGTATTTACAAATTTTAAAGTGCACAACCCAGTGCCGTAGCACCAATCACCCCACAAGTCCAGGCCAACACACATTGCCTTTCCTTTCTTCAGGCCGCCACTTTCCTCTCCGAGACCTCGTCCTTTTCCACCCGACTCCAGCCCTGAATGAAGGGAGGCGGCCCCTTTTATTGTCCCCCGGATGTTCTCCAGGTGTGCTCCGGCAATCTTCCACCGACACAACCCAGTATGACGGAAGTGCTGGCTGCATCCCCGGAAGCACTGGTGTGGCGGAAGTCCTGAGGTCCAGGGCTGTCCAGGCATTGGGACGCCCCCAAAGTAACCAGGATGGTCGCCCCGGATGCGCAAGCCCACCTCTGGTCCTCCCGTGTGCCAGAATATACTGCCACAATTTACTGTGTATATATATATATCCATCCATTATCCAACCTGCTATATCCTAACTACAGGGTCACGGGGGTCTGCTGAAGCCAATTCCAGCCAACACAGGGCGCAAGGCAGAAAACAAACCCCGGGCAGGGTGCCAACTGTGGGAGGAAACCGGAGTACCCAGAGGAAACCCACGCAGACACGGGGAGAACATGCAAACTCCACGCACGGAGGACCGGGGAAGCGAACCCAAGTCTCCAAAGTGCGAGGCAGCAGCGCTACCCACTGCGCCACCAGGCTGCCCTATTGTGACAGATGGCCGGGCCCTTGCCCTGCCAGATGCCTCCATGCTAGAAGGACCAGGGGAGCCAACCTATGTTACCTCCCCCAAAGCACTAAATGGCAGCCCCCCTGGGTTGCAGCAGTGCCTCGGACTCCTGCAGGGCTTCATGGGAGTTGGAGTTGGATACAGCCTTGTTGGGATCCGTGGGTGCCACCAGGGGGTGCTGCATTGGCTGCTGAGTCATGGAGAACAAATCTTCTGCCACGCCTGGAAGTGCTGCCGGAAGTAGGGCAACAAGCACCTGGAGCACTTCTGAGTGTCTTATAAAAGGAGCCAGCAGAAGCCACTCCGGGAGCCAGAGTCAGGAGTTTGAAGATGAAGCTTGACCAGAGGAGTGGAGGAGAAGAGAAAGAGAAACAGACGGAAAAGTGTTGTGTTTGTGCTTGTGCTGGGACTGTGCTGTACTTGTGGGAAACAGGGGATGGTGTTTCCCACAAGGTAAAAAAACAAATAAATAACTGTGTGTGTGCCTTGAACTTGTGTCCCACGCTTATCTGTGTCGGGTTGAGGTGGTGGTGTCAGCCTGGTGGTCCACAAAATATACAATATATATAACTGAGAAACACCCCATAGCATGTTGCTGCCAGCACCGTCTTCACTATTGGTATGGTATTAAGCAGGTGATAAGTAGAATCTCGTCTTCACTAAACATATTGCTTGGGGTTCTGTCCAAGGAGTGCAATTTTTGTTTTGGCAGACTAGAGAATCTTTTTCTTCTTGATCTCACAGTCCTTTAAATACTATCTAGCAAACTCCAAACAGAAGTTAGACACTTTTCCATAAACACATTATTAAAGGAGTGCTTGTGAAATGATATCTCAAATAGGTTCTGCAGTCTCAGCAGATGAATTCTGATGCTCGGTTAGAGTGACCTTTGGGTTCTTGCCCAAGGTTCTTCTTGCCCAGTTACTCAGTTTGGCCAGATAGCTAATCTTCCAAAATCTTCCAATTCAAAATTATCGAGGCCACTATTTTTCTGTGACCACTCAAAGCTTTAGAAATGTTTTTATACCCTTACTTTGATCTATGTCTCAAAAGAATTCTACTGCTGAAGTCTGTAAAAAGCTCCTTGAACTTCATGACTTGATTATTGTCCTGACAAAGTTGTGAATTGTGGGACCTTATATACACAGGTATGTGCCTTTCTAAACCATGTCCAAGCAATTCAGTTTGCCACAAATGGACTCCAGTTATATGCTTAATACATCTCAAGGATAAGCAACGAACATGAACCTGTAGAGTGCCACAGCAAAGGGTGTGAATGCTAATGAATTAGAGAATGAGAGAGTTCACTTTTTAAATTTTTAATAAATTTGCAGACCTTTCTGTAAGCATATTTTCAGTTTGTTTAGGAGTTATTGAGTGGAGACTGATAGGCAAGAATGGCAAATTTATTAATTTAAAATTAAATCTACAAGACAATAAGATGCATGGAAAGTGAAAGGATCTGAATACTTTCTGAATCCAGTATATTGGAGATCAGTAGATTTTCAGCAGCCCATAAACCACAGAGTATGCTACTCTGAGCAACCTAATTAAAAGTTAGATTAACTGGGTTTATTTAAGACAGGTATATTTTGATGTGTCTATGTACATAAAGTGTATGTATTAAAAATTCATACAGCATTTGTAAACAAGCTAAATAGATAACATGTTTTCTTTTTGCAAAAATCCAGAAAATAATAGCAATCCTCATTGTTTTCCATAAGGCACAATTAGTAAACCTTTTATGAATAATAAAAAGTAGCCTCCAGTAAACTGTGTTATATATAATTTCCATATGTAGGATGCCAGTGAATAACTAATTCAGATCTAATCTTCTTGTTTTATGACTCAGAGAAATGACACAAATGCACTTCCGGGTATGTAATAAAGATACACATGTTAAAGCTTCAGGACGTTGTGCAACAGTAGATGTTGTCTGCTTTGTGACACTTCAACTTCAAGTAAAATGTTTGCGCAGTGTGCACTGATACTGTGCCAACAAGGTTAACTGAGGGCCATATAGTTTATGATGACATGAATTATCAATCCATCCATCCATTATCCAACCCGCTATATGTGTTTTAAAAATGTAATATGTAACAACTATTGATCAGAAGTAAATATATGCCAAAAGGTCATTTTGTATGCATATATTTTCTCTGTAAACATAAACATTCACTGTTCTCCCTGCTGTTTTGTGACCAAATTGAATGCCAATTCCATGTTATATTAAACCTTCCAATTTTTGTGACTGTAGCATATCCCCATCTGTAGAGGGCCTAGCTGTAGTTGACATTATTTTCAATTTGTCTAGCAGAGCAAGTGAGTTCAGAGCAGCTTTACCACTTTTACCAACCAAAAGTCCAGCATTAACACTTTCAGATCCAAATTATCCAACCTACAGATATATTGTCACAGAGTATTCATAGTACAAGTTGGATTTTCTTTACATGTTGTTTGGGAAGGAGTGTTTCTTTTTTGTCCCATAATCTTTTAACAGCTCATAGACAGTATTAGACAATACAGAAACAGAGAGAGACGGTGAGAGACAAAGAATGTCTGCATGTGTGCTATGCAAAAAACAGAAACATGGGGTATAGTTAAATCAAAATATTTTTTTGTGACATACATATATTAAAACAATGCAAAACTATTCTCAACAATAGTAAAGCCATAGATTCATTAAGTTAATATATGAAAAGTTCCATGTAACATAGCATTAGTAGAAAATGTTTAAAGGATAATTTTGTTATTTTTCAAGTCAAATTTATTTCTCTACAATCATGCTGCATATTAATTTGTCAAATTGTGTAAAACTAATATGTTAAACAATACTTAGTCTCTGCATGTGTTTTAAAATGGAGCTCAAGGGGCACAGGTCAAAATGTAAAAAGAAAAGCCCTAAAATTCACCAGATATGTCCACTCTGAAGTAAAAAAGCTTTTGATTGAAGAAAATGTGCCTTGCACGTTTCTGAGACATGCTTATGACAACAAGAATAAACTGGAAGAAATACATTTTATCATAGATTCTAAGTACTGTTTCCTAGAGTTAAGGATATATTTCCCGCTCACTCTTCTGCTCACAGTGGCCATCATGGGTGAAATTTTACATTTTTTTTACTGACACACACCCAGACGCCATTTGTTCTACACCTTTCCGTGGCTTCATAATTTTCTCATTTTGTCTCTTTAATTCAATTTCTTCAATGGTAATGTTCTGCTATGGTTTATAACAAATGATGATCTGCACAAAAGTGTCTGTTATGGAAGCAAAGTCATCAGTATTCTATGAAATCATTGACACCACAGGCATACTCAGATGATATTTTTTGCCTATATCATGTGTACACAAGTCATATCTACTCTATATACATGTAAAATTCCATTACAACAAATATCTTTACAATGTAATTTTCATTACAATGATTTTTATGGTCCCGACAGTTTCCCCATATAACACGAGTTTATAGAAATCTTGTTACTATGAAGTACATTCAGCAGATACCTTCATTACAATGAAGTGCGCAAAAGACCTTGAAATGCTGGAATGAATCATCCACAGAGCAGTTAGTTGTGTGGCTGCAGCTCAGTTGTGAACCATTGTAAAAAAAATTTCTTTCTACTAAGTTTCCTTGTACTGCTTTTTTGCTGTTTTTGTTTCCTGCAGTGATACCTTTTGCTTATTGTTCATCAACATTTGAAAAACATCCATTGGAATTTAACTCATTGTCACCTTCCTATAGAAACGACAGACATGAAAAATCAATAACAGTTCATATTAGAAAAAAAAATTAATTTTTGCAGCTGTCGATTGCGGCAAAAAGAAAAGAAACGTTAGCAGTGAATTCAGAATTTTTACTTTGACATTGTCAACTTTCTTGAAAGACTGAGCAAAAAAAGAAGAAAAATCTCGGCTTGCACATGTATGCGAACTTCTGCATTTGAAGATGCCGAAAAAGCCGTTTTTATGTGGTTCAGTGATACTTATTCAAGAAATATTCCTATTAATGCGGCACTCATTCAAGCAAATGTGATGTTTGTAAACTCTGTTGGGACCTCCCCCAAGTAGACAACACGCTGAAGAGCGGCCTGAAGTGCGATCACCGAGTCTGAAATATTTTTTAGATCCCTGGCAGGTCGTTGTAACGGAATGTTACCTGTATATCAAATCCTAAACCTAAAAGTGCAACAATTTTGTGCAACGATTTTATGTGATGTTTTTATGTCACGTTTTTGTCAAGCTTTAAATCGGGCTTATTTTAAAACCTACATACAGTAATCCCTCCTCGATCGCGGGGGTTGCGTTCCAGACACCCCCGCGATAGGTGAAAATCCGTGAAGTAGAAACCATATGTTTGTATGGTTATTTTTATATATTTTAAGCCCTTATAAACTCTCCCACACTGTTTATACATATTCCCCGCAGAGGTATACAGCATAATCCCTTTGTATTCTCTTAGATATTAGGTAAGATTCTTTGAAATTATGTATATAAACACACTGTTTATATACAGTAAAACCTAAATATTATTTTAAAGATATTGAGTATCTCCGATATCACATATGTTACAGCCATTACGATAGACAGGCCACCAGCAATAAATACGTACAATGCAAGAAAAATAGTATACAGTAAATGTGTGTACAGTGACACTAAATGTACGTACATGTACTTAACTGCGTGCTCTGATTGGTTAGCTTGTCAGTCAGGAGAACTTAACTGCGTGCTCTGATTGGTTAGCTTCTCAGTCATCCGCCAATAGCGTCCCTTATATGAAATCAACTGGGCAAACCAACTGAGGAAGCATGTACAGGAAGTAAAAAGACATTGTCCGCAGAAGCAGCGAAAAATCTGCGTTATATATTTATTTATGCTTTCATATAAAATCCGCGATAGAGTGAAGCCGCGAAAGTCGAAGCGCGATATAGCGAGGGATTACTGTATATATGTTTGATATTATTCGTTTCAGAATTTATCAAACTTTAATGTGATGTTAGATTTTGAGATTCTTATTCCGTTTTTAAATTCTAAACTAAAATATTTAAGAAATTCATGGTTTTTAATATCAAGAAAGTCGTGGTTTTTATTTTTGATTGAGTAAACTTTCTTTCACTGAAACAAACTATTTAAAAAAAATGATCTATTCATAACACCAACGTTTGTATTAAGGTGATTTAGTTAGCTGAAGGTCGAGTTATGAAGCCCCATTGCATACCACTTTAGTTTTCACATTATTTTTCCTGTTACTGTATTTAAATGAGTCATTTTTTAAAAAAAAAGTTTTTTATCTATAAGAAGGTCAGTTAAAATGAATGGATCATTTATTTAGTCTCTTACAAATCGAGCATAGTTTAACAGGAATACTCCAGTCGGTGAGAGAGTAAATATTTTATTCTCATTTCATGATTTTTACTCCGTTAAATAATTCATTTTTCTTTTACATATTTATAGAATTTCATGATTTTGACTCCAGTAAATAATAAATTTTCTTTTGTACACTTACAGATTTTTCTAATATTTTGGCCACAACTCGGGGTTGGACACTGATGGCGCCAGGGGGGCTTGTCCCACTAGTTTTTTATGTAATCTGCTGGCATACATACTAAGTCATATACAGACACAGTGGTTTAACTGCAGATACCCACTAAAATCATATATTTTTTTCTAAACTTCTTGTACAGTCAAATTCTTCATTGCATCTGTCCTTCATGATGCAATCTCAGATGCGTGTCAGCATCAAGCAATGAAAAAAGACTGTTTATTGTTGCCTTTCATACTGTCAGATACTGTGAGTGTGCTGCCTTTTAGCATTGTGCTCTCCAGCTGCTGCTTGCCACATCTTCTTTTTTCTCCACATGGGAACTGGTGTAGGCTGTGTGCTAAATGTTATGTGTTAGCAAGGGCTCTTTCCAGGCTTATATTTACATGTCTTTTTTCTGTCTTTTTCTGTTCATTTGTTTCAGTTGTTTCTCTTGACATTGATCTATCTAATTTGATTTATTATTTATCTAATACCTATTTTCTGTTAATTTTATTATTTTTGTTTATTATTTTGTTTCTGTGTCTGTAATTATGTTCTGGCATGTTTCTTGATTTTTAAGGGTGGACCCTAAAGAGGTGGGCCACCCCTACTTTATCACTAAGAAACTCCCCCCAGCCTATAATGGCAGGCTGCGAAAGCAAGATCACGGAAGGTCATTGTTATTTGTGACTGTTGCCCCTATTTTGATTTACTTGTTTTGTTTTCCATGTTTTGCCTGTCTTTGGACTTTGATAATTGGGTTTTTCTATTGATACTTGGCCACTGTGGATTGCATTTGCCAGCTAACCCTTCTGCCTTGTAATGTCTTGTATGTTTAGGCTGAACCCATCCAGTGGAGCAGACAGTCAGGCTGCCTGAAAGTAAAATGTATCTGGATTGGTTAGTAGGGATTCTGGTCTGCTTCTCATCTTTTGCCATTGTTTTGTGCTGTGAAACATGTAACTAAGTAATTTGATTGTGTGTAAAACATTGTAATGCTGTTTCTCCTGATTTTATATGAGTAGTCACCTAACTGAAATGATGAGCCATTGAACCCACAAGTTGGCGTGATTGTAGTACAGGTTACTTTCTGTGTTGATTTATTTTACATAGCCTCCAAAACGATTCATGCCAAGCTGCGATGTGGTGCGTGTTGGTCAAGTGTGCACATAACATTTTCTTTGTACTTTATACACATTACAAAAATCTCAACTGAACTGATTATATTACATTGAATTTTTTATCCAAGCCTTAGATTTTTGAAAGACACAAGACCACCTACATGTTGATACTGAGTTTACAATGCCTTTATCACATAGTACTATGTGAATTCTATGGTGTGTTGTGTGCACCTGTGGTAAAAAAGAACTGGTGAGGGAAAAAGAGGAGACTTTGCAATAAAACTAAACCGCAGTGAAACAAATCAATGTGCCACAAAGCAGTTATTTAATTTTATAGCCCATGCTGAATTGATATCACAGACGATGATAATAAAAGATGAAAATTTGGGGATATTTTTTGAATAAGTAACTGTCACTATTTCTTCTGGACATTTACTCAAACCCATAATATGATAAGTTTAGTTCTGAGTTGTAATTTTAAAGCAACATATGTTTAATAATCATTATAACATTACTGAATACCACTGCTGGTGCTATCCCATGTCTGCTGCATCTATTTATCCACAATCACCCCCTGCTGCAGATAATTGCTGCAGTCCATGACTGAAGTGGAATGCCAACAGCTTTCAAATGTGTCTATGATCTTTATCATCAGACATAGTGAAACACTATAAATGACTAAGTGAATCATTTTTTTATTGTCTGGTTGTCAACAGACAGAGACAGCAATTCACAACTGGGTATAAGCCTACAGAAATATCAGTAACCATGCTTAAAGATGATTTTTCAAGATAAAAAGCATATGGGACTGAAAGGTTGCCGTTGAGGGCAATGAGCAGTGAGATGAAGCGCACAGCTAGTCTCCTTTTAAAATGGCTGAATCATCTCAAACTGTTAGTTTTTGTTTATCCTCCAAAATGACAATGACATGCTGTATTAAAATGTTTTCAATCTCAAGACATGAATCATTACTCAATAGCACTCTTAAAACACAATACGTTTTAAGGCTTTTGTTTTCACATTCGAACTCGTGCCGTTTGAAAAAACAAGCATGATATTTTTAATTAATAAAAAATTCTTCACTTTAGAAAACAACTTCTTGTGGCAAATGAATACAAGCATGATTGTGAACAAATAACTTTGGCTTCAAAAATATCAATCTTATCCTTTAATAATATATAATTCATATTGTGTCTTTCAGTACTATATTCATTAAAATAATATTGTATCGTATTTGCAGCTTGTCATTCAGTTCATATTGTTTTTTTTGTTTTTTTCTCTATTAATTGTCATAATATATTTTAACTAGGACTATTCATACATATTTAACCAATTTGCTGTGCTACCGATCGACATTTTTGGTGTTAATTCCTTTGACTTCATCGTTTCTTGGTGCTAGGATTGCCCATGTACTCATTTTTTCTGTTGATAACCCCTCACGGTGAAATTATTCTGTAAGATTTGGACATAATATGTCTTCTTTAATTGGGACCTTAAAGTGAGGAAAACATTAAAATTTCTAAGAGCTGAGAGCGAGGAAGTGTGTCTGACAAAAACCTTCACAAGACTGAGTGGTGAGAGTACCATGGTCTTGTTTGAAAATGGTTGCTAGGAAGGCTTGACTTGTAAAAATATCGTGGCAATATTCTTGTCTCACGGGACTTGAAAAAATCTTTTCCAAAAAGTCATGTCTCATTTCCTGAAAAATCTTGCCGCGTCGAAAGATTTTTTAATATAATAGAGAGATATTAATATTAGAGTATTAATTACAATAATACTACAGGTGACTGGTGCACTATCCTGGGCTTTTTGTTGCCATGCGCCCAATGCTGCGCCAATAGGCTCTGGCCCTCTGCAATCCTGACTTGGATTATGCAGATTTGAAAACATTATATTAATTCTAATAGTAATAACGTAATAATTACAAGTGTCCCCCCCATACATAGATGTCTTTCATTTCAGGGTCACAGTAATTTGGACCCCGTCTCTTCCAAATGTGCATCAGAAGCTGAATCAGAAGTAGTTCTGCTAAAATTTATTGCACATTCTTTAGCAAGATTAGTGGATATCACAGTATAGTGCATGTTTTATCATTAAACTCCTAAAATAAATAAGATAGAACTTTATAAAATGTGTTTTTTACATCTTAAAAATTATTGTTTGAGTTCCAAAAGTCTAGTAGCTCTAAGGAACATGATGCATTATATTAGTATTTCATTTTAGGGTCTGTTTAAATGTAAAACTTACTATAACGTAGAACTGTTACCTGTAATACTTACAATGCAAACCAATAAATGCTTTGGACAACAGACATTTAGTGGCACACAAAATTCAGACTAGTAATAGTTCACTCATTTTATGGTTCTTGCAAATGATTTGCAGCGTATATACAAGATTTAATTTACTAAATAATTGACTCGAAATTTTTTTGTATTAATACCAATTAATTAGACACATGTTAGAATATTTATGTGATCCAATATTCTCACAAATGCCGGTCTTAAATAAGCTCCCAACATTCATTGTTTAAATATTATTTTTTATAATATTGAACTGACTAGAAACAACATCTAGAGTTACATGAGAGTCTATTTTTATTAAGTTACTGAAAATGAAATAGAATACAAAATGGGTATGACACCCAAACCATGAGAATAAATCATCTGAAAGCAAAGCAAATAAAACAAATCAGCAAAACAGTAGCTACACTACATGCTCTTCAGAACAGGTTATCCATCCGAAGCGAAGCACGTTAGGACCTAGGTAGTACTTGGATGGGAGACCAACCAGGAAAAGCATGGGTTACTGCTGGAAGAGGTGTTTGCAAGGCCAGCAGGGTGGCTTACCCTGCGTTCTGAAAGTGGATCCCAATACCCCAGTGCAGTGTTGGGGGCACTGTGCTGTGAAAATGGATCTGTCCTTCAGGTAAGATGTACACTCTAGGCATCCTTCGTAAGCAGTATGGTGTATCCTGATGTCCTGGCTAAATTGCCCACCTCCTTCTGGCCCCCTAATTATCCCCTGTTTCTAATAGGCAATCTCTCATCCCTTTACCCCCTAACAGCTAATGTGTGGTGACCATACTGGCTCAAAAATGGCTGCCATCGCATCATTCAGCTGGTTGCTACACATTAGTGGTGGTCGAAGTGGCTCCCCACTCACTATGTCAAAGCACTTTTAAGTAAAGAGAAAAGTAACATACAAATGTAAAGAATTATTATTAAACTCATACAAAAGACCATGTAACATTTGTGGCAGCGTCATTGTAGCATTAACCACACTGCACACAATAGCAAAATCAACATTGTACCAGCCCTCTGTAAATACCTGAAGTTGGAAACAAATCCGTGCTTCTTCCCATACTTAGTTATGGCATTACATTTAGTGTTTCCAATATCATGGTTACGCACTATATCCACACAAGACCTCAAAATAAAAACTGAGAATTTTCATTTTCAACAGTGTTGCCAGATCTGAACAACTGTAATTGATGTGCTACTTTCAAACAAAGTTTACACAGAGCTACCTGATAATTGAACAATGGATGGAAATTACAATAATTAGTACACTATTCATGGAACTTGAACTAGTGCAGCATTCTGCGGTGTGTACCACTTTCAGTGATGACCCCTGTACCTGCAACTGATTTCTTTATACACCACACTCCAGTTGTGACTTTGCAAACAGAAACTGCTTTTAGCTGATTTTCTTTCTACCTATTTAAGCCATTAGTAACTTCTATTTCCACCATTATGCATAACACAGCCAAAACTTAGCTACCCACAGTGAAAAATAGCAACTTCCGTGTGTGGGGGTTGAATTGATGAAAACAACTACAGTCTAGTAGAGGGGTTTAAATATAATAGGATCTTAGTAACCAGTGATGGGTATTTTGTTGATGGAGTAAGAGGTCGTCACCTGCACTTCTAAGAGGTTATTTTGCTGAACAGTTCTGTTGCAATGAGATCATAGTTTCAGGATTAAACTTTTGTTTTACCAGTAAGTTTAGATCTTGTGTATAATTCCAGGTTGTGACTAAATGAGTAAGAACATGCAGGAAACACTTGCAGTTCTATACAGATGGAAGATTATTCGTGCTGGTTTAGGCATTCTGATATGGATGCCCTCGTGGTGAATCACAGTGTGCCTGGCACAGCTGACTAGGCAGAACCGGGGTATGCAAGAGGAATTATAACAGACAGCTGGCCTTGAAATACCAAAGAATCCCAGAAGAGTTGGAATCTGTTGCCAAGGCAAAAGGAAACCTGCCCTGTCTGCCCTGCTCAGCAACCTTGACTTTTCTCAGGATAAGCACTCCTGTCACTTTATTTTGGATGTTCAAAGATGAATACTAGAATGAGTGTCAAAGTTTTAAAATATAAACTTCAGAATACTGTGTATGCAACAACAGAAAATGAAGAGCACTTATAATATTATTAATAACACAGATTTATGAAGGGTTAAGCTATCTGATTGCTGCTTAATGAACCTATTGTGTATCTGTTATATTTAAGTTATATTTAAAAAAGTTAATCCTTTAAAATAATAATTATACAGAACATAGTGTACATTTACATTGGTTATTTAGTTCTGCCAATTCAAATTCAGTGAATTTCTTACTTGCATGTTTTTATTCACAAGCCATATGATGTATACACTTACCATTCTGACCTTAGAAGTTTTCTACAATAATTTGATGAATATGTACATGTAAGTACATTTTTGGAAATTGGTTGTTTATGGGATGTTGAGAAAATGATGATTAACGTTATCCTTAGGCTGCATGTTTTTATGAATGTTTTATTGTAAGGACTCCACTAAATTAGCTTACATGCATTTGATCCTTTGATGGTAAACTTTATTTGTTGCTATCAGCATAGATATTTAATTTTAATAAGGCCAATAAGAAAGAGTTTAAGAGATTGTTTGTAATTGATTTTTAATAAACATAATTGTACACTAATTGCATATATGTCTCAACCAAAAAGAAAAAAGGTATATTTATATCTTACCTGGAAATGACACCCCCACCTTATATTATAGTTTAGTTATGCAAATGTATGCACCATTTGAGAGGTGTAGCCTAAATAGCCCAGCTAATGAATTCATTTTTAAAATACTGTCATGTAGTACTAGGGTGTTGTACCGTGTTAGCCTTTATGGATGTAATGAGAAGTCAAGTAAAATGACACCTTTTATTGGCTAACTAAAAACTCAGGCCCCTTCTTAGTTGCCTTGAAAGTTTGCATATTATAATCTTTTTAGTTAGCCAATAAAAGGTGTCATTTTTCTTAACTTCTCATTAAAATGTTGTCATGAAATTAATGATGTATATTTTTAAAAACGCAGTAGGCCTTGGCTGTCCAAAGTTCGCGCTGTATTCCCAGTATATCTGAAACTTCAAGCAGACTTCACCAGCATAAGTAGGTATGGCCAAAAAAAACTCATTGAGCAGGTCAAAAGGAGCCTGGACTTTAATGTGTCAAATAAGAAATGAAAGTCGAAACCCAGGGCCCAAATCACAAAAACAACATTCCTTTATTATTAAATTATTATTAATGTATTTATTTTTTATTATTCAAAACAAAAAATTACAAGAGAAGGACAATCAAAATAGGGAAGAGGGAAATTTAAAAATAAATGAAACTGTGATCTAAAAATCAAAACCTACAAATAAGAGCCAAAGATTCAAACATTAGAAAACAAACCAAAACACTTACCAAAATAATACATGGATGATAGTGGAACAACAAAAGTGAGAAAAGGCTAATTTTTTAGCACTGACTTGAGTCCTCTTGGCCCTTGATAAAGGCTGAACCCCTTAGGTTCAAAACGCAAAGATAACATTCAATAGACTGCGGTGGGCTGGCGTCCTGCTCAGAATTTGTTCCTGCCTTGCCCCATGTGATGGCTGGGATTGGCTCCGGCAGACCCCCGTGACCCTGTGTTAGGATGTAGCAGGTTGGAACAATGACTGACTGACTGTCTGACTTCATTCATTCAATAGAGTTAGCATAAAAAGCATCACAAATTGAAATCCAAAACACAAGAAGATGTTGGGTTCAAAAACATTACTGAAGATCCATCTCTGCTCTTTATTCATTAGTTAAGAGTTCTGTGTTAAATTTAAAAGTTCAGTATTATAGGAATGTGTTTCTGGTTTATGATATGCACTGACTTATCTGGAAGTGTGTCAGTCAGTCATTTTCTAACCCGCTTAGTCCTTAACAGGGTCGCAAGCAGTGCTGGAGTCTATCGTAGCCGATGTTAGGCAACAAGGCAGGAGCAAACCCTAGACAGGGAGCCAGTCCATCTCAGAGCACTGACAGTATGTGCATAACAATATTTTAGCAAAAATATGCATGCATGGTTTTGAGCATACAACTGGATAACTCAAACATGGATTATGATTCTTTTTTCCATTTTACTTTTAACATCATTTGCCATTATACAGCATTCCATTGGGTTCTATTTTTTCATGAACTTTTTTCTTTCAGTTATGCATGAAAAAATAATATTATAAATGTTTCTCGACCGTCGGTACAACCTACATTTGGCACTGTAAGTAATATATAAAAAATATAATTTTTGGGTGCAGTATTCCTTAAATACAGAAACAATTCAGCAAATAAATAAATAATAAAAGGAAACATAGACCAAGGATAGAGCCCTGGCTAAATCACATTTTTCCCTTGAAGTGACTACACCAATTTATCAACTGTTTACAGAGGGAGATTGATGTAACTAGTACTTCAGCAAGAGCAGCCACCTTTCTTTGAATTAGATATTATGTAGATATAGATAAGTATATTAGAAAAATCACCTCATTTATAAAAGAGTTAATCAGAAGTATGGAAAGAAACATGAACCCAGTAGTAAATTCAGGGATTTTCCTTAAATCAATAGATTTTGAACACTGAAAACCTGTAGTCATTGAATTTCTCCCAGACTCAGACGAATACCTTCACTTTGATGAAAGAGCTTTAAATTCTGTATTTGATCTTAAAAATATTTCGGCAGCATAGAATGAGGTACATGATTATACCTCAAGATTCCTATTCCTTGAAATGACCTATTGATTGTGTTACTTTTTGTGTTAATAAGAACAGCACATGCAATTATACTGATAATAAGCCCTCCAATTTTTAGATGAAATTTTGCACAAAAGAAAAAGCATTACATAGTAAATAGGTGGTGACGTTTGGTCAACTTTTGTTTACTTCTAAATGTGCTGAAGCAGCAAATATACTTTTACAGACATGCCACATTCTTCACAACCTGTGTAAACAGAATCCACAGTGGGCAGAGACATTATTTAATCAAGCACAAAGATGCAATTATTTTCTCATCCTTTGCACAATTCCTTATCCTATGACAGTGATGAATGATAACAAGCAACAGAACAAGGAAAAGATTTATAAGCACAATACCGCAAACACATTTGCCAAGGAGGAACACTAATAACTAAGATTGAAAGCTTATGATTAATTAAAATTCCATTGGTGGCTGCAATACATATATTAATCTGTAGTAGTAATCCATACTGCATTGCATTTATTTGCTGAAGGGCATGCTAGAACTGTAATTTCAGATTGTAGAAGCAATATCATTTTGATCATCTTCTCAACAAATGGGTTTCTTTCAAAAACCTGTATATGAAAGATAATTACTATTATCCTCAAACTTTGGTTAATCAAGAGTAGTGAACACTGCATACATTTTGATTAGTGGCTTTGTATTATGTTTCATACAATAAATAAATGACTTCACAATCACCCAGTTAAGCAGCTGATTATGACATAGAAGACGACACATTAGAGACATTGATTTTATTTTCCTAGGATACAATATAGGCTCAGAAATTTCTGGCATGGCTGTAAATATAGGCTTTATAATGTTTTAGAAGATTTATCAATAACCTGAAAGCATTGCATTTTATACAATTATATATATTATACAATATACAAATACTTTTTTAGCATGTTACACTAAAATTAGGAAGTAATTTTTCACCCCCACTGATGGGGGTCTGGTAGAAATAATCCTGTTTTAGTGGAATACTTGGAATTGAAAATGAGACAGAAGATACATAAATAATTTTCTGTAAGTTACATAGAATGTTGTAGAAGTTGACACAACACGTTAATCTCTTACCATTGCAAAAAAGTTTTTTTAACAAATTATTATTGCAGTAATAGAATGAAAAAAGAAAACATCAGATATTGATACAACTGTAAATAATTTTCACAATATAAAAAGAGAAACACCCTCCCATGAAAACCAAAAAAGAAAAAGAAAGAAAGAAAAATAGTCCCAGGCCTTATGGACTAAAGTTCATCTGTGACTCAGAAATGATGGATTATAATACACAGGCACAGACTGTAATGTTTTATGTGTTTTTTACACATTTAAGTTTAAGATAGCAATAGCTAGAGAATATGATACTACAATTGCAAATTCTTGTTTTTCCACCCAGAATGTGCTGTTCTGTCCTCCGCTAGGAATTTATTTGGCACTAGTCTCAAAGGAGTTTAATGAGTATCTGTATCTATTAAATACCTACAAGGATTTAACATGAATTGTTTTACACTGTTGAATTTAATATTACAAATGTTACAAAATCGAGTATAACCAGACTATTTCAAGCAATTTTCTGACATTGTTTGGAGCAGTTGTCTTATTTAAAAAAAAAAAAATTGTATAAGTGCTGGTTGCTTGCATTAGTTAGGCACTGTAATTGCAACTTCCTGTACTTAGAAACACACATAAAAAGAACAATACCTGATGCAAGTTTCTTGCATTTCTCAGTCATTTTCCAACCCGCTATATCCTAACACAGGGTCACGGGGGGGTCTGCTGGATCCAATCCCAGCTAACACAGGGTGCAAGGCAGGAACAAACCCCAGGCAGGGCACCAGCCCACCGCAGCATTCCATACATTTTGCACTGATTTCCTTTATTTCATCAGTTTTATGTGTTTATTCACATAGTGCAAAGAAAGTCTGGAGGACATGTATTAAAATTAAATATGTTAACAGGTCAGCTTTGTTGTTTTCACAGAACAGAGTACACTATGAAAATGGAGTGTTTGGGAGATTCAGGTTTCAAGAGTGTAGTTTATGTTTTCATGTGTTTGTGTGTGTAAGTGACAAGATATTTGATAATATCACAGTCTTATGTTATATGTTCTATAGGGACTGTCAAACAAGAAAGCAATTTAATTATCAAATTTCAAATCATCTAATATGATTCATTCTTAAGACGTCATATCATCTGAAGAGTACTGTTCATAGTGACAAGAGCAGAGACAATGATATAGCATGTCTGAGCAGACACTGAGGAAAAAAGTGTAAATAAATACTAAAAGAAAGACAGCTTTAATAAGGCAAGACTTTAAGACTCATTCCATGTTTTGTGCTTAATAAAAGTATTATCCAATGAGCAGTCTCTAATTTCACTGAAAATCAAGGAAGAAAGGCATCACTGTTGCATGCATTTAAATTTAAATGATAGTGTCTTTTTTAACAAAACAGGACACTTGCTGAAAGTGGTCATTTATGTGATAAATCTTCAGTACCTAATAGCAATTTGATTTCTCATTTACTCTGAGAAAAGCCTACATTTGTCAGGACATTGATTCTACAAAGAACTGAAAGTGCAAAATGGGGATGCTGGCCTATGTCAGCTCCAATAACTCTCGCGGATGTTACAGATTAGCAGGATGTGCAGCTCAACTCTGTGTAGTCTTCTTTCTCATCTAACAGGCGACTGGAGAAGTCACTGCATTAAGCAGAACTTTGTTTGGTCGTCAGCTGTTGTTCTTGTTCCCTGACAGGTTACAATATATTGCGCATTATAATATGTCTCCCTTGGCACAACGGTTGTATTCAGATACTTAATTATACACTGATGGTGGTTTGCCAGGTGTTTAGGAAAAAATAGTAAATGTTATTCTCAAGCTGTAAAAAGAAAGGAGGGTTGGGACACAATGTTCGCGCTATGCAGGCTACACAGCAAATATGTTGTGCAAATCTTCTTTTCTTTCTTTCATTGTGAGAAGAATTTGTACCTTCTTTAAATCTTTGCTTTTTACTCACTGTTTTATATAGCATTTCCTTACATGTGAAGATGTCACTAATTGGGCTGTAGTTATGTTTTACAGATTGGTACATTTAATAAAATGGAAACTCAGTATACATTATGTAGCATTATGAAGACACAGAGATCATGTGTAATGTGTATTTGACGAGTAAGTAAATATGAGGCTTATCTTCAGAACAATTCTTTAACTAATAACAATACCAAAGTAAGAGGAACAGATCTGTTTGAAGTTCTTTGTACCACATAATACACCATAAGAAATTTTAGGTCAGTGTTTGATGGTCTGCAACCACCAACAAAGACAAAGAATTTAAAAGATTAGATTTTCTAGAAATTAAATAAGACCTAATTTGTATATTTCACAGATATTCACTAGAGATGTTTTTTTTTTAGGAAACTCCATTTCATACACAAGATAGAGCAAATACAGTAAATATTACAAAAACAAAAAATAATATAAGACAAAAAATCCCAAATAATGAAAAAAAATGAAATTAACAAAATTGACCAACTTTACTATTTAATGAAAAGAAAGAATATAAATATATAACACCTAAAGTATCAGGAAATATAAAACTAGAATAATATCAAAAGGATAGGGCAAGATATAAAGGAAACTACATCTCGGAATCAGTGCAAGAAGAGGAAAATATTAAAAGTAAAACAGAAAACATTTCATAAATATGAATAAAAATCTCATGGGGCTAATTTTAATTTTTCATTTTTCAAAAGACATGAATAATGTTATTTATAAACCATTAACATATTTTAGTAATATGTTATGATGGGATAGTTGAAGTCAAACTTAACCTCCGTCATAAATCTTATAAATATTTTATAGATATAAACTACAAGTACAGTGATATGAAAAATTATTTGTCCCTTCCATGATTTTCTACATTAATACAGATTTTTGATTCTGAATATTTCCATGTGTACTGCCAAATTTATTATTAGGTAGAGGGCACCCAAGTGAGCAAATAGCACATTTTTTAAATGATCTAATTTATTGAATGAACAAAAGTACCCCAAAACAACTGGCCCTTTGTGAAGATATAACTGTCCTCTTACACATTATAACTGGTTTCATCAGATTTTGCTTCAGTCACTGCAAACAGTAGCTTCATATAATTTAATACCAGTCTGTCATATTGTTGTGGAAAAGTTTTAGTGCATTTCAGATTCTGCTACAGCATGTCTTTTGCCATTAGATCTGGAGTTTGACTAGGCCAGTCCAAAATTTCAACTGTGGCTCTTTAAGCCATTCTGATGTAGGGTGGGTTTTGTGTTCTGAAACATGGTCTTGCTGCATGAAGGAGCTATGCTTTAGCTCATGGTCAAATAACTGGTCATCCTTATTAAGAATTTTGGAATATGCAGCATAAAAAATAGTTTCTGCAATTACAGAGAGGTGCCCAGGTTCTGATAGCAAAGTAGCACAACACCATCACACTACCACTACCAATACAATTGATGTGATGTTTTTATAGTGGGATGTTGTGTTTGCTTTACTCCAAATATAATGGAACCCATGTCATTCATAAATTGTCACTTGTGTCTCATCTCTCCATGAAACATTTTCTCAAAATTCTTAGCAATCATCCAGACACTCCCCGGTAAATAAAAGATAAGCATTTACTGTATGTTCTTCTTGGTTTGCACTTTTTTAAATCTTGCTGCTTTATAATATGTCAATTTTTGCCTAGCGTCCTTCTGATTATTGCTGAGACAAAAGTAGCCTCTAGTTCATTGGATGCTTTTTAGGATCCTTCATGACTTCTTGGATAAATTTGCTATGCTCATGGGCTGACTTTAGCAAACTAGTTTTTCCAGGTATGATGTACCGCTGTTCCAAGTGTTTTAGGGTTTTCCATTAGGTTTTTCAATGTGGTTCATTGCAGTCTCAAGACCATATAAATGGCTTTGTAGACCATTCTTGACTAACAGATCTAAAGTATTTTAGTCCTGTGTAAGTTGCGAGTGCACTGGAATGGCAATAGTTTATCTGTTGTCCTTCCAATGTACAAATAAGACCTGTTAAGGAATGCCAAAGGTGGCAACAACCCCTGGCTACTATTCACCACACAATCCCAGAAGTGAATATAAGGAACTGTCAAATTGATGATCAGGCGATTAAATGCCAAATGATGTCTCACAGGTAGAGGAAAGCAAAAGCTGCTACAGTAGATAGAGTTTTAACTTGAAAGGTCAAAGTTGATATTATAACTCACTACTTCACCCGACTGAACGTAATCCCTAGATGGTGTTTAGAGCCACAGGACTCAACTGCCAAGATGTACACTGGAAAATGTCTAAGAGAATAATACAAGGCATGATCGGGGAGTAGTTTTTGCTACAGGAACAGTGGAGAATTGACTGAGCCATCCCACTCAATAGATACAGTAGGCTTCTACAGTCATTTAAACAGGCAGAGATAGAAAAGTAGATTTGTCTGTTTGTGTGTATGTTCTGTCTGTTTTCATGCCTACCTGTATTTAATTTTGAAATCAAGATACTTTATTTTAATATGTAATTTTCTGTATGGTGTCCTGGCTATACAATTCTACCACAAATGCCCTGCTCCTACCACAACAGTGTAGGAGTGAAAGCTATGTAGCTAAGAGCAGTCAAATTCCATCCTAGAGACTGATAGGGATGATGTCCTGCTCTGAAATCATGGACACTTATGGCAATTAGAGACAACTGCATGCAAGAACATTTTCATGATTTTAATAAAAAAAATATAAGCTAAAAGAACTTGATATGACCATAATAAGAGATGAAGTCCATTTAGTGAGACTGAAATTTTGATTAGTAGAACACCTCTCCTTTGGAAAAATGAAAACAAAACAATACCTTCCTGCAATTTCTACCAATAAAACTGTAACATGATTCAATATAGCAATAGTGTAACATTAAATGAAACTGATAGAACTTCTAAGTAGGTTTATGGCAGTTTATGAGAAGAATATTGTTTAACAGAATCTTAATTACCAAAATGTTGATTAGAACTTTAATCATGTTTAAAGCCTCTGTGAATTTTTACATATTTCATTCTTAATACTTACAAGACTATTCCTCAGTTTATTTCTGTCCTTCAGTTTCATATGCATCACAGAAAAAAAATGTTTTTATGCAGATATAAAAAAAAAAGAAAACCCAGATTTGCTGCCACAGGCTTTGAAAATGCAGGATTTTTTTGGCATGTCTCCAGAAACAAAGGTTCTGAATTGTTGAAATCCTATATATATTCATATGACAGACACTTAAGACAGCCATTTATTTTTGTGCTTTTCTATTGGATATACCCAGGAGATAAGAACACACACAAAAGACAGGAAATTCAACAGGTCAGACATTTCTGGCAGAACGCTTTAGTTGCAGACAGTCATGGTTGAAAATTATGAGACGTTAGATTGAAAGCATTGAATTTAAAGACACCTCAAATGCACATGCATTTTAGTAATCTTCTCAACAGATGTCCAATTTTGACTAGGAAGAAAAAGCACATCTCAGACACATCCTGACAGTTGTCTTGTTAAAATATTAATCACTTCTTATAAAGTATTTTTGAAAGCATTAGTCCTTATAAGCACATTTGAATAACTCAATGTAATAAATGAATTAATTTTATTTTTCAAGGCAGTAGTTTGACATATATACACACATATTTAAATGAAAACTCATTGATTAATTTAATCTTAAAAAAAAACCTGACACATTTAAAAGACAGTGGCTTGGGAAGTGGGAAAAGATACACAATAATAAACTCATTATTACTACAATAAACAGAGTTATTCTAAGTTGTTTTGTCTAAAACTGTTTCCACTTTTCATGTTTTGTCCTTTAGTACAATGTAAGGTAAAGGAAAAGGGATGATGTAAGACTGTGCCACTTTGGACATACGGCATCACTGCCCCTTCTGTAGTCAAGGTGTTCCACAGCCGTGACTTATTAACTGCTTTTCAAACTCATTTTGTGGCCTTTTACCTTTAACTATGAAATCTTGCCTGATACACATTTTATGCCTGATACATTATTTATTTTGACACCTTACTGTCTTTGTTATGTTTCATCCCTGGCTTAAATGTTTTTTTTGTTGTTGTTGTTTTTTTCTTAAATAGCATTGATTTCGATTTCTGTTACATTTATTTGTGCTGACGAATATTTTGTTTATTATTTTTATGTAAAGAGATTGTTTTGCTGTGTCTATGTTTTTTTTTAAATGTATATTCCTTGTATACTTTTTTATACTTTATGTGGAGCCTACTAGAGGACCATCCCAGGGGGATTTAGGAAGAAGCTGTAGAAGAAATAGCAGCTTCGACATTGAGTTTTCTCCTTTCTTGTGGATTGTGTTTTTTAAACTGATTTTAGGATTTCCATAGGACCCCTTTTTTAGACATAAGGGATTGTCTGGTTTTCTGATTTTTCGACTTTATTGCGAACCTGTTTAATTTTCCCCATTTTTTTTGGTAATCATTCTAAGTCCTTTTTGAATCTTTTGAAGACATATTTAAATATTCAAGAAGGCTTTGTTTTAATTTGTTAGAGATTACCATAGGTATGGCTTTTCCATCTCCCGTTGACATTTGTGACTTTAAAATCCTTTACTCTATTTTTGGGTTTATGCAGGCTGTAATCCTGCCCATTGAGTTTGGGGTAAAGGTGTTATGGTAGTAAGGCCTACTGCGTTGAAGCTGACTTAGGGTGAAGAGCTGGGGCCTCATGTATAAACGGTGCGTACGCACAGAAATGTTGCGTAAGAACTTTTCCACGTTCAAATCGCGATGTATAAAACCTACACTTGGCGTAAAGCCACGCACTTTTCCACAGTACCTCATACCTTGTCGTACGCAAGTTCTCCGCTCGGTTTTGCAGACTGGCGGCACCCAGCGTCAAAGTGATGGTACTGTTCCTGTGTGGTTACTCCTTATTTTCCTGACGCGACTTTATAAATACAGTACACTGAAACTAACCGCATATCGTTTATTAGTGTGATGCATCTGATTGTGATTAACTTGAAACAATATAATGGTCCAGGGAATAGCCATAGTATTCCAAATACCATAACTGCTTTAGCGTTGTTACTCTCACTGCACCTTCTTCTTTCAGCTGCTCCCGTTAGGAGTTGCCACAGCGAATCATCTTTTTCCATATTACTCTCACTGCAGCACTCGGAGTATTTATATCACTGTATCTGAGTGTGAATCACAGCACTGCAGCTGATCGGAAAGAGAATTATCGGTATACAGCATCAGGCACACGCTACCTCAGCCACGGCAAAACGTTTTAAAGCCTTTCCTATACGGATCTCGCGGTTCAGAAACAGTTTCATCCCAAGAACTATACACGCACTCAATCATTGCTCCTTGTAGAACTGTTTGTACTTATAAGTACAATTACCTCACTGTAAACTTGCACTACAGTTATAATATTGCACAACCTGCGCCACTTTATAAAGCGCGTATTTACATGTGATGACGATATTATTTTTAAGATGAAATACAGCAAAATATGTTTATTATATTATACAGGTAAAACTTTAACTTCATTTAAATAATCTATGTATATTCTTCACTGGGACTGGCGTGAAGGATAGAATAATTAAACATGTACTACGAAGATAGTTCAATGTTCCTTAAACTTTTTAAAGAATCAGCGCTCTAAGTTTACAGATGACTTAACATCTATTACAGAGCTGATTGTGTGGCAATCGGTTACTTGGAGAAAGAAAAGCAAGAACTGCATGGGCAACCACGCCAATATATATTGAATATAAAACAGAAAGAGAAAATAACGACACAGCTAAAAACGCAGCGGCAAATTTCGACAAAAGTTAAACGCTTGAGTAATGAGCACGAGGCGGCTATGCAGTGTCTGCAACGGACATGGCCATCCGCTGTGCATAAGATACCATATTGACATTGGCGGTTGAAGGGGCCACCGATTCTTTTTCTGCCCAGGGCCACCACAAGCCTAGGACCGCCCCTGAGTACTGCTGCAATAAATAGTTTCATCGATGGTCGTGCACAATCGCTGCGCTGTAAAACCCGTGTTTAATAGCGTGCTTTAACTCTTATCATCATGAAAATGATATCACGTATACATCTCAGTATTTTAGTTATTCAGAGAGCTGTAATATCACGAATGTAATGGATTCTGTGTACAGTCGGAGGAAGAGAGCCGGTTTAAGAAGCAAGTAGTGATTCACACACATAGAGCACATAGAAGATCAAATACAAAACAAAGCATTTAACGCGCTACTTTATTTACGATATGATTTGAGAAACTGGTTAATTAAACGATTTTAAGATGAAGTTTATGATGTTCTACTTTAACGACAAAATAAACTACATGATTAAATATTGAAGTTGACATTTCATGCTTTTTTCCCCACTGTGTGCCTTTTTTTTCTCTGTACCCTAAAAAGCTTTCATATGACACTCAGACGGTAGGCTACGACTCGCCTTTTCATGGCGACTGATATCTGAGTTTTCAAGTTTCTCCAACACGCTATGTCACTCGATCAACTTCCTTTTGTTGATTATACCACGGTTTAATTAAACAAATAGTATATTTTCCCTTTGCCTCCACTTGGTATTCGCTGAAATTGTTATATTTTCCCCCTGCTTTTCCCATTGTCTTTTCACAAAAGGCTGAGCTTAAGAGCGATTTATATTGATTTGCATATTCAAACAGGCGTAATTCTGGGAGGAGATGGGGCGTTACCTAAAGCGCGTGCACGAGCGTTACTTTTCACGCTAATCGGGATTTATGTAGCGGAAGAACGTGGAAGTTGGAGTACGCACAGATTCCTGCATCTGGATTTTTCTGTGCATAAACACATTTCGGCTTTTGTGCTTATGTCATGTTATAGTGCGAGTTCTACGCACGGCGTTATACATGAGGCCCCTGGTCTGGCTTTTTTAGGCCTACATCCCTTTTTGGAAGGCAGGGACATAAAAGTTTTATTTTTGATAATACCTTTCAGATATTAACCTGTTTGCTTAAAACACAAAAGCACCTAGTGTCATCATCATCATTGGTGTCTGTCTGTCTGCATGAAGCAACTCAACTCCAAGCAGACCAACCTTACTGAAATGTATGGTATTTTTACTCTTCAAGTACGTTTATTAGTGTTATGACGTTCCCCTTAAAAGTACAGTGAAAATGTAAGGGGTCTCAAAACATCTTATATCAGACCATACTCACCTTTTTTGGAATCTAAAAACAAGCCTAACTCCATGCTGTCTATCTCCAGACTCAAAAGACAGACCAGCCTACACAGGCCAAAAATAGGGATTAAGGCCTTAAAAGCTGAAGAAATAAAACAATTGGTAAAATTGGTAACTGTAAATCTCTGGTGTTTAGAACATCAACAAAACTAAGTTACTTTACATTTAAAAACATTTATTATACAATCTAAAGAGAAAAACAAAACAGGAAAGTCAAGGAAAACAACTAAAAATAATTTTAAAACATTTTTGCCTACAAAGACAACAAATACAGTCTGTATGTAAATCCTTAAGTTACAAAAACAGAGTAAAAATTGTAAATCCTAGAAAATCCAACAATACTCACTAAATTTGATTCCAACTATAAAACTCTCAATGGCTTTCTGTAAAAAAAAGTAAAGGCAATTGTAAATTACGTGGTAACATGTTCCCTATTGCTTATGTGTTGTTCGAACATGCAGAGTACAACTCTCTGCCGTTAGTCTTGTTGACAAGCCAAGGTCAAATGAATGTGGACGTTCTGCTGCAGTATTGCACCATTGTTGAACATAAAGGTAAACATATTATATACTAGCAAAATACCCGCAATTCGCAGCGGAGAAGTAGTGTGTTAAAGAAGTTATAAAAAAGAAAAGGAAACATTTTAAAAATAATGTAACATGATTGTCAATGTAATAGTTTTGTCACTGTTATGAGTGTTGCTGCCATCAAGGATTTGATTATCATTATTTCCTTCAATCAGGTTCGTATTTAGAGGATGTGTTGTGTTCAAGTTATATTCCATGTTTGTCAACGTTGTAAAGATAACAGTTTTCATTCATCGAAGTGTTCACTACCCAAATCGGTACTCGTGAATCTAAGATGTTTAACAGGCATTCCCGGTATTAAGTTGTGGATTTGCCTGTGAATATTTAGCGGTAGTGTGTCTATGAACTTAATTTAACCTTTCCCAGTCCTGCAAAGTCAGTTCACGTGAGCCACTTGGAGTACATGCATCAAAGCTTCTCAGCTGTGCTTGTGCTATCTCGTGCGATCTTGCGATGTCCACGGCTTTATTTCAATTTAAGATGTTTTACAGGTATTCCCTGTATTAAGTTGTGGATTTGCCTGCGAATATTTAGCAGCAGCATGTCTATGAACGTAATTTAAACTTAAGCTTTACACCTTGCTTTCTTATTGATATTTGTACAAAGGCTTGTCCAGCATCAGAGGGTTTCCGCAGTAGCTGCACTTAGAATATGCTAAGCACAGTCCTTCACCCTCGAGTATTTACCTTATATGGGCAGGGACTCAATTACGTGGGAGGCGTGATGATGCGGGATGCAACTCCGCCTCACACGGCGACCAAGCTGCAGGCTATGGCTATGGCCGTATATATGGTAGTAGGTTCCAGTTATGACCGTTACTCGTAGAATTTGAAAATGAAACCTGCTTAACTTTTGTAAGTAAGCTGTAAGGAATGAGCCTGCCAAATTTCAGCCTTCCACCTACACGGAAGGTTGAAGAATTAGTGAGTCAGTGAGTCAGTCAGTCAGTGAGGGCTTTGCCTTTTATTAGTATAGATTTAATAAATAATTAATACTCAATAAATATTCAAAACATAATACACAAGGGGACCAAACACTTTATCAGTAATAAAATATACAAAATTTTGTTTAATAAACAACAAAAATATTAAGTTAATGAAAAGTTTACTTGAGCAAGGGACTAAACCGTTTCTAAACCGTAACAGTCTAAACATTTAGGGTTTTTTTAAATACTTCTTACACTGTTCAAATTTTTGAAAATGTAGGTTTTTATTTCTTGTATTCTTTCCACTTTTAAAAATCTTTTTAGTTGCTCCTGACTGAAAAACGAATCCCCAATATAAGTAATTGGAACACCCACTGAGTTGGGCTCGGCTGAGAACTTAGTATGACGTTAGCTGGTTGCTTACATGTGGGCTGACATTAACACAGATTTTAACTCTGCATTGACTATTTCTTCCAAAGATATTATGTTTAAGAAAAATGAGTTTCACTTAGTCGTAGATCCTTCACAACTAACAACTGTCAACAGCGTGCCCAACAATGTAACTTTTACGCCACAAGCAGGAATTTGGTAGATCATGTGGGATCTTGTAAAATGTTATTTAAAAAACATTTGTTTTATGTGATCTAGTACTACTACATCTGATTACAAAAATGTTTAATTAACAAAAATGTGATATTTCTTTTTTGATTAAGTAAATAAACACAAATTAAACATATTCCAGCTTTCAAAACAGTAGTTCCCAACCACTCCTGAAAATTCTGCCATGCATTTATTTTCTAACATGTGTTATGTTATAGAACATTGCTGAATATTTTGGTGTGTGTACAAAATCCAAGAAAAAAGTGAGTGTGTGTAATATGCAATAAATGTTTCATATCAATTTGTATAATTGTTTCAAAGCAAAAAAGTGTTTAAGTAATTTCCAAGTGTTCTAATATTCTCACAAAACAATGTAACATATTCAATTTTGGAAATGTTCATTGTTATCACAAATTTGGCGCACAGGTGGTAATTGCAAACTTCTTTTCTCATATTTTATATTGAATTTCCCTGCATTTGATACAGCACTATAATTACAGTACATTACCAAGTGTGTTGTTTAAAAAATATATAAGATAATAATAATAATTCTTTGCATTTATATAACGCTTTTCTCACTGCTCAAAACACTAAGCAATTGCAGGTTAAGGGCCTTGCTCAAGGGCCCAACAGAGCAGAGTCCCCTTTGGCATTTACTGGATTTGAACCAGCAACCTTCCGATTGCCAGTGCAGATCCCTAGCCTCAGAGCCAACACAAGATGATGTCAAATACACAAAAACATGCAGTAGCAGTTACCAAAACTACACATATTTAATTAAGCTCATATTTTATATATTTAGTGTAAAGAGTGAATCTGTTGTGCAAATGGAAATGGCAACATTACCGTGAATCAAGTCTTTCCAAAACAAAGTAAAAGTTAGCATCTTATACGGAGATCTCTGTATATTGTGCCATCTGGTAGCTGTTTGTGGAAGTGCCTATAACCTTCGTGGGTTGTAATGAAAATAGAAAGAAATGTGAAGAAAGAACCATTTGCAGCTCAGAATAGTATAAGATAAGAGATGAGACATTTCCTCAAACCCACCTGTAACATTTAAATAAAAATTGATGAGTGGCTTATTTCAACCCCAAAAGATATATTTTGGAAAGGCATTAGGTGTAAAATCAGATTTAATATTTCATTAAAGAGTGCTTAAAGGTCTGTTCCAAAATATTTAAATTAAATGTAGATATAACACTGCCATGGACTGACACTGATCAGGATGAATCCACCCTTGCTGCTAGTGCTAATGGGATGGGCTCTTTCCAGTCTCAACAATGAACATGATTAATTGCTTTGAAAAATTGAAGGCTGGGTTGATAAATGAATAGATAAATTAGTATTATTGTTTTAAATGTGTTTTGTTTTACGTTTCAATCAACACGTAGAGACAGAGTATAAAACATTTAAGATTAGCTAAATTATATATCACTCTATCTTTATGTTGCACTAAAACATATAGATTTCATTCAATTACAAAAAACTTTACAAAGTGTTTTTTTTGGTATTATAACCCAACATTCACAGATAGAGCTAATGAAATCCAGCGTTGCAGGGGGCCAGAGCCTTGCACTGAGAGCAAGATAGGAGAAACCCTTGACAAGATGCTAGTCCTCCACTGTGCTCACTCATGCACACATCTGCATGGGCCAGTTACCATAATTTGTACGTCTTTGTGAATGTGGGAGGGAAATCAGGGAGTCCCTGCATGAAAACCTGTATAAGCATGGGAGAATGTGCAAACCAAGCACAAAATTCAGAGCCAGAAACTGTAAATCAGGAGCACTAGTTATTGCACTTGTTATGCCTGATTTTCCATTTTGTACAGTTAATAAAATTAATCTCAACCACACATTTTACCTTAAAGGTAGTAACATTTACAGCAGAAGCTTAAGTGAAACCAAAAAATATGTATTTGATTTAATTAGATTAGCTTCAATTGAATTATGCATCTGTATATACATACTTCCTTTACAGATACTAATAGGATTTCTCTGGTGTAAAGAATATTACAGTTTTCAAAAGTATATAAATGTATTTCTTATCTTTCACATCAGTATCTATGAAGTCCATTATTGAGTCAATTTAAGAATTGCTTAATTGCTTTTTTAACTAAAGTAAGTTTTTCTTTTTGTTTTTTCTTTTTTTAACTGTTAGATAGATTTTTATAATTTTCTTAATGAAGGCTAGTGGTATGGCATATTTTATTGCCTTAAAGATGTGGGAGCCAGAGGATGCCAGTAACCAACTTACTGTCCTATTTTGAATTTTGATTATGAATTATATGAATAAAGATGGGTGGCACGGTGGTGCAGTTGTAGTGCTGCTGCCTCGCAGTTAGGAAACACAGGTTCGCTTCCTGGGTTCTCCCTGCGTGGAGTTTGCATGTCCTCCCCGTGTCTGCGTGGGTTTCCTCCGGGTACTCTGGTTTCCTCCCACAGTCTAAAGACATGCAGGTTAGGTGCATTGGCGATCCTAAATTGTCGGTTGGTGTGTGTGGGTGTGTGTGTTTGTGCCCTGCAGTGGGCTGGCGCTATACCCAGGGTTTGTTTCCTGCCTTGCACCCTATGTTGGCTGGGATTGGCTCCAGCAGACCCCCATGACCCTGTAGTTAGGATATAGTGGGATGGATGAATAAAGATTTTTTTTTTTACTCTTAACAGCCTTACCAAAAAATTTACTTTTGCGTCTGCACTGTATATGTTTTATATGACACTAGCCAAACTACTGCGTACTGCATAGGAAATCAAATATTTTTCAATGTATGTATTACAATACAGTCAAACAAAAGCAAGCAAACTCTATAATATTACTATTAGGCCTGATTTATTTTGCAAGACAGTGTGAACATACATCATTGATTTTTTGCTTCAGTGCAACCCAGTGGCTATCACATTGAAATGCAGCGCTGTTGGTTCATTTCCCAACTTCTTACTGAAGGTAAATGTGACAGAAAGTAGGTATTGTAACCTGCTTGTGCTCCGCTCACTCCATTGCTTTGTATCTGGGGAGGTTTCACTCTTGGAACATACTGTAAAATGTTATAAGAACATGAGAACAGAATTTAAACAAATAACTGTCCATTCACTCCATCAGGCTTGTTTAGTTAGCAAAGGCTGTTTACTATGTTGCTCTTTTTTTGAGACTTAAAGGTGAAAATATACAATTTGTAATGCATGTGCATTCTGCTTGCATAATTTCAAATGCTTTAAATAACTCTGCATGAGGTTTATTGATTGCAGTGAAAAAGCATACTGGAATAGGCGGTAGTTTAAACCAAAGAGATTGTCAACAGAAATGATCTTGCAATGCCTAAAAATATTCAATAAGCAGTAGATAGTTTTAACAGGTACTGTATATGGATTAATAACAATGCAAAGTATGATGAAGTAGGCAATTTGGATTGTAAATTCCTCCTACATCAATTATACAGAATTTGAATAACATTCATTTTTTGTATATTTTCTATTTCAAATAACTCTGCTTTATCATGACTCTTTAAAATAATATGTTCGTAAGCTGTTTTACCATTGGCGCTTTATTGTTGGGTCTTCTTGAGCATAAAGTAGGAGGAAGTGGTACACTGCATTGCACACCTGTTACACCCCCTATTGTCTATGTAGTTGTGAAAGTTTGTTGCTAACAAATATTGTGTGCCTGTCATTTCATGTTTTGGGGTAGGGATGTTTTTTGATTAAGATCATGTGTGTGTGTGTGTGTTTTCTAGATTACTAGCACATTTGGCAAAACATCTGTAACAGTTCAAACAGGATCCTTTGGTGGGACTTTTACCTAATGGGGAGAGGAATGGGGTTAGACTGCAATTTTTGTCTTCTGCTCCTGATAAATAAGTCTGCATATACAGACAGTAAGTGTGTTGAATGGGAGAGGTGGCTTTGGCAGCCCTAAGGAGATGTGACAATGGCTGTGTAGCACACTACATTTAAAGTCTGGCTTCTATTGTATTTTGTGCTCAATAGTCTGAAATAACATAATATAAGTAAACCCGCAAACTGGGTGAAAATGTTCTTTAAATATCATTTTTTACTGACCCATTTGATCTAGGTTTTTTTTGTTGTTGGTATTACAAGCAAGACTGCATTTACTCCTCATTTGTGTGAGCTTAGCAATGTCAGTTCAAAATGAGATAGGCTGCACTTTATATTTACAGTAGAGTAAATGTTTGCTTGGAAAGTAAATACAAGACACAGACATTGTCATCTCATTGGGCAACCTGCAATGTCTGCCGCAATACGAACAAATCAAAATGTATAAAAAGGAGTGAATTTGGAAGCAGACACAGACAAAAATATTTTTGTGGTGTTACCCACCATCATACCAAATACTCTGCTGTTTTTCAGGTCTTGTAGCAAGACATCCAGCAGTGTCAGTGTCACTGGGCATTGCTCAAAGATGGACGGTAATGATATCTCTTGCAGGATGCACTGTGAGCAGTGACTTTGTCTGCACGGTTTCCTAACATGTGTAAAGGCCCTGGGTCAGCAGTCTGCCCTGGATAGTCATTTACGCCACATCCTTCTATTGGTGAAGATGTTATAATTCTCTCTCTCCCATGTGACTATGGTGAGACAGCAGGTAGTCTCAACTGCTATCATAGAGTATTAGTTCTGATGAGCTTGTGCGTGGTCTTTGATTTCCAAAGGTTAGTGCAACAGTTGATGCCCACTTAGCGTTACACAAACGTATTTGGGGTATGAAATGAAAGCCAGAGTAAATAGAGACAAAAATCATGCATATGCTTTCAGACAACACCATACAAACAAGCCACTGCACCTCTGTGCTGCAGACTGTGTTACTGGGGCTTGCCTTTTAGTCTACTTCTAGTCTTGCTGCTATGTGTGTGAAGCTGGCATTTTGCCCCAGTGCTTGTTTGAATTTTATCCCGGTACTGTATTTTAATGCTTTCAGATATTCAAAAGACAATAATGGCATTTATATTTAACATTTAATGTCTTATATTTTCCACATAATCTTGAAAATGATATGAATTAGTGACACTTTAAAATGAAAAATCCAAAGAAAAAGAAAAATTGGTGACAATAAGCTGGAAGAGTTAAGTCATTCAAAGTCAGCATCCAGCCCTCCACTGGATTAGCTTGCAATCAAGGCTTTGTATCTAATTTGTGTAACATGCTGCTGGAATAGACTCCATGTTATAATGTAATGGTCAAAACAGGGATGGAAATGGATGAATAGATTTGTATTTAACATTTCATTCCATTAATTGAACAAACATTTCTGAAACTTTTATCAGTTTAGTGAAATCTGTACCTGAGCTAGTAAAGGAAAATTAATCCTTTTAAACTTAGAGAGAACTTCAAAAATACTATCTAACTGTGAAATTTAAATAAAACTTAATTGCAATACTGTATAAAATTTAAATAAAAAAAATAATGATAGGCAATACATTTTTATTTCCATCCATCTGTGTATCCATTTTCTTAATTCAGGTGCTAAAATGTGGATGAGGACAAAGCCAACACCCTGAAACAATTTTGTAATAGATTTTCCCTCTCACTTCCACCTTCTTCAATAAACAGTCACCCACATCATCGCTACTACATCAACAACTTCCACCACGTCAACTGGAAATGCCAGTGACAAGTCCACCTCTGACCATCACTGTGGGCTGTTCATAACTAAATACCAAGTCAGGAAACAACTGAAGAAGCTACTTAAAGGAAAGACTGCGGGACCATATGAAGTTGGTCCTTGAGTTCTTAACGCCTGTGCTGACCAGCTTTGTATTGTCTTCTGTCACCTGTTTAGTGTGTCCCTAAGGCTTCAGAAAGTGCCACTGCTGTGGAAAATATCTGGCATTGTTCCTGTTCCAAAGAAGGTAGGCACCTTTTCACCCAGTGACTACAGACAAGTGGCACGTACATCTCACATCATGAAAACCTTTGAGAGTCTAGTCCTGCACTATATGAGTCCTTTTGTGGTAGACCACCTGGACCCACTACAGTTTGCCTATCGGAGAACAATTAGAGTGAAGGATACAATTAATTATCTGCTCCACAAGGCTTATTCTCACTTGGACAAAGCTGTCAGCACTCTCTGAGGATTATTTTATGAATTCTCCAGCACCTTTAATACCATCTAGCCATCCCTGTTGAGGGGTAAACCTACAGTATAGGGGGTGAAGCCTGGGCATTATGTAGCCTAATACAGAAATCATTTCTCAATGGGATTTCTGTTTAACAAAGCACTAATTCACCTAAACAAACCTTCACGAAATTTTCAGTGAACATAACATGTATGTGTTTAGAATTTAGGAGGAACTCGGAGAACAGGGAGAAATCCCACGTTAACACAGGGAATGTCCATATTCAGCATAGACTCTAAGTCAAACCTACATTAGGTTGCAGGAGCTGTGCGGCTTTAGTAGTAGCTACTATTCCAGAACACCACTCCTTTATTAATACATTTTTATACACATTTCATTTGTACCTAAAATTAAATTCCAGTATTTCAGCATATATTCTTGAAATTCAAGTCAATTTTGTAAATTCCACAAACAATTTCAAAATAATTGCTAGAGTTTGCAGGCAGCCACAGAGGCTTCTTGTAACCTATCATAACAGTCCTCATCAAAGCACAAGTGTATGACATTTAATTCCAATAATCCGCAATAAATTATCAAACTCTGCCTGTATTTTCCTTTGTATTATAAACACACTCAGACAGGCTTACTTTAAGCCTTGGCTGCTATAAATGATTGAATTAAACTAGAAATTGCTCCTGATCTACAATGGTATTAAAGGTACATACAAAGGAAAAATGTTGTCAAGCAACATTTCTTAAAATCACAATTATCCTTGATTAACTTAGATATGCTTTAACGTGTGTTTTGTTCAGTGGCAGAGGCTATGCTTTTCAGGCTAAATTTTACAAATGAGGAGGAGAAGGTAAACCGCATTTCTGCCTGAACCCTCCTATTATAAATATTCTCACAAATTTTTGCACATGCGTTGAGAGAGGTAATTATTTTCTGATTTGTTTATTTTGAACAATGCATTAGGTACTAATTAATAAATTACAACTGAGAACTGAAAGAACTAACATTTAATGAACACAATCATTAACACTAGAATTACTAGAGCCTACGAAAAAACTCAAATATTCCTCCCACCTTAAATCGCTTCTCACCTCTCCATCAGCATCCTTTGTCCTGTAAATGTGTGGATAAGCACCAAACAGCAAGCAGCCTGCTATCACATCCCCCCATCTTCTCAGCTCAAGCCTGTTTACCTGCGTGTCAGTTGCTTAGAGTTGTATAGAGTGAGAAGTGAAGCAAAATGACACCTTTTGTAAATACTATATCGTTATTTGGAACACTTGCATTTCATGTGTGTTCCATGTCTACAATGATCTATGCACAGTATGCACATCGTTAAAACAGAAACGTTTTTCATGTTTTAGTAATAATTGACAAAATGTAGACATGAAGTGTATAATGTGTGAAGAAACACTTTCACAAAAGGTACAAAATAACAGAAAAAGTGCGATTTTATTCAAAAATATAACTGAAGAAAAAAAGCCGTGCTAGTCATTTACTACTAAAATATGAAAAACGTTTCTGTTTTAAAAATGTGTTTACACAGATTACTGTAGAAACGGAACACATATGAAATGCATTTGTTCCAAATAACGCTTTTATTATTTCCATTCTAAAACTCCACTTCACTCCCAGATAATCAATCACGGCATTAGCTGGGAGAAGTTTGTGCGCATTCTAAGTCGGTGAGGGGATGGAATAGCCAGTTTTTTCATAGGCTCTGGTAATTCTAGTGTTAAAGGATATTCTATCAGAATCACAAAAAAATGGATAAGCAGATTGGTAACTTTTTCAGCTAGGTATTATACTATCTTAATGAAAAAGAGAAGAGTAACTTCCAGATTGAATATGGGAAACATAATCTATTTTGCATTCAATACATTAAAAAGAGAAGAATATTAAATAGCACAAAATATACATTGAAGTTAGCATGTTCTTTTTGTGTCTACTGTATATGTGTTTTTCTGTCATTTTCAGACAGGCAGGGTACAACAATAGCATTTATTTCTATAACACATTTTCATTCAAAACATGTATCTCAAATAGCATTAGAACAGTTTAACAAAAGTGCAAGTAAAAAGAAAAATAATAAATTAAAAAATTAAGTATAAATAAATAAAATGTCCAAAATAATGACAAATAAATCAATGTATTACTAACATAATACAGATAAACAAGTAACAGATAGAGTCCGCAAATAATTGTGTCAGTGTATAATATGCAACTGATCAGCATAAAAATTTACGAAGTGTCACTTATCACACCATCAGAATAGTGAATTTAGTTGAGAATAACAAGCAGGCACAAAAATAAAGGGCCTTTTTTTTTTTGATTATCACAAGTTATCACTTAATATAAATTAATAAGCAAGTCTGAAGGTCTTGAATTCAGCCAGACATTAGCTTTAAAGTAGCGAATGAAAAAAGAAGCCACTATACTGTTATTATGCATACATTCTGGAACAAAATGTTCTAATGCTGTTAAAAGTAATTTGCATTGGAGGAGATAAGTGTGGAGATACCTGTTTATTAGGCAGTTTAGACAGTGTTTTACTATTTGACATTTGAAGAAAAACTAGCAGAATAACAGACATATACATTGTTTCCTGTGAGAGTAATATTATACAGCATGACAAAAATTCTTTTTAAACGAGAGCTGTTGGAATCCTGAAATTGATAAATAGAGTAATAAGTATCTGTTAATGCTTTTATCAATACTACCCACTCTTAAAATCAGGTTCTGTGTTTTGTAGTTTCCTCTACTCTTGATCTTCAGTAAGTATAAAAGCGTCTTGCTTATTGTTGGAACTTAAGACAAACACAATGAAAGATTAATTACAATATTGCAGATGAAAAGCTTGTACATCAGTTAATCAATGGGCATCTGATATCATATTGTATCTAGAACAATCATAAAGTAATAGAAAGGAGAAGGATGGTCATGTGCATGAACATGGCCTGCAGTGGTTTAGTGCAGTGTTTCCCATCCTGTTGGGTGGGGGCTTCTGGAGAGCTGTGTTGGCTTTACCACACCTCCCACATACACCTTCTCCTCCCCGACGATTATGTAAGTCACAGCAGCAGTATCACAGGTGGATTGCGGCTGATCCTGGATGACCTGTCCAACGCCTACTCTGACAATCATGCTTTAGTAACCATTGAGGAAAATTATTGACGGTCTCACTTGATTCATCTAACACTCAGATGTTCTAGTGATTGTTTGGGACCCCAACCCACACACATGCCCAAATGCTTTGATGATTGTGCTAGATCTACCCAAGAATTCACAGGGGGTAACCAAGGTGGGTAACAAAGATGTTGCCATGTGAAAAACTGGGTCATGACACCGCAATGGCTCGGAATTACTTGTCCAGCGTTCCCTAAACCTCTAATTGAAAAAGCTGGAATTGAAAGTGGATAGCTGCAAATACTGTGACGTATAATCACAAATACCCATACTTTATTTTGACATATTTTATGAATATATTTTGATTCCCCTTGATTAGCAAACTGAACATTCTCTTAAACAAATACAAATTAAGATATGATGGTAATTCCTCTACAGACTGTTCCTGTCATTGTCAAGCAATACCTTCATCAATAGTTGTATTAATCTTAGCAAGTCAGTTCTACAAGTTGCATTTTCTTGAAATGCTAATTTATATTATCATTATCTGTTTCACACTTTATATTATGTTTCTCTTCTTTAATACATTTTAGGGTAATGGTCATATTCAAAGATAGATATGGTAGCCTTTTGTTTACTGTATCCTTAACTCATAGCAAGTTCCTTGGTAAAAAAAATATATGTGTGTATATACTGTATATATATACACACACAAATATATATATGTATATATTTTTTCTTTACTCAGTAGCTATTCTGTTTCTTTTACAGAAATTTTTCATTGGCATTGAGTGATCCGTGGAAACAGTCATCTTAACAAGTACAGGGGCAACTCACACCATCTGGCATTCAGGTATTTTAACGGTATTTATTAGGCCTGTCTTATGTAAATCTAACTAATTGCCATGGTTTGCAGCTGTTGCACTCCCAAAATTGGCCAAATCCCAACAGTTTTATTTGAAGCTGCTAATGGCTTTGAATGGAATATGAATTGCTGTCTTCGAAGAAGAAAGATTGTGTTAACCTTGAACTGAAGGCTTATGGTTTGCATGTATACTTACTTTGCGATATGTTCTGCATTACACTTAAAGGAAAATATATTTGTTCACTGAATTTTTAGTTTATGCATTAGATATTCTTAGTTTAATTCATTGTAATGTTGCACTCAGCACATTTTGATAAATAAATATGAGTGCAGTTATCAAGAAAAATGGGCTTCAAACACAAACAGTCATTATTAAAATGAAAATAACAAAGCTCTGACTGAATATTAGAAATATGTTTTTTAATTTGTTGGTTTCTAATTATTTAAACATATTAAACTGCCTATTAACAAAATGTTCTTACATAATGGTAACACAAATGACTCATTATTATAGTATAATATTTGCTTTTCTTTAACCAAAGTATATAATAAGTCAGCTTTCCTGACAGGTAAGCATCAGCTTAGCTACAGAGCTGTGTTTGATGCTTGGCTTGCTTCTGTTGTTTTTATTTGTATATATGCTACAGACAAAGTGTATGCTCTTTCAGTTGTGATACAGTTTTTATGGTATGTGAAATACAGTTTATGCAGTAGTATATGTCAATCAATTTATAGTTGTGTTAACGTGTATTTACTCAAGTACATCAATATACAATACATCCTAAAGCACAGTACATTACATTTAATCTGTCAGTAGAGCAAAATATGACATTCCCACTGAAATGGTGATGACAAATTTTGCTTTTAAAAACAAGATAAACAGAGTTAATAAGAAAATTGGTTTCCTGCAGTGCTAAAGGACCATTCATTAAAAATGACTTATATGGTAGATGCTTAGCAGGTTACTTTTAAATGATCTGAATTTATTATTATGGTTGTAGAAGAATACAGTCATGGCTAATCATGTACAATGTCAGTTTATATACTGTATAATATATAATATAATGGGCCTCAGTTAATCGGACATCTTAGAAGTACTATGTAACTAAATACTTCTCTGTATGATTTTTTTTTAACCAGGGGCTAATATTATTAGTTCCCTTGAGCTGTTAACCTTGTTACATAAAGTCCTTGCTGGTTTGGGTATGAAAGAGATTGCGGCCGAACTCCATATTAAAGCCGCATTTAATAATGTTACAAAGATGATTTAAAGTTAATTCATTCAAAAAACTACTAAATATCTTGACTCTTCATTAGCATCAATGCCCAAAATTAGTTACAGTGAATTTAAATAAATGTCTACCAACAACAACAAAAAAAAATTGCTAATTACTTTTACTCACTAAAAAGCAACCTCCTGTGCTCCTCTTATGGCATTCTGAACAACAACATCTCTTCTGTTATAAAAAAATGGTGCGTCAATCTGTTCAATCGTGGTCTAGCTCCAGTTATGTGTTGTGGTATTTTTTTTTTAATTTCCTCCTTATTTTTTTTAACTTCATTAAGCCCTTAATGCTTATTGATAATCAGTACTGCAAACTTAATGACAATATGCAGGTAGACAACAGTGTTGCCATTTTTAAAAATGCAAGACTTTGCACATGTGTATGCCCGTTTCCACACTCACATTATGATGTATAAAAGCCATGCGCATTCTCATTGTAGCTCCCCACCACCACCATGGGCACACACATTTCTGCTTTGTAAACTGGCAGCACCCAGCATCAAAGCAGTGCTACTGTGTAGTTCCCCATTCTTTTGTAGGTTCACATCCATGATGCAGTTTTTATCAAATACAATGAAATTAACCACATATTGTTTATAAATTTAAGACACCTGATTGTAATCAACCCGTAAAAATATGGTGCACAAATTGGCCAAGCTATTCCAAATACTATAACTTCTTTAGAATTGTTGCTCTCACTGTACCACTCTTAGTTTTTATACCCATTGTATGTGTGTTTGGTATCATAGCTGCATAGTAGCTAATCGGAAGCTCTATAGTGGGTTATGTTTAGAGCGCAGAGGATTATCGGGATACTGCTTCCAGCCCTAGCGGAAATTTATAGTTCACGCTGCCTAAGGAAAGCCACCAGCATCGGCATGGATTCCACTCAGCCATGCGCACAGTCTATTTGAACTTCTGCAGTCCAGCAAACACATTTAGAGCCTTTCCTGTACGGACCTCAAGGCTCAGAACCAGTTTCATCCCAAAAGCTTTAAACACACTCAATCAGTCCATCAAATGCTCCAGGTAGAACTGTTTGTACTTATAATTACAATTATCTCACTGTTAACTTGCACTGCAATTGTAATATTGCACAAGCACTTCATGAACCATTTGCACTATACAGGTATGTACAGGTATATTGTACTTATGCTTTCATATTGTATATTTTTCATTGCTTTTTTATCGTATTATTATTATTATTATTGTTGTTTTTATATCATTTTATAGGAAAACAGGTTTTTGAAGCATTTGCATATTAAATCTCATTGTACCATACAATGACAATAAAGGAATTCAATTCAATTCAATAGAAGACAGCGTTTGTTTACAAATGATGATGACTGGCTTATAAGTCAATTTAGATTTCCATGCACTATCCTCTTGGAGCTCTAAGCTCTTGTGCATCTGAATTTTTTTGTTAGTATGCACATTTCCACTTTTGTCCATACACCATGTTTTAGTGTGAATTCTACACATGGTGTTATACATGAGGCCCAAGCACACTGAGTTGGCATCGCTACCTGCAGCTCCGTCTAGCTACTACATTTAAATTAATTTTTGTCTATTGTGGATGTCTGAGAAGGAGAACATACATCCTGGCTGGGAAGCAGGATAGTTTCTTACCCGGACAGGAGGCCAGAGCAGAAGCACAGACAAGTTAGGCAGCAGGATGAAGAAACAACTTTATGCCCCATAGGAATAATATGTTTGTTGGACCAGCAGGATCAAGAATTTAGGAGCAGTTGCATTTCCCATACAACAGGTGGTAGTGGTCCTCTTCTGGTGGCCCAGTTGGTACACCCTCAGGGGTTCCTGGGAGTTGATGTCCAGAAATGTGCAACCCTGTTGGGTCCCTGGTGCGGGTAGAGGGCACTGTTCTGGGAAGGACCTCCCTGCTTTCCATATGACCCGGAAGTGCTTCCAAAAAGACTTTTGGCACTGAAAGCATTCCCAAGTCTGGCTTGAAAAGGAGCCTGCTGCTTCACATTGGGGAGTTAGAATCAGGAGGCAGTGGGTAGCACTCAATTGGAGGACAGAAGGAGACAGAATTGGTTTTGTCTTCTGGCTTGTTCATTGATCTTTGCACTGTGGTTGTTAAAAGGTGTATTGGGTGAATGAATATCCTTTATTTTATCCCACTATTGTGTTGAGCATTATTGTGTCTATGGTTTGCTGCTAAGTGACATCCCCTGGTGGTTACACTATCCATTTTCAGAACCTGTTTAAACCTATTTAAGTTCACCAAATTAATAATTTCAAATAATAAAATGTAGACATTTTTTCTTGTGGAGTAATTTTTGCTATTAAAAATTACATTATTTAGATATTGTGTTTATTTCATTGATAGTACTTGTATACTTGTAGTATTTAACAAATGAGACTTAATACATTAGTTTATTCAAAGATAAACAAGTTGTTTATTGTGTAAACAAACCAAACAAAAATAAGAAATTAATTTCAGCAGCCAGTAATTACAGCATGTAAAGTAGCAATTACTTTTAAATAAACATTCTCAAACAACCATAATTTATACCCTTATATCCTGAAATGTGGTCAGATCCTTGTTGACTCTTTTTGAATTGACTGTAAATATACTGATTTTAAAAGATATTTTAGGCACTATACAAAAGTGTCAACTGGAGCTTCGCCAAAAGTTGCTATTTTTGCAACGAGTTGGTGCTTTTTAAGACATAAAAACTTTCTTTAAAATCTATCTACCCAACCACGGTTCAATATGGCAGGAAATTGGTGTAGATCCTAGAAAAACTGGACACATGATAGAGATCAACAGTGGAGAGGGTGGTAGTCCATTATAGAACACTAGCCAATCATACGTTTTTTTAATAATTTTAAGCACAGGGAGAAAATTAACATTTGAAAAATCGGTAATGTAATAAATCAGCAAGAAAAGCAACATTGTAGCAATGCACGGAACGAACCAACACACAATCGTCCGTGTCTGAAAACTGGCGGACCGCCATCACTCATGTTCTCTCCTCCAAATCGTCACTTGAGTCGTTGTCGTCTTTGCACAGTCCAGATGCACCTGTGACTCACGTGGACTTTCCGTGTTCCTGCAGGAGCATCTAAGAAGACGCACGTTTGTCGCGGATGCGAATTGCTGTATGTAGCATTTAAAACACTTTGTTATGGTGCACGCGGTCGTGCGTCGTAACCGAAAACTCGGTTTTCAAAGACTGCTTACTTCATTGTGTTTTAACCTCAGTTGTAAAGGATTGTTTTAAGGATCCCATGAGATACCCCTCGCAAACCGTTTTACACGCTGCATATGGCGATTCACCTCCACGAGAAACATGCCTCTATGAACAGTCAATGTGGCTTGGAGGTGCCAGGAGTTGGTGGGTGTGGCTCCTTCCTGCGTTCGCCATAGGTGTCTTACTTGTCCAATTGTATCCAGCTGCTCAGTGAATCCACGCCCCTTCAGGCGTGCTTTCCATGGTTGTCTTGCCTTAGTGAATTATATATATAGATACTCACTCACATAGACTTGCCAATTAACTTAACCTGCAGACCTTTGAAATGTGTGAAGAAATCCTTGGTACACTTTAGGGTGGGATGAATCACACAGATAGAGGGAACAATGCAGATTCCAGATAGGCTAAGCCCAGTGCCAGAAGTCAAACCACAGATTCTGCAGCTGTGAGGTATTAATACTAACTGTGGTCATTCCCATGTTTAATCCCAGCAGAATTGGGTACAAGGCAGCTTTGGAACCTTGGAGGGCATACTCACTAACATGTTCACATTCAATCAAACTGCATAAAGGGATAGGTGAATTAATGGATGTTTAAAAACACACGGTTTTTATACAATAGAAAATACATCATACAGTTTATTTGGAGCATGGTTGCATTATGACAGAAGAGAACAAGCAGGGCAAACAAGCAAATAGAAAAAATAAGCTAAAAAATGATTGAAAATATAATTAAAACTTGACCTAGTAAATAAAATTATTAATAATTGAAAAATAATGAGTCTTACAAGTACAGTGCTGTTTATTATAAGTGACAAATAAATGACAAGAAGGTCATACCAATAATAATATTGAATAACAAAAAAAAACATTTTATGTTGAACTGACAATCTCACAATAAATGAAAACTGAAACTTAAGTGTAATAATTTTATATTAAATGTAAAAGTAAGGATAAGCTTAAACAATAATGATAATAATGATACAGTAATATACACCAGGATGTACTAAATATACATGTAACACAAACAGAAAATAATTAAATGATATGACAGAGTTTGAGGAAAGGTAAAGAATAATAAACAATACAGCTATTCAGGACATGTACATATATACTATAATTGATATGAATTAGGATAGAAACAAAATTAGACAGAGGCAGTAAAATGGTAAAAACAATGTGAGTCCAGAAAAGTCTGAAGGAATTACATACTCAGTGAACTGGTCAGAAGTCAATCCTGCATGTTGCAAGCAGAAAGAAAAAAGTCACATATTTTACCATTGCAAAACCCATCTTCAGAGCCTCTAATATATAATAAAAGTAGTAACATGTTTATATAGAAAAAGAACCAAAGGAAATCAAATGCCTACTTACAAAATGAATGGCAGCATTTCATTACCATGTCCCAGGCCATTAGGGCTATGTTCTAGTTTTTATTTTGTTTAAGACACTATACATGAAAAATTAGAAAGGTCTATAGAAATGTTATGTATGTGTTAGAGTAAGTGATAATAAAGAAAATAAGAAAACAGGAAGTCTACCTCACAAGAAAAGAACCACAGAAAAATTAGTAAATTATATTTCTCAGAAATACTATGATATGTGACGTAGCAGCAGATATACAAAAAATGTTTAACTACCTAATGTACCTCTGATTGTTCATCTTAAAAGTAACAGGAAAGGGTTTCAAGAATAATTTATAAACAAAAAAATGTCCCGGTTTTATTCAGACCAAATGGGTAAACTGCATTAAGCTTAAATATATCATAGGCTTCTCTACGAAGCAGGAGATTATTGAAATCCCTGAACAGTTGCATTATGCCTGGGAGCAGCAAAAGGACACACTGTGGAGAGGCGGCCTTACATTTCCTAATATGGTCTTAATTTGACCTCTAAAGTAACCCTGTCTAGTTTTTTGTCTACCACATGCCAGTCTTTACTGTGAAGAAAGAAGTGTGGACAGTTATCAGGAGTCATGTGATATGGAGTTATAGTAATGCATTATCTGGAAACAGGGCAAGGGGGCAGCCATCCCGTGCAGCAGTCCCGTGCACCATTTAGATCAGAAAAGAATTTATGTGTAATATACTGTAAGTACTTCTTTGGTTAACCCTCCCCTGGGATTTAAATAAAAAATCTTCATTTTGTATAAAGTGGCTTTGTTTCTTATATACTGTAGATTGGTATACAGATAGATAGAAAGTGACTCGTGATAGATAGAGAGATAGCCCAGCTTCCTGGGCCTCATCTGTCTGACCCAGAAGTGCTTCCATGGTATACTGGTGACACTTTAAAAGAAACTTGTCCTCCTTAGCTAACCCTAACCCTAATATAATATATTATACTAGCAAAATACCCGCGCTTTGCAGCGGAGAAGTAGTGTGTTAAAGAAGTAATGAAAAAGAAAAGGAAACATTTTGAAAATAGCGTAACATGATTGTCAATGTAATTGTTTTGTCATACACATACATATACATACACATGCATATATATATATATACACACACACACATATATAAACATATATATACACATACACATATACATATACATATATACATATACATACATATCTACATATATACTGTGAACGTTACCTGGGCACAGACAGACAGACATGTTGTTTTTCACCCACCACACGTTTATTTACAATATGTACAAGTTCAAAGTGCACCACAAACCCCCAAAGTCCTGGCCACACAATGCCTTCTTCAGAACGCCTCCACACTCTCTTCTCCTGCTTAGTCCTTCTTCCACCCGACTCCAGCCTCGAATGAAGGGAGGCGGCCCCTTTTATCCTCACCCGGTGTGGCGGAAGTGCCGGCTGTACTCCCAGGAGCTCTCCAGGTGTTCCTGCTTCCCTTCCCCCCAGCACTTCCTGGTGTGGCGGAAGTACTGAGGTCCAGGGTTTCCAAGGCATTGGGGTACCCCCTGGAGGACCAGGGTGGTTGCCCCAGATGGTCTGGGGAAGGCGCAAGCCCTCCTCCGGTCCTCCTGGGCATCCCAGCCGGGTCGCCACCCCAGCCACCTCTGACAGTTCCCCACTACCAGCAAAGACCACTCGGGAAGAGCGACACGTCCCGCGAGGGCAGCTTACCCCCAAAGCAGGTCCTACTCCTGGAAGGCCAGGGTCCGGTTCTATTCTCCAAACAGGCATAGGGGCAGAGACGCCACCTGGACACCACCACCTGGCGTCCTCCTGTGCCTCGCACAGGCCGCACTCCCCCCTCTTACTGGCACCCCGGGTCCCACTCCTTCGGCACCCCCTCCGAGGTTTTCGTGCCCCTTTGGTTGGAACCACTCGCTCCTTCATAGCCTCCGCCAGCCGTGGCGGCACCCCCTCGCCAGTGGAGAGTCCTCCCGTCAGACAGCCCGTCACATGAGGGCAGGTTCCCAACAAAGCAGGTCCTATTGCACGTCCAGGGTCTGGTCCTGCAACAAACAGAAACAAGGGGGCAGAGCCGCTGCCTGGACGCCCTTCCCTGGCGTCCCCCTGTGCCACGCACTAGCAGCGCTCCTCCCTCCTACCGGCACTTGCCTGTTCAGCAACCCCTCCGTGGGTTCCATGTCCCTCCTGTCGGTGTAACAGATGGGACCACCTGCAGTCCTTTCCTCCCCTTTGACTTTGCGGCCAGCAACCGGACGTGACGGTTAGAGAAACAAATAAAATCTCCACACTCTCTTCTCCTGCTTAGTCCTTCTCCCACCCGACTCCAGCCTCGAATGAAGTGAGGCGGCCCCTTTTATCCTCACCCGGATATGCTCCAGGTGCTCCCCGGCAATCACCCGCCGACACGCCCCTGTGTGGTGGAAGTGCCAGCTGTACTCCCGGAAGCCCTCCGGGTGTCCCTGCTTCTCTTCCCCCCAGCACTTCCTGGTATGGCGGAAGTACTGAGGTCCAGGGTTCCCAAGGCATTGGGGCACCCCCTGGCGGTGACCACGGGCCTCTACAGGGTGGAGCTTCAAAGCTCTGTACCCATGGCCCCCAAAGGAACCAGGGCGGTCGCCCCCAGATGGTCTGGGGAAGGCGCAAGCCCTCCTCCGGTCCTCCTGGCCGGGTCGCCACCCCTGCCACCTCTGACACCTCTGACAATACATATCCACATATATACACACATACATATACACACACACACATATATATATATATATATATAATATATATATATATATATATATAAATATATATATATATACCCTTTGGGGTGCGAGCAGCAGTTGCAGGGGGTGCCAGAATCCATCGAGGAAGAAAAATGAAAAACATTATTTGTACAAAATCTTAATTTATCTATCCATTCGTAAATAATTAAATGGGCAGGCTATTTCGTATCAGTGCAATACACTGCTTGTTAAAACAGATGACTTCCACTCTTCTGTGCGCTTAGTGCCGTGTGGGTATTATGAACTATCGTATTTGTTCAAGTTCTATTTAAATTTTAAATATAAGTAATTTTTATTTAGTCGACAGAAATATGTTTGGTAGGAATGTAAGTTAAATTTAGTCATAATTGCATACATTTTTCTTCACCATAGAAATTTAAAGACTAAATTCAACTTACATTCCTACCAAAGATATTTCTGTCGACTAAATAGAACCTACTTATTTCCAAATAGAACTTGAAAAGATATATTTTTTCGAATCTGATCGTGCATTTTAGATCGACTTGACGTGCACTACATCGAGGCCACGTGCTATTGTGCTCTCGCCTGCCTGCCTCAATAAGTTACCGTTGCTTCGCTCTTACTTTTTTACCGTTCATTTATTCATGGCCAGTCACGAAAAAATTCGAAAATGGAAGGAGGATTACACTGAGTATGGCTTTACCAAAAAATTATTGATAGCGAATAAAGTATCCATTATTCATAAAGCTTCAACTGGGGATCTGTTTTTCAGCATTAACCTCACATTTTTTCATACTTCTTCTCAAACCAAGGGGGTGCGAAATCGGCATCGTCCGTCACAGGGTGTGCGAGGGTAAAATGAATCGGGAGCGCTGATATATATGTATGTGTGTGTGTATATATAATATATGTGTATCTATATATATATATATATATATATATATATATATATATATATATATATATTTATATAGAAAGAGTTTTACTGTCAAATAATGCAAAAAGTACGTGACATGTGTTTCACCCTAATTCTGGCCTCATCAGGTGTACACACTCACTGCACCCCCTCTCGGGAATCGAACCTCGGACGTCAGCGATAGAGGCAAAGCCTCTTGTGTTGCATCACGGCGTGTGGGTCGTTTATTTGACAGTATGTAGATCGGGGTATATATATATGCGTCACTCGCTGCATATTCTTTTGCTACCTTCTCAATTGTGTAATCCTTTTTTGTTTAGGGCTCTTTGGAGCTCTTGCTTTTTGTCTGCGTACTGAATTCACAGTCAGTTCACGTGAGCCACTCGGACTACATGCATCGAAGGTTCTCAGCTGTGCTTGTGCTATCTCGTGCAATGTCCACGGCTTTATTTAATGTTAGCAAAGACGCGGCACTTAAAAGTTTCTCTCATAGTTTCGCTGAGTTTGTGCCAAACACCACCCTGACCATCTCATCTTCGTTTCCATAAGCACAGCCCTAAACCCACGAATATTTAGCGGTAGAGTTTTTCTATTGGATTGCCGCTGACGGACAGCCTTATGTGGGCAGGCACTCAATTACGTGGGAGGCGTGACGATGAGAGACGCAACTCCGCCTCACACGGCGATTGAGCTGCAGGCTATGGCCAGTATATATGTACATAAGTAGGTTCCAGTTATGACTATTACGCGTAGAATTTCGAAATGAAACCTGCCTAACTTTTGTAAGTAAGCTGTAAGGAATGTGCCTGCCAAATTTCTGCCTTCTACCTACACGGGAAGTTGGAGAATTAGTGATGAGTGAGTCAGTTAGTGAGTCAGTGAGTGAGTGAGTCAGTCAGTCAGTCAGTCAGTGAGGGCTTTGCCTTTTATTATATTATATTATATTATAAAGAAAGAAAAAGAAGAATGAAAAGGTTATTTTAACCCTGGACTGTGTCTGGTGTAGTTGTCTCTGGGGTCTGGGGGGGTCTAAAGCACCCCCACAGAGTCCATATTAGATTGACAGATACTGTATATTTACAGGAATCGCCTTGTAATGAACAATTCCTAATACTGTAATTGAACAGTTCGCTAAATATAATACCAGTGCATACATCCCTGCTTTCTTACCTACTTTGTCAGTCAAAAAGATCTGGTGCCATGGACGGAGTGCCATTCCATCACAAGACGCAATAATTTATACACCTACATTCACTACTACAGGGCCAATTTAGAGTCTCCAATTAATTTAATTTATTGGGATGCTGGAGGAAAGCCCAGAGAAAAATGCACTATTAGGAGAACCTGCTAGCTCAATTCAGGCAGTAGATCATTAGAATTGTAAAGAGTGCTAAGCACTTCCCACCATCTTTCCTCTAGAATACTATATCAACATATATTGCTGAGAAGCATACTGCACAAAGACATATTTATTATAAGTAAATATGCATTTGTTGGGTATTAAATCAAAATCTACTTGGTTTCTGAACCTTAAGCACAACATATTCTCATCATGATCCTTTCATTAATTACTGTTTATTCTGCACAGGATGAGATTAGCAGGAGTCTGACTAATCCGGCAGACACTGAATATAAAGTATGGTTGGGCTTAAATAGTTTTAGGTCTTTTTTTAAGGCAACTAAGAATTCTAAGGGAGTGAATGGAGTGGCCACTTTACAGAGGCAGTAGATTAGGCAGGTGCAGTCACAGCAGGAAATAGTTCCACGGTCTACGTAAACAGAAATGTACAGATTGGAGAATGTAAAGGACTATAACTATTTCTAGTTAAAGATTTCACTTTCCCATATACTGTAATCAGTTTTAGTTCCTTTTATTGTCACAGTAAATTCATTATCGATAAAGCTTACAAATGTGTAGAACAAAATAGAAATATCACTTATAGTATAAAATAAAAACAAGATTTAGGATGAGAGATAAGTATTTCCTACTCCCTTTTTATATTCTTGCTTCTTTTGGTATTTTCATTCTTTACCTGATATGTTTCCCATAACTGAGGCATTGTAAATGTGAGCAATTGAGAAACGAGCCACTGAAGTGAATCTTATTAGTGTGGGTCTCTCTTCTCCTTGGAAACTTTGTTTGTCCTTTCCTTGCATATTTCCTTGTCATTCTTTAAGAATACAGCTTTCCCCAGGGCAGTCTTAGAAATAATGCATTCGCCTGCATGCTGGCAAGAGAGTGGCCTGTGCAAATGTAGATTACAGAGTAAAGTATCTGACCAGATTGGGCAGGATCAGAGTGGTTCGTTATACTCTTTAATAGCTTGCCCGTAGAAGCAGGATGAAGTCAAGTAAAATGGCAAGGTGCTGAAGTGTTTAGTGCAGAAGCATTTTGAACATCAGTATTGTTACACAAGACAAGGGATAGCGTGGTGTACTGCTTTTTGAAAATGGTGCGAGTTAGCCGCTTTAGTCCTTTGGATCCGGAAGTAGAAAAGGCCATTAAAGGTAATCTTTTGGGGGGTATGTTGTCTCACTTGGTTGCATACTAATAAAGTATACTGAAAAGAAAACAAAGAGCCTAACACCTTTGATTATTGCTATTCTGTAGTGTTGTCATTTAATAATGAATACCATACATAGACTGGTCTGTGCCTCATGCAGTTAGCTAAATGGTATCTAAAATGTGTTTCAATTAATTTAATTTAACGTCTCCAGATATTTTGTACAAAAGGCTATATTTTGTTTCATTCAGTCTGCATGCTTTATATGAATTATATAATGTTATTTTTAAAATAACTTCAATAAATACCCATGTTTACCATGCACATACTGTGCAGATGCATGGTGTAAAAACAAAGCAGTATTTTTGTAATCTAAGGAAAAGGATTTTGTCCCATTAATTGATTTCACAAAGGTAATGTATACAGCTGTCGTAACCTTAGCAGTGAAGTGCTAGAGTTTATGTATCAAGCAGCTCCAAGATTTACAAGATCTTTAAGGCTTGCCTGCTCCCTGCAGTGATTTACCCTGATCTGTATGCTGATAGCTTTATCCTCAAGAAGGCTTTACACACTGCTGCAAAACTACTTGTTAATGCTGCATTAAAATCTCATCATGTATATTTCAATGGTAACACTTTAAAAAAGGGGCAATCTGGGTGATTCCTTTAGTCAGTTACTTCCGTGTAAAACCTTAACAAAGGATTTGTGTTACATAGCAATAGGTAACTAATAAATGCATAGTAACAAGCTCTTAAAACCCTTATTATAAAGTGTTGCCATGAACTTGTCACTGCTGCAAAAGCCACACATGCACTAATGTCTGGATTTTAAAAGGCTATTTTAATTGATAAAAACTAAGATTGATCTTTAGGCACAGAACATTGCACAAAACTGTCAGCAATGCAAATACATAATAATTTTACAAAGCAAAAGGAAAATGTTAAGCTGAATTTCAATGCTTTAAAGATAGCCTGCCAAAAATACAAATTTACAAAGTAGCAGATAGTCTAGGTTTAGGGTTAGGGTTAGGTCCTTAAATTCTGAATTCTAATATGTTTCAGTTTTAACTACACTATTTTATTTATTGTATTTAGTTTCAGTTACAACATGTAGATTTCTAGCAACACTTTTTTTTTAACTCGGAACTCATTCTGTTTTAAGACGTTTGCCTATATAATGAAAGGCCAAATACAGTGATGATAGCCCTTCATGTACTGATCATAGTGATTTGCTATTACAATAAAAGGTGACATACCAAAAGGGAAGAAAATATTATGCTGTAACATTTTGTTTAAGCTCTATTTATAATCTTAAAAATCTTTTTTTGCCAAGTTTTGCTTTCCTGTATATAAAATGGCATAGTAGTGTGGCAGACAAGATGCCATATTTGAGTCTGTTCTGCCAATGTTTGTATAGGTTTACACTGTTGATTCCTGATTCATTCAGCTGCCCAAAGGCATAGTGTCCAGTTGATTAACATGCCTGAGGTGCCCCAAGTTTTCTAGTCAGTTGCAGCCTCCTCCAGACCAAACTATTGTTTCCTGTCTATTGCACCCAACTGTGGAGTTGACATCTGCCGATGATATTCAGTAAGACTGAAAAAGGGATGAATAGAAGTCTACTACTTATATGTGCTAGTTAAAAGAAAAACAACATCAACTAAATATTGATTTTTTTTTTCTTCAACCTTAATACTGCCATAAAAGAATTCCCTGGGGTATATTTAAAAAGTGTTTAATAATTAATAGTTTTGATAACTAATGGACCCCTGACCTTTACTGAATGAAATGAAACGTGAAAAAGAGTCTTTTAAAAAGCCTTCCGACAGTACGTGGGACTAAAAGCTCTCTGAAATGCCCAGCACACATTGCTGTTATAATGTTCATTTGTGTTCTGCTGAGTCAGTATGTCCTTACGCAGATGTATCAACTAAAGAAAATGTGATTCAGTTTTTGAACATAAACCAAACAGTGAATTGGTGTTCTGGCTGAACAAAGAAAGGCAATTCTCCTCCCATTACAGTAGTAAGTGTGCATTATAGCAGTCAGTACCCTGGAGGAGCTGCCTTTGCAGGGTTCAGCTGCTAAAAGCTGCCAAAGTGAGTGAGTTGCTGAGGCCAAATAAAATCTAACTGGTTTTCTGCATTGTTTGTTGCTGATAAGAAGGAAAAAGACAGTGGGCTCCTCTTACTTATATTACCTAAATGGTTATTTTACCATGCATTCCCATTGAGAATTGACTGCTTTCTTGCAGTCTCTAGATTATTGCACAAAATGTCTTTGCAATGTTCACAGTTCACAATGTTTTCACGGTAAAAAAAAAACATTTGCTAAAGTAAAATATAAAATACAGAAGCTTAACTCTTCAGTCCCTGAAAATACTGTCAACACAGATGTGCAGACTCTGGTCTTGCATTACTGGTTATCTGGCAAGATACACATTTTTTAAAAATAAAATACAGATGCAGCCTGATGCTCACTTTTGAAGCAAATAAAGGCATTATGGTGGGATGTCATGCATTTCTACTAAGGTCACAAGAACAAGAGAACTGGAAAAGCTAATCAAATTAAATTTCATGATAAGCTACCAGCTGCTGGCTAATATTCAGTAATCAAGAGTCTATTTCAGGAATATATCACAGATTTAGCTGATACCTACTGTGTTGCATGGTGCATATGTGAAAAATTAAAAAAAGAAAAAAAAAGATTATGCTTACTAGAGAGCACAATATTGCCTTCTTCAGACTGATTGCATCATTTTTATGTGGCATTGTGGTAGTGTTGTTGTGAATGCTGATAAGATTATACTTACTGGTCTAGTGAAAGCACATAATTTTCAGAGACTGTGTAGAAAAAGATTTTATGTTATTTCAGTGACACAGTAACATGGACAAATGGTTAAAGGCATAATACTCAGCTTACTAAGTGTTGCACAGCTTTAATGGATTTCAACAGACATTAAAAGAAAGGAAGAAAAAGCTGTTAAAATACCATGTACTATAGGCAAGTGTGTATATATGCATGCATAATCTATATACAGTATATGTATACATTTATATATTTACATGTTTGTTGTGTGTGTTTATGTTTGGGTGTGGACATGGGTGTGAGTCTATAAATCTTCTTCTTATTCTTTCAGCTGCTCCCGTTAGGGGTCGCCACTGCAGATCATCTTCTTCCATATCTTTCTGTCCTCTGCATCTTGCTCTGTCACACCCATCACCTGCATGTCCTCTCTAACCACATCCGTAAACCTTCGCTTAGGCCTTCCTCTTTTCCTCTTCCCTGGCAGCTCTATCTTTAACATCTTTTTCCCAATATACCCAGTATCTCTCCTCTGTACATGTCCAAACCAACGTAATCTCGCGTCTCTGACTTTGTCTCCCAACCGTCCAACTTGAGCTGACCCTCTAATGTACTCATTTCTAATCCTATCCATCCTCGGGTGTGAGTCTATAAATATATACATATATATGCATACATACATTTTATTCTTTTATTTTGAATATGTCCTATTCTTGGATTTTTTGCAAAAACCTGCAGTTAATGATTCTGAACACATTCTGCAGAATTTACTCCAATGATCTGGTGTTTCATGTACTGTAATATAAATTACATTCTGCAAGAAATAATGACAAGAAATCTTACTGTAAATCTGAGATTGTATCATATTCATACCTGTTGTGTATTTTACATAGTTTAGTGGAACTGCTGTTATCATTCGATTGAGGTGTAAGCTTTTACAGAATGTTATTAGAGCCATGAGGCAGTTTCTTTGCTATTTCATTTGTATAACAAGTCAAGTACAAATCTTCCACCTAGTCGTTCTCCTCTGGACTTTTTCTGACTCGCTATGTGTTTTTTGTAGCCCTAGGACCAACATTGCATTCAGTACTCTTGGTCAAGCAAGAGCTTTATGAGTGGCAAGGCTCAGTTGACCAGACACACTTTTGGTAAAGAGACAAAACACAAATTATAAGCAGTGGCGCCAGAATGTAAGCCTGTAATTCTTAAAGAAACAATTTATTTTGTGTCTGTAAGAATTACGTAGGAACGCTCTTCAATCACTTCGGTTTTTTTTTTTTTGTCTGCCACCTTCTGACTCACCATTATGAGAATAACCCCACATATAATATACTGTTCAGCTAAACTTGTTGTCTAGTTGTGCAAGAGATCAAGCTTTTTTAGGGTTCCAACTATTTCTGGTCCTCAAGACCTTAATATCTCTGTTTTATCCATATGCTGTTCGGGTTATGACACCCTTATGATAAACAGTAAGTCAATAGGTGTCGTCATCAAAACTTTTTAAAAACACTTGAATTTGTGTGTGTCTGCCACATCAACCAACACCAGGGTTTTGTTAACTTTTTTTAACAAAATTTTGTAAAAACAGGGATTGGTAATGTAGGCGTTTGGAGCCTTGTTTTATGCTACTTCCAGGTTGCTGATTCTAGAACTTGAAAGCCATTCCTGGAAGATTTAAATGGTGGATATCAGTTGGGATATCATTATAGGCAGTTTCAAGGTCAGTGATTACAAATATGAGGCAGTTTCAAGGTCAGTGATTACAAATATGATTTTTTTTTTGATTTATTTTTCTATTACAATTGAGAATATTTAGAATTTAATCATTTTAATTGAAGAACACATTTTAATATTGAAATTATTTGATGCAAGTATTCCTGTGTGTTGTATACTTCTACCTCATGAAGTAATTCATTATATTTCTTACGGATAGTAAATTAGAACAGGTTGTGCTAATTCAAACTGTTTTCTTTATTCAAAGAATCTTTTTTTTTCTCTGCAGTTGACACATCAACAATGATGCCACAGTGATAGGAAAGCTTCCATAGGCAAGATAAGAAATGATCTACAATAACTAGACATCATGACTAATAATATAATATAACATAATATAACATAATATAATATAATATAATATAATATAATATAATATAATATAATATAATATACGTTGTAATATCATAATGGTAATTATATTCTAATATTACATTAGAATATGTAATATACTCTAATATTCTAATGGACCCCGTGATTATCAGAAGCGACTGTGTGCAGAGGGTACAGACCTATAAATACCTGGGTGTGCAGCTGGATGATAAATTGGACTGGACTGCCAATACTGATGCTCTGTGTAAGAAACATCAGAGCCAACTATACTTCCTTAGAAGGTTGGCGTCCTTCAACATCTGCAATAAGATGCTGCAGATGTTCTACCAAACGGTTGTGGCGAGTGCCCTCTTCTACACGGTGGTGTGCTAGATCAAGAAGAAGGACGCCTCACACCTGGACAAACTTGTGAGGAAGGCAGGCTCTATTGTTGGAATGAAGCTGGACAGTTTAACATCCGTGGCAGAGCGACAGGCGCTGAGCAGGCTCCCATCAATCATGTAGAATCCACTGCATCCGGTGAACAGTATCATCTCCAGACAGAGCAGCTTCAGCGACAGACTGCTGTCACTGTCCTGCTCCACTGACAGACTGAGGAGATCGTTTCTCCCCCACATTATGCGACTCTTCAATTCCACCCCCTGGGGGTAAACGTTAACATTATACAAAGTTATTTTCTGTTTTTACCTTTTTTACATTTTTAGTACTCTTTAATTTAATATTGTTTTTAATCAGTATGCTGCTGTTGGAGTATATGAATTTCCCCTTGGGATTAATAAAGCATCTATCTATCTATCTATCTATCTATCTATCTATCTATCTATCTATCTATCTATCTATCTATTTATCTATCTATCTATCTATCTATCTATCTATCTATCTATCTATCTATCTATCTATCTATCTATCTATCTATCTATCTATCTATCTATCTATCTATCTATCTATTTAGTTTCCATCAAAGTGGCATTCAGGACACTGGTTTTGCTTTTATTAAAAGTACTACAGTAAATTTCAATTGCTATATAGCATTCAGTTTTATATTTTTTCTCATGTAGTTCAAAAATGTCTTTTATGAAATTGCTGTCAAACTTTGGCAGTATATTTGGTTTACATATTGTTTACTTAATGAAATAATATACCATGATAAACTAAGCATTACATCAACCACTGAGGCTTCCAAACGAATCCAATTTTAACATTAAACCTGAAAATCCTAAATATAAAATAATTCAGAACTCTTATGGCCATAACTTTATTCATTATTCAGAGGAAACTGAAGTGCTACTATCAAACAAATTTTACTGAAAATCCTGAAAAATTTCAGAGATAACAGCAAACATAATCAAATGTAGAATCTGAAAAAAGAAACTTTTGCCATTCAGCTGCAGGTTTAATTTACTGTCAGACAGATAGATGAAAGAATGTTGTCTTCAGCAAGTAATAAATGGGGTCATTTATGTATAATCAGTTGTCAATAATGCTGAAAATTTGTTTGCTGGGCTGAATTAGAACCGATTAATGTGTTTCGAAAATATCAGAGTTTAATCCAACAGTTAGGAAAGAGTGGGTTAGTTGTAAAAATTTAAAGGCAGAAGCAAAAAATGACAAGAGGACAATATTTACCAAACAATATTTGAAGTTAGATTGAAAGTTAAGAACACAATAACAACAGAGAATAATATGGCTCACAGATATGATTCTGAAAGTTTCATCCATTTAGAGCTGCTTCAAGTTCTTGTCCAAAATGACACTGACCACAAACAGAAAAGTCAGGCAGGTGTAGTGATAAGTAAAACTATGACAAGGTTTACAATAAGATGCAGAGTGCAGACGTTATTATCCAGCTATTAGACAGGAGAAGCATTCATCTGATAGTGAAAGCTACAGCTATGCCTATTTTGACAAGACAGCTGCACCTCGAACCTTTGGGGTTACAGATTCTAACTTAGGCCTGGGTTATTACATGCCTGATATTAGATGCCAGTAGTTATTGGGTCTGAAGAAAATCTTAAAGAAAGAGTTCACCTTCAACGCCATTTTGTAAAAAACTCCAATATGTTATTGATTTTCTGCGACAATTTTTTGCTACTGATATAAGCAGTTGATGATATTTAATTAATGTAATTTATCAATGAGCCATCGTTCTTAAATGGAGCAGTGTTTCAGTAAAAATTTTTTCTGCTGTGAATGTAAGATTTCTAATAATAGGAAGTGATCTCTGAGGCATTTCTAATGACAAAAACATCTTTAATTGCAGCCCTTTAAAATTGGCAAGGATTCTACAGTTTTCAAATCTATGCTCATTAGCTTTTTCAACATGAGTGAAAGCATGTTTAATGACTAAACAGTAACCTGCCAAGTGGTCACGAACCATTTTGAGTCAAGTGTTGGCCTTTATGCTCCATTGGTTTACACTGGTTAATGTCTGTTTTTTGTTTACCTAAGGCTCTATTACAAGAAGTAGAAGCACCCCCCACCCCCAAGCTCTTGGTTACTGAGTCCACAGATCCAAGGAATACCAACACCTTCCAGATGAAACTGAACTCAGCTTTCCAGAAAGAGCTGACCTGTATTCCTAAACTTGGCCCTAGTCCAGGGTGTTGTTTACTTGTACAAGACACTTTTTAAACGTTTGTAGAGGTGGTTTACTTTCTCATGAAAAAGACACCTATTTCAAGCTGTCCAAATTCTGTTAAGATTAAATACATATAAGAAAAAAGTCATATCTTATTATAAAGTAAATTATAAAGATAATTAAAATTTAAATGCAATGTAGAACCTCTTATAATTTTACAGCATTATAACATATTCCAAAACTAATGTAGGGTAAACAAACCTGAGCCTAAGCTCATTATCATTGTCAGTAACACCATGCACTTAACAATAGGTGTGCAAGTCTTGGCATTATTGTTGATGATAAACAGTGATGAATGCTACTGAGATTTAAATAAAAGCAAAATAAAGACTTCATCTTGTATTAAACAAAATAAAAGTTTAAAATGAATATGACACTGAACAGATTTAGTATTTAGTATCGGGGATGTGCACTTACATAATAAGAACAGGGACAAAAATTTGTGCTAATCATCTAAAAGCCAATTACATTAATTAGAGGAACACACCTTCAGTCTGGATTACTGAATTTTCATGATCTTTCACATTTTCTGTTTATTGTCTATATGCTGTACAGCTTCTTCAAGCTGAAAGTAATGCATTTTTCAGATTATCTAAGAAAAGCAACAAATACATTCATTCTAGTGAACATAAGGCTCCTTAACAATAGGAAAGAAGCTGGGTCCATACACCATTGGTACTTACTTTGAATCAGGATTTGTAAGGTCTCAAAATATGTTGCACTGAGAATGACTCATTGTCGTTTGTATGTGTCTATATCAATATCCTGTAATGTATTTTTTGTCAGGCTAGCATTTGAATGGAAAATAATTTCTTTTATGAGCAATAAAGGAATCAATCTGCCAATCATATCACAATGAACTTTAAAATTCTTATGAACTTTATAAACTGTGGTGGGCTGGCGCCCTGCCCAGGGTTTATTTCCTGCCTTGCACCCTGTGTTGGCTGAGATTGGCTCCAGCAGACCCCTGTGACCCTGTAGTTAGGATATAGCGGGTTGAATAATGATGGATGGATGAAATCAATAAACAAATATACATACAATTCTCATTTTAATAAAAGACACAGAATAAAATCATTTCCACCAATGTTTTACAAAGATTCCATGATTTGGTTAGGTGACCATTTAAATCAACCTTGTGGAACCTGGCACACCAACTGACATAACTCTGGTTGTATATAGTAGCATAATGCATAGCCAGAATATTAGGTACACCATCATTAAATATTCAAATACCTAAAGTACAGTTTTATGGTCTACTGGCTGTCAATAGAGAACTGTTAGAGTAGGTAATTGTGAGTGACAATGAAAATGAGTACACTATATTCAAAAATACACAACATGAGCTGTGGTATAACTGGATTGAGCACCCTGTTGTTCCCATTGCTTTCATGTCTACATATTACAATGAGATGAGTTTGTAGAAGTGCAGTATGTAGGTCTCAAGGACTACTAGCATTGCATATTGTGGATCTTAAATAGGTGATGTCAGTGCAAGGACAAGACATTCTGCTTCTCCTGTTTATTTTGAGACCATGTCAAATGTATTGAGAGGTTCACTTTACAAAGGAAGTATTGACAGTAAGTTACTCAGGAAGTATAAGAAATTATGTGTTACTAATTATTCATACAGTATCATATCCACATAAATAATATGGTAATAGTAATTAAACCAGAACAGGCTAGACAAAAATAATTTATTTAAAATGGTATATTTAAGCTAACCCTTTTTGCTTTTATCAAAGATCATACCATCATACCCCACAGTCCTGCAATAAGTATAGTAAAAGTTCTGTGGAATTCCTCTTGTGCTAATTTGTCTTTCTTATAATACAGAGGCAAAATGTTCAGTATGCCACATGTGGCCCTAGTAGAAACATTAACACAGTTTAAATCTAACTTCTCTGGATTTCTTCTCCATAAAGTGATGTGTATATCCCAACATTTTGTTAAACTTTTTCCTTGCATATGTGTTTTGTTGATAGTGATAAGTTTACTGACTCTCCCATGTCTTTCTCATAAATTATACTATTGAGTTCAGGGTTCCTCAGTCATGGTCCAGGAGGGCCACAGTGGCTGCAGCTTTTCTTTCCAACTAGTTTCCTAATTACAAGACAGTCCTTGCTGATAATGAAACTTGGTATTTAACTGTTTGGCTTGTTAGCACTTTTGCATTCATCTAAGAGAAATTAGAATTGCGTTGTAGAGTTTCCTACTCTGAGAACATTATCCATGTGTTTTTTGCAGACCTGAACAAATTACTTCATGGTGCATATGCACAGGTTTAAAAAGACACAAGTTAGCTGGAGAGTGGCTGGTTTATTGGTTATCAGCATTTCATTATTAACGAATGTCTGGTTAAGAAAATAGGCAACAATTAAAACGTATTTCTTTATTAGTAAATAAATGGGCTCTAATTAACAAATTGTTTGAAATGAAAACCTGCAGCCATTGCGGACCGCCAGGACTGTTATTATGAACCTCTGATCTACAATGTAACTAAAATTTGTCTTTGATGAATGAAAGCGCTAAAAAGGCAAATAGTTAAAAACCAAGTTTCATTATAAGCAAGGACTGAGTTCTAATTAGGAAAATGGCAGCCCTCCAGGACCATGATTGAGTATCCCAAAATGAGCTGAACATTCAAAAATCCTTACTGTGTGATTATATTTAGTGGTTTATGTACCTCTTTCATTTTTATTGAATCCTAGGGTATCTTTTAATCTATCAACTGCAGTTTTGCGACATCATGTAGATATCTTTTGCTATTTACATTTTAAAAATGATTTCTATAAATCATAAAGGCTAGTGATCCTAAACTGGTTTCTGTTTTCAACTCTGTTTTGCCTAATTCCAGCAAACCTCCAAATGCTCATTCCCCTAATAAATGAGTGGCCGACAGAACCATGACAGTAACAGAAAAGCAAGTGTTCTTGACACTTTATTCTGAGGTTGAAAACCCTGAACATTTTAAGCTTCTCGTATTGTGCTAGCATACACTAGTGATCCTACCGGGCTTTGGTTGCTAGTTATTTACTAAATTCCAGATCTGATATTTCAAGCATGTCTGTATTTACTCTCCTTGTCATGTTTTGGTCATTTTCAAGTAATCCTTGTATTGCACATAACCTTCTTCACTGTTCCAGAGGGTTTCTTCATGTCATGTGATTTCTAGGTCTTTTATATTGCATTATATAATAAGGGCTAAAAAAGACAACTCTTCTAATGAGACTACAGAATTTTTCCCATCTTGGGGTATGAATATTAAAATTTTTGGATGTGAGTTTCCTCAGTTGTTAGCACACTAGTTTATTTTTGATTTTATGTTTCTGTCTAAATAATATACAGTATATAATATTTATAATATTTAGTAATATATATATAATTATTGCTACAAAAGAATTTCATTTGATTATCAAAAGTTTGTCAGTCAGTTATTCTCCAACCTGCTATATCCTAACACAGGGCCACGACAATAACAAACCCCAGCCAGGGTGCCAGCCCACCACAGGACACACACACACAAGGGACAATTTAGGATCGCCAATGCACCTAACCTGCATGTCTTTGGACTGCGGGAGGACATGCAAACTCCACGCAGGGAGGATCCGAACCCAGGTCTCCTAACTGCAAGGCAGCAGCGCTACCACTGCGCCACCGTGCCACCCACTCAAAAGTTTGTTTCCATAATAATTGGATTGCTTACTATTACCATCTAGAAACTGAACCAGATTACAAGATGTGTCAGATTGCAACACTACTGTGCCACTGACGCTCCCCAGTATTGTATTCAGTTTAAAAAGTGGTGCACAATATATGAGCTGTTGTAACCCATGAATATGTTCTTCAAAAATTCTCCTTTATTTTCTACAAATCAGTACACTGTAATGTTCCAAGGATGTGAAAGATGGGGGAATGGTGTTAGCATTCTAACAATATTGGCAGTAGTTGCCACTTTGAAAGGAGAGTTGGTCCCTTCAAGGTCAAATCTGCTGTCTCCCTTATCAACTGCTCTGCAATGCCATTCTGATGTTCTACGGTTCCACGTGCTTCCTTTTACCTTGTCCTGAGCCTACACATTCATGCCTTTTGCTGTATCTCACAACACTCACCCGGGCCCAGTGGCCACATCATCTGCCGTACATTCCTAAACCTCTTGACCTTATCCAAAACCAGTATCCTACTCAGGACAGCGGTGGCCACACACTTATGTTGATGGGCTTTAGCAGTGCATAAGCAGTCTTATATAAGTGCTTCACCTAAGTGCTGCTGTAATACCTGACCACCTCTAAGATCTCAGGAGGTTGCTTCACTGGTTGGCTTCTCCAGACCCTTCAGGTAGTGTTCGATCACCAGAAAAATGTGTCCATTTCAGGTTTGTACCAAGGATGTTTACATTACTGTATCTAAAGTACCAAAACATTCTTCCTTCTCTTGAGTCCATTATTTCTCTTTTGTGTCGTAGAAAGTCATAGTCTATTCCTTCAGGAATCAATCCTGGATGGCACATAGTTCATCGCTGGGCACTTTCACACAGCAGCATTAATTTAAGCCAGACCAATGTAGCAATTCCAAATAACCTAATATATACATCATGAGGGGAAACTGATGGACCTGGAGACAACCTGTGTGAGCACACTGACGGCGTAATTATATTACATGCAAAATTTCTTTTTATAATAGTTAGTCAGTCATTCATTGTCCAACCCATTATATCTTAACACAGGGTAACGCGGGTCTGCTGGAGCCAATCCCAGCCAACACAGGGCACAAGGCAGGAACAAATCCTGGGCAGGGTGCCAGCCCACCGTAGGGCACACACCCACATACCAACAACAACAACAACAACAACATTTATTTATATAGCACATTTTCATACAAACAGTAGCTCAAAGTGCTTTACATATTAAAGAATAGAAAAATGAAAGACATAATTATAAAAAAATAAATCAACATTAACATCGAATAAGAGTAAGGTTCAATGGCCGGGGGGACAGAAAAAACAAAAAAAACTCCAGACGGCTGGAGAAAAAATAAATACCAAGCACACACTAGGGACAATTTTACATTTCTATAATATGTTTTATCAAATCCATATAATATATGTTTTACATCACAGGTGTTGCATTATTTTCCTTAAACTAAAGTGTATTTTTCCTTTCTTGTCATTGCAGGAATTAGTTACATTTAGCACTTTGGATTTTGATTTTAAGTTGTAGACAAGCTTTGCAACATGAGTAGATTTTAAAAGGTATTCATACCTCAAGCTTGAGCAGCAAGACTGATGCTCTCTCGCTCTCTCTCTTTCTCTTTTTCATTCTCCTTAGTATATGTAGTCCATTGGGATAGTGTTAATCAAGGCTGTGCTTGATTGAAGTGTTTTTAAAATGCATGCTAAATTGTACACTGCTCTCAAGTAATATAGAAAAAAATCATTGAATTCCTAATACATTTACTGTGAGTAATTTTTATAATATGTCAATGTAGATTTCATCCATCTGTCCATTAATTTTCTGGACTCACTTTGTCACTACCCATTCTTGGCAGCAGTGGGTGCAGAACTGGAATCAGCCTTCAGTGAAATAGAATTCACATTGTCATTCACAATATAGAGTTGCAGTACAAGTTGTAGTAGAAAATTGAAGTTCACAGAGAAATCCCTTAACAACAGGGAGAGAATGTGCAAGTTACATAGAGACGGCACCCCAGGTGGAAACTGACCTGGACTCCAAGTAATTTTAAAAGGCATTACAATTGCTTCACCAATTGCTCCACTTTACAAAGTTAAAGTTGTCACTGTCACATCATGGCACACTAAAACCATTGCATTCTGAATCATGATCTCATATTAGGCAGGGGCATGTACCACTTTACTGAGAAAAATTTGAATTAGTGAAGCAGAACAGCTGGGGAAGGACGTGGTCAGAATGAGCAGATGTAAGTGAATTGAGGATGTGTTAACAGTAATAAACAAGGTGAATATGTACACATGGTGTAACAATCAGGTGCATTCGAGGACAATGCAGACACTCTAGCCCTCAATGGATTGAATTCTTTAGGTGGTTCTAGCTACCTTCTCGGTGCATTTCAGTGTTTTGGGGACCAAAAGCTGTCTCCACAGATTTGGGTTTCAGGCTGAAAACAGGCCTGGACAGGATCCTAGTCTATCACATGCACACACACACACACACACACACACACACACACATCACAATTTGCAATTGCCAGTTAATATAACCTAAAAAAAACCTTTTGTAATTCCTTCTTTGCTGAAGATGTCTTGAGATGAAATGGGACTTGGAAAGTTATACAGTTATGATAGTTATTAGGTAATAACAGAAGTGAAAGGCAAACTTTATTACAATAAGTTATTATCAGGTGAATGTGGCACTCTGATGCTAAATTATAGAGCATTTGTATAATGCCTGGTTTATTTCATACATCAGCACACTGGGATCAGGGAATTGAAAAAAAACCAACAAACACTTTTGCAAATATACAGATTTGATTCCACATAGTACTTGTAGTAGCAACAATTAAATGGTAGTTACTAAACTACTACTCAAAGCGCTCAGCAATTGCAGGTTAAGGGCCTTGCTGAAGGGCCCAACAGAGCTGAGCCCCTTTTTTTGGCATTTGCGGGATTCGAGCCGACAACCTTCTGATTGCCAGTGCAGATCCCAAGCCTCAGAGCCACCACTCCGCCAAAACAGTGCACCAAACCTGCATGTCTTTGGACTGTGGGAGGAAACCCAGATAGACACAGGGAGAACATGCAAACTCCACACAGGGAGGACCTGGGAAGCGAACCCAAGTCTGTTTACTGTGAGGCAGCAGTGCTACCACTGCGCCACTGTGCCGCCCTGTAGTTCAATCAATCAATCAATCAACATTTATTTATATAGCACATATTCATACAAAAAAAATGTAGCTCAAAGTGCTTTACAAAATGAATAGAAAAATAGAAGACACAATAAAAATAAATAAACATAAGCCAACATTAATTAACATAGAATAAGAGTAAGGTCCGATGGCCAGGGTGGACAGAAAAACAAAAAACTCCAAAAGCTGGAGAAAAAAATAAAATCTGTAGGGGTTCCAGACCAAGAGACCGCCCAGTCCCCTCTGGGCATTCTACCTAACATAAATCATCATATTTTCATGGAAGGACCTGATGATGATGGTCACGTAGACTTCTGGCTTTCAGTCCATCATTGTTGGAGCATCATGATGCTTTGAGTAGGTGGTGGTGGCGCAGGCCGCCACCACAAAGAAACCGGAAAAAGAAACAGAAGAGAGAGTAGGGGTCAGTACGGATTTTAGAGCCACCATGAATAGTTATTATGAAGAATTGAACATACAGAGTATCAGGATTATGTTAAAGTGAAGTTATAAAAAGGCCATGTTAAAGTAATGTGTTTTCAGCAGTGTTTTAAAGTGCTCTACTGTATTTGCCTGGCGAATTCCTATCGGCAGGCTATTCCAGATTTTAGGTGCATAGCAGCAGAAGGCCGCCTCACCACTTCTTTTAAGTTTAGCTTTTGGAATTATAAGGAGACACTCATTTGAAGATCTAAGGTTACGATTTGGAATATAACGTGTCAGGCATTCCGATATATAAGATGGAGCGAGATTATTTAAGGCTTTATAAACCATAAGCAGAATTTTAGTTCTTTGCTTTTTTCTGGTACGTGGTCCTTGTTGGGATGATGTTCAAATTTAGCATAAGTTTCTAATCAACCTTTCCCCCCTCAAGGGTTTTTGACCACACTATTCAATGTTTATTCCATCGGGGTCTGGGGTATGGGGTGATTCTCATAGAGTTTTGTACGCTCTGTTCTGAATATATTGTGAGGATTTTTGTTTCTGTGAAGCAGTGTTTTATTAGATGGGCAGTCTGTTACGACTGGGATATTTTAAAATTCTTCGGTTATTTATTGGAGATGCATAGCCTGACATCAAGACTGCTCCTGTCACAGTGACATCAGGTCATCCTAGTAAATTATACTGATAGTGAAACAGTGAATCTTTGTAATCTGTAGATAATGGCCCTGTGAAGCTGGTTTATGTTAGGGTTAATACTAACTAAATGTTTATTTATCATCATTCATAGCTAGATAATCTTTTGTTTTCCTTGCTTTTGTTTTATTCATTTGCTATTAGGAAGATCATTGAATACACCTGTTACAACATAAAGCAACAGGAGGACTGAGGTGCTGATACAAAGTGAAAAACAAAAAAATATACAAAATATATAAGACCAGTAATGGCACACTGCACGATATAGTGCAGCGAATACACCTGGCTTGAGCATTCATAGTTTTCATGCTCTTTCTCTGTTTGGCATTAATTTGCTCAGAGGTTGATGCACTTGCTGCTTCCTGAGCAGCTCTTCTTTTCTCCGCCTGCTTCTTCTCTTCTTTCATCTGCATCTTTTTGCATTAAAACTGATTAAGTCAGTGTTTGTGTTGCAATTGCTTAGTACATTTTCCTTAATTTTTCACTTAAGCTGGCACTTAAGTTTTCAATCTGCCTTAACAATGATTTAAGATATGAAGAGGTAAGGGAAGTGACGGCGAAGGTGGTAAGGAATGAGAATGACGTCTGTACTCGTGCTTCGCATGGCCGCCCTGCTGGCCGCTGCCGAGAGTTGATTCTACAATAAAATAAAATAAAAATAAAAAGAGGAATAACCTTGGTCAATCATCACCCCCAAAGCGGATAGTAGACGTCACGTAGTATATGTGTACCAAATTTCAGGTCAATAGGTCAAACGGTTTGTGAGCTAAAGGTGATTTAAATTCCTGGACAGACTAACGAACAGCCACAGTAGCATATTATATATAAAATGGTGTATATAAAATGTTTCTCCATTTTAAGTTAGACGAGTTTACAAATTTGACAATGCTTTTCAATAGGAAATTTTGAAATGTTAATACTGTGTACAGCCTAATGTGCTCAAGATAAATTAATGAAAATTGGCCTGTCTTGACAAATTTCCTTGAAGCCTAAGTGTGCCACATTTCAACAAAATTTATTGAAGGGGGATAACTTGTTTCATTCAAATAGATAGGCTTTGCGCATTAAATGCAAATGCAACTAAAAAGCAGGAAAGAACTTGTTTAGTAAACAAACATAAAAGTAAATTTTTAAATCCCAAAACATTAACAATCAAGACAAGTCAAATGAAAATATATTCAGTTAGAAAGATCCAAAGTCAAAAATAAAGAAACCCTGAAACTGTAGATGTAGATAAATGGAAAGTCAATAAAAAAGTGACACATCATCATAGCTTTCTCAGCTCACAGCTTGCCTTAGTGAAATTAAACCCTATTTAGAGCAGAACTCTTTAACATTAAATTGCAACAAAACTGAACTCCTGCATACTGAAACTAAAGCACAACCTAAGAAAGTGGGTTCCTTCTCAGTCACTCTTGATGGTGATCTCATCAGACCTTCTGATGCAAAGAATCTTGGTGTCATTTTTGATTCCTCCCTGTCTCCTTCCGCCCACATAAACCACATTAAGAAGCATTCGTACTTTCACATTCATAACGTATCCCATGTTCACTCATTCCTCTCTATTTCTAATGTTAAGAAACTTGACCATGCTTTTATCACATCCCGTATAGATTATTGTAACTCCCTACTGGCAGGTGCCACTTCTAATCTTATACCACAGCTCCAATTGATTCAAAACGCTGCTGTAAGACTCCTTACATGAACCAGCAACAGCAAGCACATAACATCCATTCTGCTTCGCCTCCACTGGTTCCCCATGTCTTACGGAATTTAATTTAAAATTCTATTATTAACATAAAATGCTTTAAATGGCCTTGCACCAGACTACATCAATGACCTTCTCAATTCTGGCAATCTTATTGTGCCCCACACTAACTTGCACTCTATGGGTGACAGGGCCTTCAGCTGCATAGCGCCCAGACTCTGGAATGACCTCCCTAAATTAATGAGATCAACTGACTCCATTCATTGTTTTAAAAAACAACTTAAAACTCATCTGTTCAGAAAGGCTTTTAACTTAACCTGACATTCTGCCCTTTCTTTCAGTTTACCTCTCTGTCCAGACACTCAGGATAATTTGTGTGTGTATATCACAAATTGTTATTTGTTCAGGCTTTTCTTCTAGTATTGTATTTAGTATTTTACTCTGGTTTATTTTCTTTTATTCTATTTAATACTTTGTATGTCCTCTACTTATAATCTGTTTTAGTATTCTATGTGGATATTATTTATATCCAATGTTACATACTGTGTATCCTGCTGTCCTTTCTGAGACTGGGAAGTGCCTTGAGCATGGGAAAGGCACTATATAAATAAAATGCATTATTATCATTAATAATAATAATAATAATAATAATAATAATAATAATAATAATAATAATAATAATAACTCAGTACAAGCATCCTGCTTTATTAGAAGAGAAAACCGTATGAAATGACCTCAGATGATGGCTGAGAAATTGGCATTGCTCTGCATTGGCAGAAGGAGTGGGTAAGGTGTTAATAGGTATGACTAAGTGTGATGTGATCAAAGGGTGTTATGATTAGTGTCTTGCAATAGGCTCCTGTATCTAGAAATATGATACATCACATTTTTATCTCACATTGCTCTTTGGTATATCAAAAATTTATATAGTTTCTGACTTCACGTTTTCTTAAACAGTATGAGCTTCTACTCAAAAATTATTAATCTACTGCAAACACAGAATGCCTATGTCTGAAATATGTCTATCTATTTCTTCAGACCTGTGCAATTTTTAATTTAAATCCACTTTACTGTAATATAACCAGCTCTAAATTTGCTTAGCTCCTATAACTCTGATTTTGGGCCTTCTGTGCTCCAGGACTCCCCATTGCACTCGAGATACCTAATCTACATAATATACTTATTTTTAATTTTTGTAACATTTAGATGAACAAAGTTTATTACAAACTTTATTTAAACCTTACTAAAGTAGCCTGGTAACATTATGCCTACTGTTTTTTGATTGGTTGATATAAAAAAAAATACTAGAATTCACACAAATCAAAGTAAATCATTATTGTAAAAAAAACAGTGAGACAACAGGGGGTGAAGACTCATCATATCAGGCTGAGGAGATTAAAATGTAATTTGTATTACAATAGGTGTACAGTTCTGTATGTGTTGCCATGTTTAAATTACAGTATAATTATGATAATGGCTTTGTAATCTGATTTATAAGTTTAAGATGTTATTGTATTTTAAACAAATGGAGGCAAGTGGGTGAAAAAATCCCACTTGCCTCCCACTTGGTGGGGAGTTTTAGTTTTTTTTTATTATTTTTTAATGTTAACATTTTTATAGATCCATGATTAATTAATGCCTATTTCACAAATTGCTTGGTAATTTTTTAAAGATACAATTGCTCTGTGGTTCATGTTCATGAAGGGAAAAACAGTTAAGGTAAAATACAATAAAACACACAGTAGCAACTTAACAAATTATCAAGTTCAAACCATCCTCTCATTCAGTGGTATTTCTATGTCAAAGGCCATGATTTAGTGCAAAATAAGTAATACAACATCTTCAGTAATTTATCCATGCATCCATTTTCCAACCCGCTGAATCCGAACACAGGGTCACGGGGGTCTACTGGAGCCAATCCCAGCCAACACAGAGCACAAGGCAGGAACCAATCCTGGGCAGGGTGCCAACCCACCGCAGAACACACACAAACACCATGCACACACTAGGGCCAATTTAGAATCGCCAGTCCACCTAACCTGCATGTCTTTGGACTGTGGGAGGAAACCGGAGCACCAGAAGGAAACCCATGCAGACACAGGGAGAACTTGCAAACTCCACGCAGGGAGGATCCGGGAAGCGAACCCAGGTCTCCTAACTGCGAGGCAGCAGCACCACCGTGCTGCCCTTTAGTAATTTAACTTCTTTATAATTTTTTAATAACCATATGCAACCTGAACTTTGCAGTTTAGTAAAGGGGCTTGCAGATAAGTGCCTCTTATTTATGGCATTAACTTGCACATCTTGCATTTGCAAAACGGGGACAGATGTTATTAGCTAAGTAGGTTAATGTTAATGTAATAAAAGTTTGCACAAAGAAAGGAAAATTCTGACATGGCCCCAAAAGAATTTTCATGCCAAAAATGGAACTGTTCTCAGCTTACCCTTTATTTTCAGTCAGTCAGCCAGCACAGGAACAAATCCCGGGCAGGGCTCCAACCCACCGCAGGACACACACACACACCAAGCACACACTAGGGACAATTTAGGATCGCCAATGCACCTAACCTGCATGTCTTTGGACTGTGGGAGGAAACCAGAGCACCCGGAGGAAACCCACACAGACATGGGAAGAACATGCAAACCCCATGCAGAGAGGACCCGGGAAGCAAGCCTAGGTCCTCCTTACTGCGAGGCAGCAGCGCTACCCACTGCACCTCCACCCCCCTTTATTTTGATCTTTTGATATTTTTTTTAGATATTGTTTATATTTACTAAAAATAGTATAGAGTACATACTTTACACTCTATATTGAGATGTGATAGGGGTGCTCCAGCGGAAAATAATAGAAAGAAGAATTTATTAAATAACACAAGACTTACAAGTGAAGTTGTTGTGTACACAACGCAAAAGAGTGAAAAAGCACTATAAGAGACATTTGTTATTTAATTAGGTTATGTTAAATTGATAGAAGTATTCTCTTAGTTAAAGTGTTTGCCTATACAGTGTATTAGTGCAAAGTCAATTAGAGGTTCTATTATAACCCCCACAAGCTCAATTATAAATGGAATATTTCAGTTTAGTTCAGTTTATGATCTGCCTTACAGTTGGTAAGCTATGGAGTGCAAACAGTTTAAAACTGTATTGAATGTACTAAAGTGAAGCATATGTAAGTGTGCCATAGAGAAATAAAACAACTTTAAGTATAGAAATTAACTGATGTTTAAAATGAGAAAGTTAAGATTGTAATGAAACAGAGAAGAACCCTTTTTTGCCTTTTATTCTGCATGTATAATAACTTTATTCTGAATTTTTGTGAATTGTTCCATTTTTAAATTTTCACTAAACCTTTTTAAAATTAAATTTATTGAAGTGAGAAATTTCTTTTGTTACGCTTTTGACTCATGCTGGATCCTACCTTGCCAATTTTGGGAATATTAAGAAGACACAAATAATCTGTGCCCCCACTTCCATTTTGCTAGATGAGTCCTTGCCTTTGCTGACTCCAAGACTGGTTTCGAAAGTACATCTGTTGCCACTTCAGCATGCCAGGACGTACTTCCGGGTTACCTGTAATCTCACAAAGACTCCTGTAAGAGGAGACTGTCCACTAGTGGTCTGGCAGATTACTACACTTTTACAGTACAACCCTGCTAAAGGATAGGCATTCCAGCTGGGTTATGATATGTTTGTAACACACTTTACATACTGTGTTATGTTGTGCATACATGTTATTGTATGCATTTTTTATTATAAACAGTTATTTTACAGGTACAGTCCAACATTATAATTTTCAATAGAACAGAATTTGTTTTGCTTTTTTATATTTACATCTTAGCCTTGTTATAGCAGTGTCTGACAAGATCAATATAAGATGCATAAAAACAAAAACAGAAATCCTAAAATAAACAAATAATAAGCTATGTTGAAAAGGTTGTCAGAAAAAACCTGCAAGGCAGTATTCACAACAAATATGTAAAGTAATCACTGAGGTACAATCAAAGATTGTACATTAAAAATGAGTGGCAGGTAATAATAAGCATATGAAAGCATATGCAGATAAAATTGTAAATGTAAGTTAATAAAATGTACTTTTTAAACATATTTTCTTCTGCCAAAGGGCTCATTTGATATACAGTATCAGCTTACATTTCAGTGATGTTCCTGTTCCTTATTTATTTTAATCTCCCACAGTTACAAAAATCTGAAAAAGCATTAGTATAAATAATAAGCAGGACAACACATGAAATTAGGCAATGAGCTGGAACTTACATAGGACATCAATCTATTGCTGGTGTATTTAAACACAATAGAGAGGTAAGGAGAATTGAGGTCCCTGATCAGGGACTCCTGTTTAATAACCATAGGGCAAATGGAAAATAAAATAAAATAATTGATAGTGTTCTAAATGTTAGGCATGTTGACAAAAGGGAGCGTAGGCTATGGTCAGAGAAGGTAGCTAATCCTTCATGTTTGTTCAAAATGAACTGGAAGGGAAGGTAATCTATGGCGGAACTGAATTGACATCAGGATCCTTCGGGCACGTCCTTCATCACTCTAAGCATGGAAACAGAAACCATGTTAGCTACTGTGCTTCCCCCTTTCCCCATGTCCACCTAAACCAATCGTTGTAAGGCACCTACCAGACTCATGTTTGATACTTGGTGCACAAAAAACATTTTAGATACATTAATTGAATTTATGGGAAGTTTTTGAGCTGTTTGAGGAAATGAGGATAATTAAAGAACAATGTCTTACAACTTTGGAGATAATATGCAAACTCCATCCAAAATATTCCAGTGTTTGGAAACAAACCATGGTTTATGACCCTGCAGTGAAACATATATAATAACCACTTCTTCATTCTAGTTTTGGCAAAAGTACACTCTCTCAGTTTTCTGTTATTTTTATACAAATGACTAACCCACAGAGATGCAGTTCTCACAGCTAATCAGCACTTCTAATCAGGGTATACTAGATTAAATACTGAGTATTCATCCTGTTTTTAAAAGCTAAAACCAATGGAACATCTCATTCTGAAGTTACTGTTGCTAATTCATTTAGAAGTGATCTGCAGCATTTGTCAGCTTTGCAGTAACTTATAAGAAATAATATGTGAGTTACATTTATTTTTATTTCTTCACTGCCACTACCAGTTCCTCATCATCATACAGTAAGTATTCTAGCACAATACAAATGTTTTAGTGTGTCCAAAGAAAAATAGTGCTCTCAGGCTTGTTGGGTCTGGGCACACAGGCAGTGACGAAGCTCTGCATCCCCAAGGTATTTAATGGGGAAATTGGGTATAAAAATAATCATGTGCAGGTGCAATCAGTTCAGATGATTTACTTATTGATACTCTGTGAGGTATAATCAGGGCACCTGCATTCACAGTAGAATAAAAGGAAGCCTGAGTAGATTCGAAGGAGATTAAGAAAAAATATTTAAAAGAGAATGTCTGAGAACAGAAACAGTCTGAAGGTTAAAGGGAAAGAAAGAATGTAGGAATGAAAAAAAGAAGCCAGACAGAATTGTAGATGAGCCGATGATATGAAGAGAAGGCATGCGATCAGGAACAATTCCCCTGGTGGAGCAAGTGGACAATGCTTATGAAGCAGAGTCACACCTACTCAGTATCCAGAGTAGCAGGAGTGACAAACTACTCTAGAAGATCCTGTAGAGCACCAAGGTACAGTGGTGTGAGAAGGGAGCAGGGTTCACAGGTTCCCAGCTGAACACAGAGGGATGGCGGCGCAGGCACAAGCCATTTAGATGGATGATTATGCTTCCTGGTGGATGTCTCCACTTGCTGAGCATACTGTAGAGGATGAGCAGAGGAGATGTCATTTTTAGATGGATGCAAGGCTTGTGATGGTCTTTATGGACAAATCCTGGTTTATTTTAACATTGGATGTTTAACTTCTTTATTGTATTCTATATTAATGTATTTTTTTACCTCATTCTGCTCTAGTGAACTGCAAACTGCATGCTCTGGGACTTGTAACTTATTATTAATAATTATAATGGCATATTTTCAGATACCATTACCTAAGTTAGCTAACGTGACCAGGATAAGTTAAAAGTGTTGCAGTTTATATTTTTTACTTGTAGAGCACAAAAAACTTATGATTTAATCATGGTTTCATACAAGTCAGAATCAGGCACTTAATTAGCACTCTTCTAGTTTAAAATCCACAATCCTGCCAACTATGCTAAATTGTCTATCTGATAATGACAACATTCACATCTGTAGCACATTTTCATACACAGAATGAAGCTCAACGTGCTTTACAAAATGTCAAAGAAATAGTTATAAGAAAGGTAAAACAAGAATAAAAGTAAGAAAAATATATCAATACAGGCTATAATAAGTAGACAGTAAAGTGTAATATATAGTGTCATATTCTAAGTCTCTAAATATCAGTATGATGCTAAGATCAGATAGCCAGAAGAATAGAAAAAAACAAACAAAAAAAGCCCAGTTAAGCTGTAGAAAAAAAATTCTGCAGGGCTTCCAATGCCAAAAAAGCTGCTCAGCCACCACTGGGCATTCTATCCAACATAAATATTCTTAAGTCATCCGTCAATGTTTCCAGTCTTGGCCCCAGAGGATTCGCTGCAGTAGGTCTCGTGGGCAGCTAGGGCACCCGCCTTTATTCGAGCATCACAGGAGGCTGCACAGTGTCGTGATCAGATAGTGGTAGCACAAAAAAGCCACCATAGAAAAAATGAAAAAGAAAGCAGAGAAAAGCAGAGATTAGCACAACTAAAATATAACTACAAAAAAGAAAATTTAAAAAGTGGGTTTTTCTGAATTTGTTAAGGTGATCCACAGTTTTAGCCCAGCGTATCTCTATTGGTAAAGTCCGCTGTGGCAACCCCTAACGGGAGTAGCCAAAAGAAGAAAAAGTATCTCTATTGGTAAAGTATTCCATATTTTTTGTCCATAACAGCAAAAGACTACCTCATTGCTTTTTTTTTATTAGCTCTTGGAATTAAATGTAGACAGTTATTAGAAGATCTAAGGTTATGACTTGGAGTATAGGGTAACAGGCACTCCAAAATATAGGAAAGAGCAAGATTATTTAAAGCTTTATGTACCATTAGTTGTATTTTAAAGTCAGTTCTAAAGGGCACTGGTAACCAATGTAATGAGGCTGGAAATGGTGAGATGTGTACAGATCTTCTTTTTCTAGTTTATTTATATTTTTGCTGCTGCATTCTGAACTCATTGACTGATGTCTTTCTTAGGCAGTCCTGTTAGGAATACATTTACGGTAATGCAGTGAACTAAAACAACTAAACATCTTGCAGTTTTATAAGTGGGTTAGCTTTTGTTGTGATACTTAAGTGAAACAATGCAGTCCTAATAATATGGTTAATGTGTGATTTAAAGTTTAGGTCCATGATTACACTCAAATTCTTTACTTTCACCTTGACTTTTAATGCTAAGGGGTCTGGTTTATTTCTAATACCCTCATTATTTACATTTTTGCCAACCACTTAGATTTCTGTTTTTTGTTTGTTTAGCTTGAGAACATTACCACTCATTGATTCAGAAATACTGTACAAGTAAGACATTTAATCAGTGAGGCCAGAGCATCAGGGTCATCAGGTACTGTAGCTAAGTAGTGCTGTGTGTCATCTGCATAACTGTGGTAACTCACCATGTGTTTCAGTATAATCTGGTCTAATGGAAGCATGTCCATTGAAAAAAGCAATGGCTCTATAACGATCCTTATGGTACACTAAATATACAATACTAGCCAAAGCCCGCCATAGCATATGGTGGTGTAAGAATAGGAACAGAAAACGATGAGAAAGGAATTCAGTATAACAAAGGCTTAGGAAACCACCGTCGCAGTATAACGAAAATAGCAAGGAGCGAAACCAATGGCAATGGTCAAGAGAGTACCTTCCTGTAGCAGGCTACGGAAAACATAGACATATATAAATAGACGCCGCATTCACTGTGTTGCCCAGTCGACACGATAAGTCAGCGCATCCGCCCTATTGTGAGTGGTAAAAGTGCCATTTAAAATAATACAGGTAAACGTGGAAACCAGGTTTTCTGATGAAAAAGCAATAACGTTTTAAACAATATCGTTTACATACAACAGATTTTGGCGAATCGTTTACATGCAGTTATTTATATCCATGTATACAATAAATATGTGCGTTTCCCATGGTCTTAGAGTTGGTGGGCGGGGCTCTGTGAGTTGGAGGGCGTGACTCTCTGTCTTGCATGCGGTGTAAAGTCAACGTGGCTCAGAGGTGCATGTGGACTTTTGCACAGACGAAAGCGACTGAGGCTGTGTTTGGTGAGTTGTTGCATGCCTCGAGAGCGACGCTGGACTCGGGAGGACGGTTACAGTTGGTGTGCGTGGCTCTGTCGTGCGTATCCCATGACGCGGTAGGAGGGTTAGAGTTGGCAGGCGGGGCTCTGTCTTGCTTGCACTCACTGTCTTGTGTGCCCTCAGTGTCTTGCCTGCGTTCAATGTGCGTGCCTAGTGAATTATATATATAGATTATGAACCTCTGAAGTAAATCACCACAACTAACAAAGAATTTTCTACTTGTTAACTAGGACTGAAACCAGTTTAAGACACTGCGTGAAAGACCCAACCCATTGCCCAAGGTGATTTATAAGAATTTAGTGGTCTGTGGTGTCAAACACAGCACTCACATCTAAGAGAACAAGAGCAAAAATGTGTCCTGTGTCCACAATAGCCCCTAACTCATTAACTACTTTAACCAGTGCAGTTTCTAAAACCTGACTGAATGTTATCAAGAATGAAATATTTGTTCAAGTAAACAGTTTACTGTTGAAAAACTGCATTTTGTTGAATTTTACTTAAGAAAGGCAGGTTAAAAATAGGTCTAAAGTTTTCAAAGACTGAGGATTCAAGATTATTTTCCTTATTTATTTTTCTTAATGTGTGAAATGTGTTAAAAATTGCTGTATGGTGCTATTCTTTAGTACTATAGAATATGCTTCAGATTTAAACTTATTTTAAAGCCAACACACAGTATGCAAGAATCTAAAATGTGGATACGTGCCATTCTCCTTTGAGCAGTGCATTCGGCAGTATTAATATTTTTTTTTAAGTTACAGATTTTATCATGGATTTGTTCCTTTTACAGTTAAGAATGATGTGCTTAAAGATACTGAGTCTTTTTTTTTATGTTTTTATCGGCCAAGCATTCACTTTCATATCGGCTTTTCTTTCCATGATTCTCAAATTAATACTGCTTAAAATTTGACATTATAGTTATGAATTCCTTATAAATCTGTGGTGGGTTGGCACCCTGCCCAGGATTAGTTCCTGCCTTGTGCCCTGTGTTGGCTGGGATTGGCTCCAGCAGACCCCCGTGACCCTGTGTTCGGATTCAGCGGGTTGGATAATGGATGGATGGATTCCTTATAAATGCTGTAAACATATTTTTCTTGGAGTATAATATTTGAATATATTATATTATTTCATGAATCTGAGATGTAAGGTGGCACAGTGATAGTGCTATGCCTCGCAGTAAGGAAATCGTGGGTTTACATCCCGGGTCCTTCCTGTGTGGTAGTGCTTTGAGTAGTGAGAAAAATGGCATATAAATGTAACAAATTATTATTATTATTAGGCACATGTAAAATAAATAGAGGGAGAGAGAGTTTATAAAATGAAAGTTTCAGAATTGATGATATTTTACAGATGTTCCTATCATGACTTGTCCTTCTGTCCACTAAATACATAATAATAATATTCATCCATCATCCAACCCGCTATATCCTAACTACAGGGTCACGGGGGTCTGCTGGAGCCAATCCCAGCCAACACAGGGTGCAAGGCAGGAAACAAACCCCGGGCAGGGCGCTAGCCCACCTAAGGGTGCGCACAAGCACACACACGGGACAATTTAGAATCGCCAATGCACCTAACTTGCATGTCTTTGGACTGTGGGAGGAAACCCATGCAGACACGGGGAGAACATGCAAACTCCATGCAGGGAGGACCCGGGAAGTGAACCTGAGTCCCCTAAATACAAGGCAGCAGCACTACCCACTGCGCCACCGTGCCGCCCGCATAATATTATAATACTGCAATCCTTATTAAAAACAAAACATCTACCTTATACAAGAAGTATGCACTAAATATTACAGAATTTCAGCTCACCCTTAAACTGCTGTACATTGCCATTGTAGATGTTTATGCACTTAACCTTACATAAAAGGTTTACTTTGTATGCTACAATAATTATTTTTATAGATTTTCTTAAAGTTTTCATAAAAGCTTACTTTCTGGACAAAGTATGGTATCATTTATAGTCTAGCTTTGGCTGCAGTGGAGACTTTCAAAAAACTCTCAGCTATAAAAGTGTTACCATGGTATCAGAAGCGGGCGACAAAGAGCTATGCCTTGTTTATAGGTAGCTCATTTGGCTACACTGTGGAGAAATCACCAATTATCAGCAGGCCTCAAGAAATATGCTTAGAAAAAGATGCCATCAATTTTCTCCTACACTGGAAATATTTTCTGACAGTTTAATGGACTAAATGATGTTATGATTGAAAACCACTAGTGGTGCTGGAGACTAGACTGGGGCCCTGGCTTATGACTAAAATGGTATGAATACAATACATTGTAATTCCTGCATTGGCATTGATCCATATAAACATTTGGAATACAGTATATCAAATAAAATTCACATCTGTGTGCTGGATTTGCAAAGATACAAAATGCATTGTTTCTCCTTAACCCGTTTCTCTCCTTTTTTAGCATTTATTTTTTGTGTAGGTGATTCATGTTAATAGGCTTAAACTCTTCATACATTTTTACTGTTTAATTCTGTGTAAAGCATCTAGTGGCAAAGGCATGAAGGCTTTAATCAATTCCTTAATCATGAGCATATGAACATTTTATAAAATTACTCCAGTAATATCTTGTACTGTAATTTAATGTTTAGCATGTGACAAACACTGATTGATTGATACAATGGTAGAAGGGATCACTGGAAAAGTTTTGCATGGACATTACATAAGCCTTGAAACTGGGAGGCATTTTGTTCACACAGACTAATCTTTGCACTAGCATATTTCAAAAAGATTCCAAAAATGTGTTTCTGAAACACTGCCATGATGAAAATCAAGAATCTCTGATTTATTTAGACAAGCTTCACTGAGCAATTAGTATCTTTTAAGACCTTGGCTTCCCCTATAAGCTGCATTCTGTATATGTTAGAAGTAGCTGCTCATTTTTTTTTACCAATACTGATTTTTCTTACAGAGCAAGAGAGTGATATAGGTTTTGTGGGTAAAAAGTTATGTGGTACCCTCTATCCTTGCAGGATTTAAAAGCATCTGACAGACAGAAAAAATGGCATTCGTCACTCACTCTACTAGCAGCAAGGTCAGACACAGCTCATTTGCTAGGGCTCTGTGACAAAACACAATAAACTGTCTCTGGGGAGTCAGATGTCCTTGAATTGCAGGCATTGTCACATTGACTTCGGGGAACAGGCTGCATTTGCCTCAGTCTGTTCTTCGTGAAAATGGTGAATTTAATTTGATTCTTCTGGATCAATTGATGGAATCATTTTGAAATGTAAAAATGTAGTTTTGTTCAGCTAGCTTTTCATTCTTAGACTTCACTTGTCCTTCTTTTCTGAGCACCAATTAGAAATGTCTGTCTTTTTCAGAGCTTAATGTGCAGCTATGGGATCCTGCCTGTAACAACAAGTCGCTTCAGTCTGCCGGCACCAGCAGCTTATCAGTGCCAGCAGTGAGTGGATGCTCCGATGAGAGCACAGGGCAGCTGAGACAAGAAACTGACGGATCTATCATGGCTGGTGGTAAATATTGTCCTGTTATTTATTGCGTTACAACAATCCCAATGAACAAATAAATACCATACATCAATAAAACATTTCATATATATGACATCTATAATGATTTGTTCCTCATTCTTGTATCCTAGCAAAATTATACAAATTTCTATTTCTGAACTTAACAATTTTCGTTTTCTGTACCAGTAAAATCCATTTTTTACTTTGTCTCCAATTAACAGGAAAAAATCCCGTAATCAACAATATTAATTTAATCTTTATAAGATGGATTCCAGGTAGGAATGGTAGCATGATGGTTACTGTTGCTGTCATATGGCTCCAGAGTACTGGGTTTGAAACCCATGCTGTCTTTGTGGGTTTATGTATTCTGTTATTGTCAGGGTGGGGTTTTCAATGGGTACTATGGCCTTCTGCACTTTTTATAAATATAAATACACATATATATCGATGTGTGTGTGTGCACGTATTAATTGTCAATTCTAAATTGTCACAGAATGGGTGATTGTGGACTGGTGCCTTTTACCCATTTCTGCCAAGGTAGGTACCAGTCTCTCACAATTCTAAATTAGATTTAATAGGTTATGGGAAAGTGTATTAATGACTTCAATTATGCAGTATACTTCAGCAAGATTCAGCAGGTTCAATTAATGTAGAATTAAATGAGTAGATTGATGTTAAAAATCCAAAAATTAAATCACTACACAGAAGGTAAGTAAGTAAGCCATTAAGTGAATTCAAAAGAAAAATATTTCAGATTTGGTGAGTATCAATTCAAATTTGGACATTTTGCTTTACCATAAAATATTTATGGTAGTGACAGGAGTATGATGAAAAGAAATATAATTAAACAAAAGCAAATAATGAGCTTTGTACAGACTGCAAATGTTATGCCATTCATTCATAAAAACTATGTGAAAAGTTTGAAAATTAATGGAACAGAAGCTTTCTCAAACATTCTTTGAAAGTTTTGTTCGCTGATAGCGTATACAGTCTTTTGACAGCTGAAAAACAGCTGCTTCATGGCTGAATTTATTATTTGTTTCCCAAATCTTTTTTTTTCTATCCAGTTATCCACCCTCACATTTTCTTCACATTGTCTTCTTTTTAAATTGAAGGGTTGTAGAAAGTGAGGTTGGACACATGTACAAAAATAAACATACAGTTACATGTATTCATGCCAAGGCAGACTACATGTAATTGTGTTTGAGATGTGGAAGGAAAACCCAGAGAAAGCCCAACCAGTTATGGGGAGAATGTGAAGACTCCACACAAACAGTGGTCAAACTGTGGATTGACTCAATCTAGTAATATTTACCAACTGTGATTTAAGGAATTGTGTTTTTATGGAAGTCTATGAGGTTAATATTATTTTGACAAAAAATAGACTAGTCAGATTGGAGGCTACACTTAACTAGTGTCCTGTAGTTGAAACAACGGGCAGAAAACAGTTTTATTTTAATTTCTAGTCTAGGGGAACTTGATAGCACAGCTATTCTTTTCAGTGACCATTAAAATGGATGCTCTTGTTAAGTTATTAACAATCCTAGTATTGATTAGGGACTGAATAAATGAAAAATGCCTTTTGCCTTTGTTAATTTTGCTGTCTTCTGTTCCTTCTTCTTGTATTGTTTTGGAATGACAGAATTGTTGTTTTCTCAACCGTTGCTCTTTTTCCTCCAGTCCCTTGTCTCACTCATTAGGATTTCATTTTAAGGAAAACTTTTTTGTGCTAGATAATGCTTTCTTGATTATTTCATCCATTTATCCAGTTACAGTCCCTCAACAAAAGTGTCTACCAAGGAAATTTGTTTGCAAATTTAATCTCTGGAACTATCACCCCTGTTCTACATTAACAAAACAAAATTATATATGTATATTTTTTTCTGGAGATCTATGCATCTCTTTGTGGTGTACTGTATCTTATTTTATCAACAGATGAAGCAGAACTCATTCTGGAAGCAGCTGCTTACCATTTTTTTTTTTGCCCTTTGTATCCTTTTCATTTTGTATTCTTCTAAAACGATTTCTTCAGTATATCCTGACAATGTGACACAGCTAAAAAGGTTTTGGTTGCGTTAATTTCCAAAGAACTTCTTATCACAGGTTACAATTATATTAACTAAAAGACATCTTTTGTTAGTTTAGATTGCACATATCTTTTGCATAATTTATATGAGCAACAAGTAGTTATAAAGGACAACTAAGTCTATGTATAATAAATTCAAAAGGACTTATTAATTTTCTTAAGTGTCAAGTGAAGCTTGTTTATACTTTATTCAGATTTTATAATCACACGCAATAATTCTGATAAGCCACATCCCGTAATTATTATGTCTGCTCTTTTATTTCTGCTTTGCTAAAAGTTACAGTAGCGTATGACACAATTGGTGTCACAATTACAGCCTTTACATTTACTTGAACATTTGATTAGGTCAGAAATGTTAAAGAGGGTGTCATCTCCCTTTTGTCAATATATTAAAATGCACATTTCAGGTTTATGTTTGTATTTGAAAAGGTTGGGATTCACATCACTGGAACATTAAATTACTGACACATATGGGAAATACAGAATAAAGTTATTTGGCATTTCCATGCTAAACAAATGAAAGATTTGTTATGCCCAGCTGGCACTAGCAATATAACAAAGTGATCACTAGCCTTTGAATGTTGAACTCAAAACATTTGATTCTGTTCTGGATTGTTTCCATAGTTCTGCTTCCGAGCTGAACTTATGTGACGTGAACAGTTAAATATTATACCCCAGACCAAAGCTCAGTCACCTGCTCAGAGCTATAAGTAAAGAGATATACTCGTAATTAAAATACAATATAAAGTTCTGGCAGCTTCTGCTTTCACTGCATCTTTAAAACAAATCGTTTAACTTGTAAAAGGCAGGTTGTTATAATATAGTCATCTTCATACTGTTCCATTGCTCAGGGTGCTGAGCAGACTAATTAATCATTAAAACTTAAACTAAAACAAAAACATAAACTATTAATCATTAAAAAAGATCAAATATAAGTCTATGCAATCATAAAAATTACAGGAATGAAAACCATATCCATTGTGTAATCAGAGCTGAAAAGAAAAATTACAAACGTAAAGAAAAAAATGTCCAAAAACAAAACCAAGTAATTGTGCAATCCTCCCAAAGCAATTAAATAATATGAAAAACAATGAACATGAAAGCTGGCAGATTGATAAAAGTAAGAAACAATAAAATATTAGAGAGGAACAGTATAGGAATTTACAGCTGGAAAGACAGAAGTTCTTTAGTAATGGGATCGCCTTTGCCACCTCTCTGTTTTACAGCACACCAACACATTATACTGAACACACCGTCACAGTGCAAATGTAGGAGAACGGGGTTTCTGTAATGGGAAAGCAGATTCAGAAAATGGGTGAATGGATACAAATGAAAACAAAATGGTTTCAGGTACTTAGAAAAAAATAATGCGAGAAAGGAGATGTGGGGTATATGTCACATATACAAGGAGTGATATAAGGTTTTGAGCTGGACCTATTAAGAGAAACACCAGTAAAACTATCCAACACAACATAATCCATACAAACACTAGTAAAATGTTTACAAGGCATTTCTGTATCAGTCAAATAGAACATTTTGTTTTGCTTGTTCAACCACTCTTCTTTATCTGGCTTCACGTCTTCATCTTTGGCATACCACACTTGACGGAGGTAGCCCTTCAGATTTGGAAAAGAAGTAGTCCAGGAAACCATAATCTGAGTTTTTTTTTTTTTATTTATTAATTTTATTACAATCAATACATAGCAATCAAGTTTTTACAAAAAAAAAAGAATTATGCTAAGAACAGATCGATCCCCACCCTTGAGAGAGAGAGCAAGCCAAACGGTGTAAAATTTAAGGCTTTTAAAAATACCTAAATCAACAAATTCTCTGTGCTTTATAAAATCATTTCAAAATATTACTGATTAGATCCTGCCATGTTTTGAAAAAGTCTGCACAGATCCTCTAACTGAGTATTTGATTTTTCCAATTTTAAATAATATAACACATCAGTTTCCCACTGACTTAAAGAGGAGAGTTTGGGTTCTTCCAGTTTATCAGAATAAGTCTGCGTGCCAACAGTGTAGTGAATGCAATCACAGTTTGTTTGTCTTTCTCCACTTTAAGACCCTCTGGAAGAACCCCAAACACAGCTGTTAATGGGTTAGGAGGGATTGTGAGTCCAAGACTGTCTGAGAGGTAATTAAAAATTTTGTCCAGAATAATGTTAATTTGGAGCAGGCCCAGAACATGTGACCTAGTGAGGCTGGGGCTTGGTTGCAACGTTCGCAGGTTGGATCATGCCCTGGAAACATTTTGAGAGTTTTAGTCGAGACAGATGTGCTCGATATATAATTTTGAGTTGTATAATTGTATGCTTTGTGCATATGGAGCTTGAGTGAATTCTCTGCATTGCTACTTTCCACTCCTTTTCTGATATATTAATTGAGAGGTCATTTTCCCAGTGTCCTCTTGGATCTTTGAAAGGAAGGGATTGTAAAAGGATTTTATATATTGTAGAGATGGAGTCTAACTCCTTGAAATTGAGCAATAATTTTTCCAGCGTGGATGAGGGTGCAAGATGAGGAAAATCTGGAAGGTTCTGTTTAACAAAGTTCCTGATTTGAAGATAGTGAAAGAAATTTGTAGCTGGAATGTTAAATTTGGAACGTAATTGTTCATAGGATGCAAAGGCGTTGTCTATATAAAGATCTCTAAGCAAGTTAATTCCAAATTTTTCCAGATATTAAAAACTGCATATGTTTGTGAGGGTTGAAAGAGGTGGTTCTTTTGCAGGGTGCCACAGAAAGAAGCTTCTCCGTCTTAAAATGCTTTCTACATTGGTTCCAGATTCTAAGTGAGTGGAGCACAATTGGGTTATTAGTGTATTGCCGATAGCGTGTGTTTATTGGAGCACAGAGCAGGGAATACAAAGAAGTACTGCAGGATTTTACTTCTATTGCGGTCTATGCCTGTGTATGTTCTTCTGTTTGTGTCCAGGTTCTTATCGACTGTATATTTGCCCCAGTAATAAAACTGGAAGTTAGGTAGAGCCATGCCGCCTTCTGCCTTTTGTCTTTGTAGGGTCGCTCTTTTGATGCGTGGATGTTTAGAATTCCAAATAAATGAGGTTATTGTTGAATCTAATTGCTTAAAGAACGATTTATTAATGTATATTGGTATGTTTTGAAATAAAAAGGAGCTTAGGAAGAATATTCATCTTAACAGTGTTAATTCTTCCAGCTAGTGTGAGATGAAGGGTTGACCATCTATGCAAGTCTTGTTTAATTTTTTCCATACAGACGACGAAATTTTGTTGATAAAGAGCTTTATGTTTACTTGTGATGTTTACCCCGAGGTATTTAAACTGTTCTGCAATGATAAAAGGAAGGGTGTCTAATCTAATATTATATGCTTGCGAATTCACGGAAAGAGTACACTTTTATTCAGATTAATTCTGAGACCAGAGAGCTTTTGAAATTCTGTGAGTGCTGCTAAGACTGCAGGCACAGAATTTTCTGGGTCCGATATATACAGTACCATGTCATCTGCATATAATGAGATTTTCTGTTCCAGTCCTTCTCTGCTAATCCCCTTTATCTGATCAGTATTTCGACAATGTATTGCCAGTGGTTCAATGGCAATTGCAAACAGCAGTGGTGACAAAGGGCATCCTTGTCTTGTGCCACGTTCTAGTTTAAAGTAGTCTGAGCAAATGTTATTGATGCAAACTGAAGCTTCTGGGTTAGTATACAGTAATTTAATCCATGCACAAATGTTCGGGCCAAACCCAAACTTCTCCAAAATAGTAAAAAGGTATTTCCATTCAATCATGTCGAATGCTTTTTCTGCATCCAATGATAATAATATTTCTGGGGTGTTTGATTTAGTTGGTGAGTATATTACATTAAACAGGCGTTGAAGATTTGAAGGCAAGTGTCGGCCCCTAATAAATCCAGTTTGGTCTTGTGATATTACCAAGGGGAGCACTTTCTCCATCCTTCTAGCTATGATTTTAGAGAGTATTTTAACGTTATTCAGAAGTGAAATTGGTCTGTATGATGCACATTGTAATAAGTCCTTATTTTGTTTTGGAAAGACAGTGATTAGTGCTTGGCGAAAGGTTTGTGGAAGAGATTGGTTATCTCTGGCTTCTGTAAATGTTGCTAATAGGAGGGGAGCTAGCTGAGCGGAGAATTTCTTGTAATCTGAGTTTTACTAGTCGGTCATATCGGAACCAAGGGGAACATATCTATAACCTTAGTGCTACTGCTTTTATTCCACTTCAGGAAGAACTATTCAATGTAAAAGTGCTCACTAGAGGGTAAGCTAAGTGTCATAAAATAATAAATTGCATCATGCGACTAGACCTATTTTAGCCTTTTTAATATTTTGACATTGGGTTATCTTGACATTTACTGAATGTAAAATCTATATTCAAATTGCTATTGTGTTGTTTTTTCTAAAGTAACCAATTATCCAAGCAATGAAAATAAAAATATACTGAATGTTACATAGCCTACCAAACTTCAAAAACAGAGAAGCTCACTGAAATGATGTAATTTACAGAAGGTGCAATTAGTTTGCTTCTATCCAAAATACTGCTCCATTCTACTAGGAGGAGAGTACATGAAAATGATTCTGATAACTGAGATGTGACAAAGCCAATATACTGTCATAGGTCAGGAATGCACCTGATGAAAGGTTAATATCTGAAATATTGTCCTTTTAATAATTGTTTTACTTTTCAACATAAAGTTAAATTTCAGATTTTTTTTCAATTCTGTTTATAGAAAAACTGTAGGTAATGTGGAAGAACTTATAAATTTGCATCAAATTAGTGACTATATCATGTTTGTGCATAGTACTTATATTATCACTTTCCCACTGTAGTAATTTATGATAGAAGAGATTAAGTCATGTGAAGAGAAAATGCTTTGTAAGCTTAGACAAATCACCTGAAAGAAATTCATTGTACAAAAGTTTATGTGATCAGTATATTAAGAATCTGTTTCTGTCTTCTTGCAGCAGAAGAAGGCTTGGGAAGTGTAGGAGCAGATCGCACCCATATTAGCGTTCCTGTTACAGACCCCGCTGCTTGGGCCACTGCTGTGAACCTCGGTATCGTCCCCATGGGGCTAACTGGACAGCAGCTTGTCTCAGGTAATTTAATGTTTTATATTTAAGACCCATGTTTGTGTCTTTTCCTATTCATTCATGATTAATTGTACAATATTATTCTTATTGTGTCCTCCCTAGCCTTGCTTAATTAAGAACCTATACTTGTGGTTATGTGGGTGGAGTGGTGGCTCTGAGGCTATGGATCTGCACTGGCAATCGGAAGGTTGCCGGTTCGAATCCCTTAAAATGCCAAAAGTGTCTCTGCCCTGTTGGGCCCTTGAGCAAGGACCTTAACCTGCAATTGCTCCGTCTTGGCTATGACGTTAATCTGCATGTAGGCCCTCCAACCTGCAGGGAAAAACTTTGGGGTTGGTGGCAGAATTGGCGCTCCAGCCACCATAAAAAACCTCACACTGCTCCACTACATCTGAACTAGTGTGGTGCTGAGGTATCACCCATTGCATGGCTGCACTCGGGTCCTAATCTGGATCCTGAGTTGGTTTGTTGTGTGGTGGGTGCGGCAATGTATCAGTGCATACTCCTAACTGTGATGCCATGCTTGTGGTTATCTAATTACTTTTTTTGTTTTCTGTAATACTCATTACTATAGTCAGATGTAATTGTCGGTTTACTACAGTGACATCTTAGTGTTTCTAAAAATTTTAACTGGCTTGTTACTGTACTTTATTAGCTTGTTGATTATATTCTTGAGTGGCATGGTATAGTAGGTCATTGCTTAACCGTGCTGTTTCACAGATCCAGCATCTCAGTTCATTTCCATACCCAACAGCTGGCCATGTGGAGTTTACATGCTCTCCCTGTGTTGGCATGGTATTAGCATGGTCACCAAATATGTGCCAGTTTGGTTAAATGGCAATTCCAGACTGGCCTTTGTGTGAATGTAAGGGTGGCTGTGTCTGTGAGTGGGACCTATGATGGCTTTGTGCCCAGTGCTGGTAGAACCAGCATTGGCCCTTTATGACATTGAATTGAATTAAGTAGGTTTGAAAATATTATGGTTTTATATGTTATGGTACATTTTACAATGTACTGTAAATTACAAATGCAGCATTACAATAAAGCATGTATAAAACCAACCAAGGAGAACTGTTTATTTTTATTTCAAAGAAGGATTTCATTGTTGACTGACAACCAAACACAGTGCGGAGACATTTTGCCTTATTGATATAAATGTACAGTGAGCTGTAATACATTAGCACATGCTTCTTCTGGAAATAGTTTATATTTTAATAATACATTAAGATATGAAAGAACCTAGTTTCTTTCTCACTTAATCTCTTCTTCTTTCAAAAATACACTATTTATTACTTTCTTAAACGACATGTATATTATTCAGCCCCTCAAATGAAATATTATATAAAGATTCAAATGAGATATTTAATAAAAAAATATTGGGTATAATTATGAATGATGATTGTGAAGTACCAGCCACGTTTTACTAATTTTCAAGTGGAAGTAAACATGGCACAGGCATTCCCTGTGCATTTCTTTATGAGTTATTTTTTAGTTGCCTTTTATTTTTAAAGCTCATAGACCTTTCAAAACTCTTAAACCTTTATGGAGTGCCAGACAAGATCCCCTTTGAAAGGTACTTTAAATTAAGTTTCTTTGTACACACCTGACTTGGGATGCAGAAACTGCAATCAACAAACTCTACGCTGTCATTAATAAACATAAAAATTATCCTGAGGCTCCCTTCATCAAGCAGCTTCAAGCAGTGAAATTTAATATAAAGCAACAGACAGCAGACCACTTTCAACATGCTTCTTTTCCTACAACAGGACATAATATATTGGGTTATTACTATTGTGCCATTACTTCGTGTTGCTCATCCACACTTTTGTCAGTCTCACCATGCCTCAGTCCTTTAGTTTCTTTTTTACAGACACGGGCCAAAGAAAGTTGTTAGAAAAAACTTTGCAGACGTTAGCTAGCAGCAGTTTACGGGGCCCTTTGTGTCTACTGAGAGTTTATATTAAAGTAACCTTTTTTATATTAATTCCTCTGTAAACAGTGGCAGTCCTAGTGATAGTGGCTGCCTATACCCGTATAAAATAATTTGGATCAGTAAGGACATTTCTATCATTTTTAATACACAGACGCTGCTTTTGATACAGGAGATATTGATATGCAAGTGTTTAAAATCCAGATAGGATGTAAATACAGCTAAAAGATGGCCAGAAACTGGACATCTGGAATATGCTCAAAATGGTTTCCTCTGCATATGTGTTTCCCATCTTAATCGCAATATTTTCATTAGTTGTCTTAGATGTTCAACTGGAGACTTTTTTTTTCCCTGAAAGATCATTTTTACTTTTTTTTCTACAGTCCCGAAATGAAGCATCATCTCAATATTAGCATGACTTTTCATTTAATATATGTACTCCAGGTGTTACAAAATCTGTCTGTGACTAACATCACAGAAGTTTCAAGCTGAAATTCTTGCTGTTTGGTATACTGTACAAACCTAATATGACTTAATAACCATATTTACTGTTATTAACAATGTGTGCATAATTCATATGCAGTTGTTCTCAATTTATTTTTGTGAAGCACACGTCCACTTATGTGTGCATTATATACAGTAATAATTAAAAATACATTATGAAAAAAATTAAATGTGAGATAAATGCCAAATATAATGTTGAAACAAACAAATATACATTCAGAATTCCACAAAATGACATATACAGAGTGCCTCGGGAGTAATAGAGCAGTTAAAAGTACAGTCTGTGGTCATTTACAATAAGTTTTCTTTCTTTTTTGTTTCTTGTTATTAGTGTTACAATCACAGGCAGTTTTTATTTGCACAAATTAGACATAACATTTAAAAAAACAACAGTTGTTCAGAGTGGTGTCAACTCACTTTAGTAAATTTTTTTCACCTGTTCTTTATTACCACTGCCAGTGCTAGATTATTTTGAGCCTTAGGCCAAGCTTGTTAGTGTGCCAACCAACTGCTTGGTAGCTAACTCATGTGGTTGGCTTTCCCCCCCTAATTATCTGTGCCCTAGGCCAATGCCTACTTCACCCTAATGGTGGCTCCAGCTCTGTTTTGTGGCACAAGTCTATATTTTTGAAATGAAAAAAAAAAAATACAAATATAAATTAGATACAGCACCAGTATATCACAAGACATCCAACATTATAAAATAACAAGCCCTTGTCTTGATTCAAATGCCCAGACTGATGGGAGCTGCTCCAGTGTTGGTAAGCAATTCTAGAGGTCCAGTGCCCTATTGCTTTGACCCCCACATAAATGCTGCTCATTTAGAAAATCTCAAGGAGGTACACTTCTTGAAATTGCAATTTACACCCAAGAGTGTAGGCCCCAGCAAGTTCTGTGAAGCAGCTAAACTATTTACAGCTTTATGCATGTTAAGATGGAGGATTTTAAAATCATCTTTAAACTAATTGGAAATCAGTGAAGTGATTTATGAACGGATGATTTATGGTCATTTTCTTAGTTTTAGTTATGACCCTTGCCTATGTGTTTTGAATTAACTACTGAACAGTATGTGAACATTTGGAACAGTCTGAGACTTGAGGATTACAAATGCATGATCTAACTTTTTTAAGATCTTGCAGCTTAAAAATCCGTGTTAATTTTTTGTAATATTTCAAAGTTGTAGTAAGCAGGTTTTGAAAAGCACAGTGTTACCAACTATTATTTTGTTAATAAAAACATACAAAAATATTATTCATATACTGTTTTGCAACATTTAAGGGATTAAATAATATTGTAGTTGAAGTACTGTTATTTGATATATGGTTTACAACTTAAATATTCTTTTGAACATTAGGACACACAAGTATTCTGTATGTGGCCTGATCTCTTTTATGTACATGTTCTATCATACTACCAATCCTTCCTATTTTGCTTAAATCATTTTGAATTCAGTTTAATTCAGGTTATTTTTGTATAGCAATCTTCAATCAGTCCATGAGTAAATGCAGTTTTGAAGTTTATATATTACTGTTTAATGAGCAATTAACAACACAGACACAGATTTGCTTAGACAGAAAGGAAACAAAGTAGTTTAAAACTCATTAACATAAGTTGAGCCCAACAATAACTGTTTATTAATAAACTATTGAACTATGGCCAGTCAGTAGCATCCCTAAAAAAATAAACCTCTGTTGGTCCATGGTTAGTTTTAACATACAGGGTAAAAGTTAAAGGCAGACACAGTCCTGAAGACCATAGCCAACTGGCAGGCTGCCCACCCGCTCAGGCATTCTACAGCAAACCTCTGAATAGATTAACTGATTTTTCTCCCTCCTCTCCATATTGTCTGATATGTTTCTGATACAATAATTCATTTCTCAAATGCTATCCCTGTTTAACCCCATCTAGGTTCACTTACCAAAATATAGATGCCCACCTTGTAGGGATACCTTTTGGTGACCACTACAACTGCTGTGTACTTCACCTCTAGTCATTCAAATTACAAGGTCTTAGCTTTCTGCCTGTCCATGCACTGTCTGTTATATTCATGTTCACCAGCCATGGTTATCAGCAAAGGTTTGCTTTGTTAGTTTACAGTTCACTTTCATGTTGTTTTTACTTTTTGTCTATTTTTTTGTTATATTTTTCACACTTATCCATTGTATGCCTGGGGCTACTGATTTCACATCACATTCATTGTGAGTCATATTTTACACGTAACATTTTTTGTAATTGGATGTTTTGCAATAAAACTCTTTTAGACTAACATTGCCTTCCCACATTACCCCTGTTATTGTCCAATCTTTATATTACTTAGTTAAATAGCCTTAGACCTCTTCATCATATGTTTTTCCCAGTATCCCATCTATTACAAAAAACCTTTTACTGCAGGTATTACTTTCCATTGTCCTCAGCCAGTTTTCTCCACTTACCATTTACCAGGCAATCCATTTTTTTGCCCTACTGTACTTTTCAGAGTAACCCTTTACCACTGCTTTCCACGAAGCATATATTTTTTTCAAGCGCTTTGTTCTACCTTACCTTTTGAAAAAAACTATCTTCTGATTACTTTTATTTAACACTTTTTTAACTGAAACATCTTAGATCATTATTAGTTTGCATTTATTTGTAACCTTGGCTAATGGTTTCAGTACTGTTTCCTTAGTGACCTGCACTGCTGTGTTCTCATTAACACTCACTGCCTAATACACTCTTAGCCAAAATATATCTTTATGACTATTTTTAAAATCTTGCTCAATTATTTTTCTCCTTATTTTCTCTGATACCATGTTATCATTTTGCTAAGCATTTCTAATTATAATTTATTTTCATTTTTTTCCATGCCCAGTTTTTGTATTTCTTTTTTGAAGCGTTTCACCGTGTTTTTGTAATGATCATGGAACTTGAAAAGCAATGGTTATATTTTTTCTGTAGTTACCAATCTTAATTCTGCTCCCAGTTTATGCCATTTTACTTTATTTAACACAATGTGTGAAAAGTTTGGGGATCCACAAAAGACTGCCCAATTAATAATGACTGGCAAAGTGAAAAAGGGAAAAATGTGAGGATTCCTTCGTTAGGTCATATTGGTGTGCATGTGCCATCTTCAGTATCAACTGTTGGATCTCTGGGGCTATGTAGAACCAGACGGGGTGGAGCTGGCACAGAATCACAGACAGTCTCAGAGGAATTCTTCTAGGTCATTCTTGTCCCGACTGTGGAAGTATAAGGCATACATGAGCCGTGGCATAATATCTAAATCCTTCCATGATGATCACTTCAGAATGGTCATAAAACTTGCACAATCCTTCTGACCTCAGAGTAAGAACTCCTGCTCTAGAGTTTACTCAGAATGATGTGACAAACAAAAAACATGCATTGAACAGCAGTTCTTTTTATTAAGTTTGGTTTGAAAAAAATAACATTTCGTACGATCAAGTCCAGCTTATACAATGAAGAAAATAACATTACATATAATTAAGTTGAACTTAACAACACAGAATTGAACCCCCATCCAAGAGAAAGAGAGGAGAGCAAACAATAAAGGCGAAACTCTAAAAACAACAGGGAAGGAAGAATGTCCTTTCCCCAGATATAAATGCTTATTCTAAAATATTATTAATTAGATCTTGCTATATTAAAAAAAAATCTTCTCTCAGCAAGAATTATATTTTTTCCAATTTCAAATAGTATAGAACAGGGGTGCCCAATACGTCAATCGCAATCGACCGGTAGATCGGAAAGGTAGTGCTCATAGATCGCGTTGCATTTAAATTTTGTTTTTTTTAAATGTTAGTCTATCATATATCCTCCCTATGGCATTTGCAACTTGATTGACATACAGGACAGCCAGACTGAGATCTCTTTTCTTCTAACACACTGGTCATCCCGCACGCACGATCAAACGCGAGAGCTACTGAAAAACTCTGGCTATCTAAATGATCTAGTTAGCCTTCCAATTTATATCGACTAAAGAAGGGATTTTAAAAAAATGTATTGGTTATGGGCCTGATGTGGAATTGGAAGAGGATTTTTTTTCTCACAATGTCACAATCGACGTGTATTTATCTGATCTGTCAATCTATCATTGCTATTTCAAAGAAGGAACATGTGGAAAGGCACTTTCAAACAGTTCTTAAAAACTACGAAACTGACTTCCTTCCGAAAAGTGATCTGAGAACGAGAAAGGAGAGAGAACTAAAATCGCAGTTAATCAGACAGCCGTCATTTTTCACTCAGCTGAATTCAAAAGCAAAGGCAGACACACCAAAGCATCGTGCCGGCTGAGTCACTCGATCATTAAGCATAAGAAGGCCTTCCAAGATGGAGAGATGATAAAAGAGGCCTTCGTTGAGGCAGATGGCTAGGGAGAAATTCCTGCTGAGATTTCAAGACCCCTGGCCGGAGAAAAAGGAGTTTCTCCTTGTCATTAAACATGCAGAATACAAGCAACTTAATAACGATCAATGGCTGCTAGACTTGGCATTTTTTTTCCGATCTGACCAACATGTTGAATGAGCTTAATTTACAGCTGCAAGGAAAAGAGAAAACCATGGTCAATATGATTACCTTAGTTAATGCTTTCAAGCGTAAAATGCAACATCTGTCCTCAAAGCTGCAGCGCCTTGATTTGGGGAACATCCAAATTTCACATCAGAGCTGGAGAAGCCATGGAAGGCATTTGCGCAACTTGACAGCATACGCTGCACAGAGCAGATTGAAAATTGTCTGTCAGATTTTATCTAATGGAAAAAAAGTAATGATTCGAGTGTTGCCCAATGTAGGGAATAAGAGTAGTGTTTCTTCTTCACAAATTACTCAAGTAAAAGTAAAAAGTATGGTGCAGTAAAATTACTCTTAGAAGTACAATTTTTTTTTAAAAGTTACTCAAGTAAATGTAACGGACTAAATGTAACTCATTACTACCTACCTCTGATACTCAATATATATATATATATATATATCATTTTTAATTTAGGTAGATCATTTTGACCTGGTCATTTTAAAAGTAGCTCACTAGTCGAAAAAGTATGGGCACCCCAGTATAGAACATCAGTTACCCACTGACTTATAAAAGATGGGGTTCTTCCAGTTGAGCAAAATAAGTCTACGTGCTAGTGGTATGGTAATAGGCAATTACATTTTGTTTGTCCATCTCCACTTTAAGCCCACCTGGCAGTTCAAAATACACAGCTGTTAATGGGTTAGGAGGGATTGTGACACCAAGGTTGTCTGATAGGCATTGAAAGATTTTTTCCAAAATGATGTTAATTTGGTACACGCCCAAAACATGTGGCCCAGTGAGGCTAGAGCTCAATTGCAACATTTGCAGGTTGGATCTTGCTCTGGATACATTCTGGACAATTTTAAATGAGATAAATGTGATTGAAAGATTTTAAGTTGAATCATTGAATGCTTTGCACATATGGAACTGGAGTGCATTTTATGCATGGCTGCCTTTCGCTCCTTTTGTAAGATATTAAGTGAAAGATCCTTTCTTCACTGTACTCAGGGATCTTTAAAAGGAAGAGATTTTAAGATGTTTTTATATGTTCCTGAGATGCTGTTTGAGTCTTCAGGACCGATCAGTATTTCTTCTGGAATAGAAATGGGTTAAGAGATGTGCAAAATTGGGTGGGTTCCTTTTAGCAAAGTTTTTGATTTAGAAGTAGTGGAAAAAGTGTGTTGCTGGAAAGTTAAATTTGAAGCGTAATTGTTCATAAGATGCAAGGATATTATCTATATAAAATTCTCTTAAGTGTTTTAATCCTATACATTTTCCAAATATGCCTAAATACTGTGTAGGTTTGAGAGGGAAGAAAAAGGTGATTATCATGTAGAGGTGCAACAGATAAAAGCTTCTTAGCCTTGAAGTGCTACATGCATTGCTTCCATATTCCATCCATCCATCCATTTTCTAACCCGCTGAATCCAAATACAGGGTCACGGGGGTCTGCTGGAGCCAATCCCAGCCAACACAGGGCACAAGGCAGGAACCAATCCTGGGCAGGGTGCCAACCCACCGCAGGACATGCTTCCATATTTTAAATGATAAATGGACAATTAGATTATTGGTATATTGGTGATAATTTGTGTATCGGGGAACAAAGCAGGGCATATAAAGAAGTACATCAGAATTTTATTTCTGAGGTTATAATTGAGTCTTATTTCTTAAAGAGTGGTTTGTTAATGTATACAGGGATGCACTGAAATAGAAACATAAGCTGGGGGAGGATGTTCATCTTGACAGTGTTGATTCTTCCTGCTAATGTGAGATGGAGGGCAAATCATTTGTTCATATTTGTTTGATTTTTTTCTATGCTTACAGCAAAACTGTGTTGAAAAAGATCTTTATACTTACATGTTTTAAAGGTGTCTGCCTTTAATAAATCTGGTGTGTTCTTATGATATTACAGAAGGAAACACTTTCTCAATTCTTCTAGCTAGAACTTAGGAGAGTATCTTAACATCATTATTCAGAAGTGAAACTGGTCTGTATAATGCATATTTTATTATGTCCTTATTTGGAAAGATGATAATTAAAGTTTGGCGAAAAGTTTAAGGTATGATTTTGTTGTCTCTAGCTTCTATAAACATTGTTAATAATAGTAGAGTGTGGCAGCCCGGCCAGGACGCCCCAACTGCATATGTCCCGGGGGAGCAACCATGGGCAACTCAATACCTTCCCTGAGACGCTTGGTGGCAGCCTTCCTCATCCTCCTGCAGGGCTCCATGGGAAATAGAGTCCTCAACAGCCCAGTTGGGAGCTGGGGTGGCCAACTTGCAAGCTGCCAGCAAGGAAACCCAGGTCGCCAGGCTGCAACGTGAGGCCACATGGAGTACAACAACAGGTGGTAGGTTTTGGACTTGGGGGTGATTGGCTGGGAGGAGTGGTGGTGCCAGAGGAAGAGTGTTTGGTCTGTGATTTAAGTGCTTTTGAGACTGTGTTGTGGCTGGGGGGTTCACGGGGAAGACGTGCCCTTCAGCTGAACAAAAATAAAAGCCTGTGTCTTTTAGCACGTGCCTCAGTGTGAATCTGTGCCGGGTCGGGCACTATACAACGTCCAGTTCACAAGAGCTAAATTATTAGAATTTTATATTTATCAGGGCCTGCTGCTTTCCCACTTTGAAGTGACTTCATAGCATTCAGTAATTCTGAGAGTGTTCCTCAGCATTTTGAGCTGCATAATTTGTATGAAAATGTGCTATATAAATAAATGTTGTTGTTGTTGTAAGAGCATCTAGCTGTTGTATTTGTAATGCATCAAAAAAACTCAAAAAAACTCATTAGATTATGTCTTGTCTTCTTTAAACTGATTAAAGTATAAAGACTTACAGTATTCCTGTGTTTAGATAGATAGATAGATAGATAGATAGATAGATAGATAGATAGATAGATAGATAGATAGATAGATAGATAGATAGATACTTTATTAATCCCAAGGGGAAATTTACATACTAAAAACAATATTAAAGATTGATAACAATGAAAGTATAACAGACAGACAATAGTTTTGTACAATATTAACGTTTACCCTCCCGAGTGGAATTGAAGAGTCGCATAGTGTGAGGGAGGAACGATCTCCTCAGTGTGCCAGTGGAGGAGGACAGTGACAGCAGTCTGTCGCTGAAGCTGCTCCTCTGTCTGGAGATGATCCTGTTCAGTGGATGAAGTGGATTTTCCATTATTGAAAGGGGCTTGCTCAGCGCCCATCGCTCTGCCAATGATGTCAAACTGTCCAGCTCTGTGCCTACAGTAGAGCCTGCCTTCCTCACAAATTTGTCCAGGCGTGAGGCATCCCTCTTCTTTATGCTGCCTCCCCAGCACACCACCATATAGAAGAGGGCGCTGGCCACAACCGCCTGATAAAACATCTGCAGCATCTTATTGCAGATGTTGAAGGACGCCAGCCTTCTAAGGAAGTATAGTCGGCCCTGTCCTTTCTTACACAGAGCATCAGTATTGGCAGTCCAGTCCAATTTATTATCCAGCTGTACTCCCAGGTATTTATAGGTCTGCACCCTCTGCACACAGTCTCCTCTGATGATCATGGGGTCCATGAGGGTCCTGGTCCTCCTAAAATCCACCACCAGCTCCTTGGTTTTGCTGATGTTTAGTTGTAAGTGGATTGAGTCACACCATTTAACAAAGTCTTTGATTAGTTTCCTATACTCCTCCTCCTGCCCACTCCTGATGCAGCCCACGGTAGCAGTGTCGTCTGCAAACATTTGCATGTGGCAGGACACTGAGTTGTATTGGAAGTCCAATGTATATAGGCTGAACAGGACCGGAGAAAATACAGTCCCCTGCGGCACTCCTGTGTTGCTGACCACAATGTCAGACCTGCAGTTTCCGAGATGCACATACTGAGGTCTGTCTTTAAGATAGTCCACGATCCATGCCGCCAGGTATAAATCTACTCCCATCTCTGTCATCTTGTCCCTAAGGAGCAGAGGTTGGATGGTGTTGAAGGCGCTAGAGAAGTCCAGAAACATAATTCTTACAGCACCACTGCCTCTGTCCAAGTGGGAGAGGGATCGGTGTAGCATGTAGATGATGGCATCCTTCGCACTCACCTTCTCCTGGTATGCGAACTACAGAGGGTCGAGGGCTTGGCGGACCTGTGGCCTCAGGTGGTGATCAGCAGCCGCTCCATGGTCTTCATCACATGTGACGTCAGAGCGACAGTTAATGTTTAATGTTTCTATGATCAATGATATCTGTATCTGTGCTGGTAATTACAGTTATTGCACTGCAAAATTCCTGGTTGTGGATTTGTATGAGTTAAGATCTTATTACCCTTCCCTCCATGTTCATAGTACTCTCTTTACTGTGAGGCAGCAGTGCTACTACTGCGCCACAGTGCTGCCCGGTATGGGGAATATTTTCTTCAAATATTTTGGACCATTAATGCTAATTAATAATTTATGCCATGACCTATCTGTATTGTTGCTGACCCATGTGCAGCCCTTCATGGCACAAAGCAAAAGTCATCTCAATCTGTTTTCCTGAACATGATACTGAGTTCAGTTACTGGTAATTTGAATCCAACAGAACACCTTTGGGATGTTTTAGAACAGGAGATGAATGTGCAACTGTGAAATCTGCATACATTACACAGTATAATCATGTGAACATAGATCAAAACATCAGAGAAATGTTTCCAATACCTTGTGAAATCCACAAATCCACAAATGCCACAAATCACTGAAACTGTTCTGAGAGCAAATTGAGGCCCTCTGCAGTATTAGTATACTGTAGTGCTCCTAATAATTTTTTCAGTGTGTGTATATTTTGCCTGTTTTTACTTATACAGTATATTAATTTATGTTATTATATAAAATATTATTCTTTTACTGTTTTCTGAGACTGTCTATTCATAAGCAGATGTTCATTTTTCATAAACATTTTCCATACATATTTAAAAGCACAATGTTTTATTGTCTTTCTTCATAAAATTCAAAGCATTTTTTAAATGAATATTTTTTCTCACATTTCTTCTTAGTGAAGTATATGATGCTTACACAGTTTCAGTCTTCTTCATGTTATGTTGGTCTTTTTCTGACATTATTATAATTTTACTGAAATTCGTAAATCAAAACACAGCAACACTCAAAAAGAGTTGGAGATCCAAAAATGAAGCTGTGATTATAGATAATATTTTTTAAATATGAAAAGCTCCTTTGCCTGTCACCCCTGTATGAACAGCTGGATGATACTGATTCCATGTTACTGGCTCTTCTGGGCTACAAATCCCACATACCAAAAAGGTTGGTTTGGAGTTGTGACAGAGGCAGGCCCTTCTGGTCCAAATCTTTAAATCAGTGGGGGAAATGGACAAACAGTCAGAATAATATGCAGCCTCAATACTCTTTCCTACTCTCCACTCTAAATCTGCTCTCGTAAAATTTACAATATGGCTACATACAGGTATATAGTATAACAACGGTGCATGTATTTATCAAGCATCTCAGAATTACTCTAAAGAATTGCCCTAAAAGCGTGACTAGGATTTGGATTTGTCCTACTGAAGAGTAACATGAGAAGTAGTAATGATGTTTCCTACAATCACTCCCAGTGAAGAGTAGGAGTTCACATTGGAGAATGAATGATGTCGTGATTTTAGTGCATCCCAAGCTGCAAAATGGCACTCATGAAGGTATTTTGTAGTTTCCTTAGAAATTATAATAATGCTTTGTAGTTTTCTGATATCTATGTTAAGGCTTTACCACAAAGACAATAATAATAAACATAAAAAATGTAATTTAGTGGGAGAAGAAGAAGAAGGAAAACACAATACACTGTACTAAGCTTCATGTAATTGTTGCTACTTTTCACCAACATCAAGAGCAGTACAGTTTGCATCCATGGCCACTTGTGTTGACACTGTGATATCACTTGCGATTTACATATGCATGCTTATCCACACTAAAAGTAATGGTCTTTATGTACATGCCATCAATCACATCAACAACTCCAGGAAAATGAATGTAAATGTTAATGTAGCGTGTTTAACATTACCTCTCATGAAGTGAGAAGGAAGTATAAATCTGCACATTACTTCACACTCTGTAAGGGTGTTCATACTATGGTGCAAAATTCGAGAAATGGTTGGTCGTGACATACCCAAATCATCATAATTACAAAGACGTATTTTCCTCATGCCCGAAAAAAACTATGACTTCTTCACATAGCTGGAGCAATCCACATGATGTACAAGATTTGTTATGAATATTATTCCATCTCTGTCAAATCAGTACCTTTTTACAACTTCATTGTTATCCAGTGTTTCTAAAACATTCTGCCTTTCTTGGGTTGTGCTTACCGATATCTATGCCTAAATGGCGCCTTGTGGCAGCTTCTAGTGATTTAAGACAGCTCACAAGCAAATCCTGATGAAGTTAGGTATAGTTTCCTAATGTGGGAAAATTGATAAAATGCTATTACTCCTACTTCAAAGAACAGTGCAAAATGTTTGCAGTTCTGAGATTTCTGACTCAGAATTGTTCTCACACCACTTTTGTAAATTGTTCTTCACTAGAGATGAGCATTAACTGCAACTGTACATGTAGTACAATTTGCAGTGAAACATAACAACCCCTTTCAGGTTTATGAGGTATAGAATTACACCTTGCAGCTAAAATAATAATTGCATTATATTATAAAGGAAATTATGTAGCAATGATGAAACTTGATACAGTATTTTATCCCTGCTAAAGGAATTGTAAATACGCAACTACTAGTGTAAATCTGAACACAAATTTACTATTAATTGCTTATCCCAAGTATGGTAAAACTGTCCTACCACACATTTACAGAAGATTGCATTTAAACCACAACACATCCAATGGACATCCAGGTTGGTTTAAATGACTAAATTGTATGCCAAAAGGGATGCCTTGTACCAAGTCAGCTGAGATGGGCTTCTGTGGCCCTGTGCTAGAATAAGGTTCAGGTTTTATAGATTAACTTTACTTTATATAGACTATTTTAATCCTCTGTTGACACAAACTGATTATAGTCTTCAGTTTATAGAATTAGTGTTTATGCCTATGATAAAACAAAAGACTGCATTATCAACCAAGCAATACTTTTTACAAAAGCAGAATACTTAAATCACCAGTGTTGTATTTTTTGGAATTGTTTGTTGAAAAAACTTTGCACAATTTTAAATAATGTATTTCAGGTTAATATCCAGCCATTCAGGTAGCTTACATATAGTTTATATCCATCTGTCTATTTCCTGTACCATATTCATTTAATTCAGAGTTTGTTTGGCTTATGCATATAATTACCATTTTTTATTATAATCCATGAAGTATCATTATACATAGTGTAACGTGTGTATAAAATTGACCTTTTTAAAAAAATATATATTATTTAATTTAACATTCCAACCTTCTAATACAAAAAAGATCTGTCAAATTTTGTTAAATAGTTTTTTTAGGTAAACAGTAAACATCATGCAGTAAGACCAGATTGTAAAAAGAGCCTTGGCAAGCATTATTTAAATTTAAATAAATTACGTAGTTACAGATGCTCGGTTGCTGTTGCCTAATTTAGAGACTTTATGTGAAGAAGATTACACTTCATCAATGATTTGTGCAAAATGTTACTACATGGAATTTACTTTGTGCTATTTTTCCATCACAAACGGTTCCCATTTTCTCAGTGAAGATATTTAGCTTTTTTTTATAAATTTTGATCAATAATATATCACCTCCATGGTAATTTTGACCAGCTGCTTCTTACAAAAACAATTATGCTTTTCAAATATAATGGCTCTATAATATATCAGATTTCATTGGACAAAAAGACACAAAACAGCAAAAAATGTTTTGGCAGCCAAACTCAAAACAGGAGCCAGCTAAACTAGTCAAAGCTGTGGCATCTAATTGTAAAAAATGAGGACTGGCATAGTGGATGCAGTAAGCTGAAAATATTCACATACTACTTTAGGCTTGACATGAAAATTACTTTCCATTTGGATACATGATTGTTATTATTATAAATATCATTTTAAATAAACCTTTCTACTTTTTCCTTCCATTTGGCAGATTTTCCCAAGCAGTCTGTCATTGCTTAACAAGGCAGCTGAATGGCCAAGGTGTGGCTGTTGTGCAATAGACATAAAAAGAAAATTGATCTTTGTGAAATGCCAGAAACACTTTATGGTAATCTCTGCAGCTTTGCAGAACCTCAGTGTTAACTATAGCCAGTAGTGTGATCAACATAAATATTTATTAATTATAATCTGTAAATAAGCTATGTAAATGTATTTGTATAATCACCTAGAGAAACATTAGCTTTGGTATACTAAAATTTGTGAATTATAAGTTTCTACCATTTGTAGCTTTCTGTTTATGAATCTTGTGTTAGAACATGCATGCTTAAAACCACAAAATCAAGTGTTGTGCTATCATTCAATTTCTCTTTTGAGTTTCATTCTTTCATAGTCAACTTGTTGAAGTACCAGTACCTTTTATCTGTTATGGTAAAGAGATGTGTTGCACAAATCTTTCATTATAGGGTGTCTTTCAAAGATAACCCATGGTCTGGCCAGTTCTCAACATCAAAAACTGAAGAAAATGTCGCCACCATGGGACAAATTGTACTACTGCCAAACAAATGACATCCCTGATTGGCCATGATGTTTAGATGTTACAAGGATTTTAAACATTTCTCTTCTTACATTAACTTGGCAAGACATCTGACTGGACAAATGAATGGGCTTGAAAGGCCTTCTTCATAATATGGAGTCATCTGTAGACAAGTCTGCCCTTTTCCTCTGACCTCTCTTGTTAACAAGGTGTTTTAACTCATAAAACCACAGCTCAATTAATGTTTTTTGTTAATCACACCCTCTGTAAAACGTAAACACTGTGTTGCATTAAAATCCCAGGAGGACAGTTATTTCTAAGTTGCTGAAACCATTTGGCACCAAGAGTCATCCCACTCTCAAAAGATGCTTAGATTGTGGGTCTTGGCCATTGTAGATAGATAGTAGGGAATCCATTCCCAGATGCGTTTATTCATTCCTGGGAATTCAGAAATCCCACATGTCATTCCCGGGAATCCTGGGTGCCCGGGGATAACACAGTGCACGGGCATCTCACATGTGAATGGTTTGAGAACGACCGACACTTATTTTTAATAAAACTACTGCAATATGTTGACACCAATAAAAGACTAACCTTATCTACAAGCAGTTCATGCTGTCATATAAGTACATGTATCTAGTTTAGGGGTGCCCACACTTTTTCGGTTTGTGAACTACTTTTAAAATGACCAGGTCGAAATGATCAACCTACATTAAAATTATATATATATATATATATATATATATATATTGCAAAGTTTTACCGTCAAATAATGCAAAGAGTAAACAACACGTGCTTCTCCCTTTATATTGCGCCACAGCGTGTGGTTCGTTTATTTGACAGCATGCAGATCGGGGTAATTACATTCATGGCATTCGTAGTCTGAATCACAATCTGATTGTATGGGTGGTTACCAGGTAACGCTTGTGTTGGCAAACATCTGCCACGCTGCCCTCTTCAGTTGCGAGAAGCAGATTATAGAATGTTTCAAAGTTTTACTGTCAAATAATGCAAAGAGTACACGACACGTGTTTCGCCCTAATTCTGGGCTCATCAGGCGTACACACTCACTGCACACTCACTGCACATCAGCGTCAGTGGTGAAGCCATGGCGTGTGGTTAGTTTATTTGACAGCATGTAGATCGGGGTAATTACATTCATGGCATTCGTAGTCTGAATCACAATCTGATTGTATGGGTGCATGTGGGATGACCAGTGTGTTAGAAGGAAAGAGATCTCAGACTGGCCGCCGTGTATGTCAATCAAGTGGCAAATGCCATAGGAAGGATATATGATAGACTAACATTTAAAAAAAAAAATTTTTGAATGCAACGCGATCTACCTGATCAGATACTGATACACTTGTTCTAAACAACGCCCGCACTTGTGTTGCTCTGAAACACCGCCATTTCAGCTTTTACTGATGCATCCAGTTTCTTGTCATCATTCTGTGATGGCAAGTTTCTTGGCACAAATAATGCGGATGCAAAAGACTGACGCATTGCAATTTCAAGTTGCTGTTCAAAGCTGTTGTCTGACAGACGTCAATGAAGTCTGCCCTGTCCCGGCATTCGTGAGCTGCCGAGTGCAGACTCTTCCCAGACCACTGTGCTCAGTCTTAGTTTGAGCCGGGAGACTGACGACTGCTGCTGGTTGACTGAATCAATCTGCAAAACACTACACCGTGGGCCAAAAAACTGTACCACTTAATTATTTTCAACTATAACTCTGTTATTTCTTGATCGATTTTTACACGCTATATATGCGAGCTTGGGCGTTCCCGGTTTCCAGGGAATTACAGCAGTTTCATTCCCTAATAGACAGACAGACAGACAGACAGACAGACAGACAGACAGACAGACAGACAGACAGACAGACAGATAGATAGATAGATAGATAGATAGATAGATAGATAGATAGATAGATAGATAGATACTTTATTAATCCCAAGGGGAAATTCACATAATCCAGCAGCAGCATACTGATACAAAAAACAATATTAAATTAAAGAGTAATTAAAATGCAGGTAAAAACAGACAATAACTTTGAATAATGTTAATGTTTATCCCCCCGGGTGGAATTGAAGAGTCGCATACTGTGGAGGAGGAACGATCTCCTCAGTCTGTCAGTGGAGCAGGACAGTGACAGCAGTCTGTCGCTGAAACTGCTCCTCTGCCTGGAGATGACACTGTTAAGTGGATGCAATGGATTCTCCATAATTGACAGGAGCCTGCTCAGTGTCCGTCGCTCTGCCACGGATGTCAAACTGTCCAGCTCTGTGCCTACAATAGAGCCTGCCTTCCTCACCAGTTTGTCCAGGCTTGAGACGTCCTTCTTCTTTATGCTGCCTCCCCAGCACACCACCGTGTAGAAGAGGGCACTTATTGCAAATGTTGAAGGATGCCAACCTTCTAAGGAAGTATAGTCGGCTCTGACATTTCTTACACAGAGCATCAGTATTGGCAGTCCAGTCCAACTTATCATCCAGCTGCACTCCCAGGTATTTTTAGGTCTGCACCCCTCTGCACACAGTCGCCTCTGATAATCACGGGGTCCAGGAGGGGCCTGGGTCTCCTAAAATCCACCACCAGTTCCTTGGTCTTTCTGGTGTTCAGGTTTAAGTGGTTTGAGCCGCACAATTTAACAAAGTCCTTGATTAGCTTCCTATACTCCTCCTCCTGTCCACTCCTGATGCAGCTCATGATAGCAGTGTCATCAGTGAACTTTTGCACGTGGCAGGACTCCGAGTTGTATTGGAAGTCTGATGTATCTGAACAGGACCGGAGAAAGTACAGTCCCCTGCGGCGCTCCTGTGTTGCTGACCACAATGTCAGACCTGCAGTTCCCGAGACGTACATACTGAGGTCTGTCTGTAAAATAGTCCACGATCCATGCCACCAGGTATGAATCTACTCCCATCTTGATTCAACTGAATATTTGATTCAACAGTAATTTAACCTCTTAACCATCTCTGCATACTATATAATGTGTTGCAGCCATATGATTCGCTGCTGTTTCTGGTAACAAGCCCATCAAGCTAATAAATAGTGTTGAACGGCAAAATTTTGCAAAGTGTTTTCTACAGTAAATAAGCTGTGTTTGCCAAATATTTTTCTGAAATACCCTAAGCAACACTTTTTTCCAAGCGCCCCATGATACTTTGCAAGAACTTTTATGCATACCTACAGTAAGATTGTTGAATACTTGGCCATTCCTGAAAAGCACACAAGGAAAAAAATGCAGTTTTAGCTACTGAGATGTGCTGATACCACCCCCTCCCATCCTTTTCACTTAACAGCATTGTGCAATATTTTTTCTTATTGCACTCGTTTTTACCACTTGCAGTTGTTTTAACCCCCTTGGCCCTTTGACCTCTGAATGTGGGTCATCAGTGAACAGATAACAATTTGTCCTGAAGCAACAAAGGTTGAGAAACACTGTCATATTTCCATTCCACATGTATTTAATAAAAACAAACAAAAAACTTGCAGTATACTAGTACTGCCAACAGATATATAACACTGATCACTATGCACTGGCAAGTTTCTTTATTCTTAATAGAAGAAGAATGTGCGATCCATCTCCACGTATAAATAGGAAACAAAAAGACGTTCCTGCTGTGCCCAGTGCAGTGATTTTAAACAATGGAACAAGCCAGTCCTTCGCCTCTGCTTCCGGTCATCATTAATACAGTATGTGCCCCAAGATAGGCACTTTCTCAGCACAATTAACTATACTTTACTTATTGCTAGTGTGAGGGATTGCCGGCTGTGTATCCCGGCCAACACCCCCAAACTGCCAGATGGAGCCATCCCTGCAAAATGGAAGGGCCCTGAAATCCAGCAGGGCGTCATGGAAATTGGAGTCTTTCATCACAGCCCTGCTGGATACCATGGGGGCCACCGGAGGACGTTGCAGGGAGGCCCAGGGACTTATACTTTCCTTATAGCCCAGAAGTAATTTACAATTATGGAAACGGAGGAAATGATATACTTCCGGGCTGAAGAAAAGAGGAGTTTTGATCTGACCCGGAAGTGCTAGGAATCACATGGACTGGGGAGTTCAGAAGCACTTCTGGGTCAAAGACTTTAAAAGGACTCTGGGAAATCTCAGCAGGGAGCTGAGTTGGGAGGCAGGGTGGCTAAGCATCTGGGAGATTGGAGGATTTGTTTATTGGTATTGAGTAATGGTGGAATGGAGTGGTGGTGCTTTGTGCACTTTATTATTATAATAAATATTCATCTTTGGGCTTTTACCTGGTGTCTGACGTGTGGTCTGAGGGTTCAAGGGGCCAAGAAAGCCCTAAACTGTCACACTAGTTTGTCGTCATTTGTTTCATTTCATTTGCTGTATTTGTTACATCTTGTTTGAGGCATTCAGATTAAATATTTGGCCACAATTATTGGTCTAGTTTAGTTGGCAGAATTTTTCCTAGCCCTCAGAAACATTTAAAAGACCATTGCATCAATCCACTGAAAACTAGGTTCAGTCCACCTTCCATATTGACTTCAGTTGACTTGAGTTTGGCAAAGTTCACAAACATGTCTAAGATTTTGCCAAACTCTAGTTCAATCATCACTACTAATAAAGTGTCCACTGTGACGTTACACAGTATGTACATCTCCCTCTCTCTGTCTCGATATATTTGCAAGGGTTTGTTACACAACATGTCCCCTTATAACAGTTGAGTGGAAACTGTTCCTCAGTCTACTGGTCCTAGTGCCAGTGGTCCTGAACAAATTACTTTGAAGGAATGCCATAGTCATTAATAATCCTATTTGCTTTTCCAAGGCAGTGAGTGTTATATACTGTATGTTCTGAACAGAAAGTAATATTCCTGTGCCACTTTTACCCCCCTATGCATGTTACCTTCCAGGATGTGATGCAGCAAGTAAGTACTGTGCACCTGTACAAGTCAGTGAGAACAATTTGAGAAATTCAAGTTGTCTTCAGTCTTCTGAGGAAACAGAGGTCACAGGACCTCCTTTAAGAACTCTATATATAGTACACAGCTTCCATATTTCCATACTATAGTGTTCCCAATTTCACTATTAAAAGTCTACCTAAGATACTTCTATTTTCACAGAATAGCTACTGATATTAACTGATACCAATTAAGACAAAGTCTGCGTTTTTTTTATATTTTTTTGATTTTGTAGGATGCATTTTTTAAAAAATCTGTTAAAGAAGTTCAATGTTTTGCACATTTTTTTTTCTTTTTGTGGTCCCAAAGGCCTTAAACCTCATTTATCATTTGTGCACAATAGTAAGGTTTTGCGTAAATATTGGTATCTTTGTGTCAGAAATTCTCTTTTTAATGCAAATATGTTTTAGAATTACATTTCCCGTGAATGCAAATTTACATAAACTGCTAGCTTACACTGTCTGCATCAAACATCAGCTGCATGAAAACTGAAATCTTGTCCATTTCTTAAAACATGCATTGAAGCACGTAGGTGATCCCTGGGTAGTTATAAGCCGGTTTTCAGGAATGTTAGCTGGAAGGGGCGGATTCAAGAGGCCAAAAGACAGAAGTGATGTTGGTGGTCAGCCTTTCAATCATCCATTCTGCAGAGGGAGGAATAAAAAAGGCATTTGGTGACAGTGCCAAGCCCTAATTTAGAATGTAATAATCAGTAGGGTGGAGACTCCATTGAGAAATTACATTATCAGTTTTGTTAAGGTTTGTTCCATTTTCTAATAAATCCTATTTTCTAACTTTAGCTACATATATATTCTATTATACATTATTTAAAAAAATCCTTGACAATGCAACAGTATGTACAGTACAGTATCGGTTAGTATGAGAGTGATGTGGATGTGCCTTGTGATGCCATGCCCCACTGCCTACATGCCACAGGTTTTGTTCCTATATTGTGCTCACTGCTTCTTTGTTAGACATCTGTTCCCTGTGATCATTTTATAGAAAAAGCAGCTTCAAATGAAAGGTGGATTGTGGTTCCAAAGATTACACATTAAATATCTGGCCTTAAATATCTTTCTTTTTTTTGCTTTTTTACCTTTATTCATTTATGCACCTATGACATTGGAATTACTCCAATTTTCATCTTTGCTTGTTTTTAGATTCAATATGCATCCCTCGTTTTGACCATGGCCTTGGAATAATGACTGGAATCACCCCAATCAACCCAATGATGGCTGGTATCAGCTTAGTGCCACCACCACCTGTACCAACAGAGCTTTCAGCAAGTAAAGAAATCATTCATTGCAACAGCTGCACACTGTTTCCACAGAACCCAAGTAAGTGTTTGCATTGTGGTGTTTTTTCTGTAATTGAAAGCTAAGATGATTGAACAAATAAAGATGGATTTTCTCTGTTTGCAACACAGAGGAAGGGTGGAGGATAAGAGGGAATTATTTCCACAGTTATTCATCCTAATGAAAATTTGCAGACAAAGAACTATTCATTTTTATTCCTGTTACGCCTGAGCTGATGAAAAAAACATTTAGAAAAACACTCTTGAGTTTAAACTTTATTTCAAAGGCTGATAAGAATTATTATAGAACTGAAATATACAGATGTGCCCTATAATAAATAATACAATTTAATTAGCAATGCTGCTTATTTTAACTGTTTCCTTAGTATTTCTTGTCTGTGTATTTGTGGAAATCGTGTGATTCTCACCATGCATTTTTCTGTTTGGTTTTGCCAGTTAGGTCTGTTAGATTTTGCCCACCCTTTCCATGTTTCAGCAATGTGGTTTCACCAGCAAACAGAAGTAAATTTGATCTTTGTTCGTCTACATGCACTCATTTAAATTACATAAAGCAGTTGTTTTTTTTTAGATATCAGTTATATTCCATGTTAATTTTTATCTGAAATGCTCACATTTAATATTTGTAAAAAGATTTTCTGGATTAATTATTTAATACATAACATCGTCAGAATTACTGAATTTGGCCTACACTGCTGTCTCCCTCTATTATTGTAAACTGCCTATACTAAATCTTAAGTTCAAGATGTTCAATGCAAATTAACATGGCAAACTTTTCCAGTACGTGCTCTTCTATACCTATAAATTATTTGTTTGTCTACTCGCTCTTTTAACAACTATAATAAAGTTAAACTACTTTTATAATAAATTCCAGTGCAGCACTGCAATCTCGTAACATACCTGGCTCTTCCCCAAGATTCTCCAGCATTTGAATACAAGATCATGGTCTGCCTACTGACTGATGGCTTACATTTAGAGGCCACTTTATACCATGTACTTAAACACATCACTAAGTAATTTTCAAGAAGAAATTTCAAGAATGAAGAGAATTATTTTTTTTTATATACATAGATGATATTGCACACTATCCATGACATAAACCCTTGAAGGTTTGAAAATCTCTCCTGTGAATCATTCCATATTAACATCTTTCCACTTGTTAACTGGTAACTGAGCAGCGGTACACCTTTACATTTGACAAGGTTTTCTAATCTATGCATATTCTTGGAAACTCCAACTATAATTTAAACAGGTAAATGCTGTGAAAATTTGGATTGCCTTCAGAAAGCAAACCTAACCAGAGAGCATATCAGACATCCTAATATAATCTATAAAAAGGCAAATTTGAACAATATTTTTGCATACATATTTGTAAGTATTTTTCTACTGCTGGATGCACCTGCCTTCATTAAGTAAAGTAGCTGGTAGCTCGGTTCCCTCACAATGCTGCTGTCAAATTCATTTCAGGCCTAGGGTATTTTCTGTGTAATAATTGCATTTTCTTCAAATATTCATCTGGTTTTCCTTCTGATGTTCTAGTATTCCAAGTTAATTGGTTCCAGTTATTGCTCTTAAAAGTTCTTCTCCAGTAATAAACTAGATCAGCAGGTCAGAAATCAAAATGGGGTGGACCCAGTAATTAGGGTAACGGTTATAAAATCTTATACAGCACCACAAAGATACTTTTATTCTCGAACTCCACCTTAAATGCTCCATCTCATTTTTTTTATGTAAAACACTAAGTGCACATAAAGGATGGCATGGCCTCTGGTATTTAAAGCACGGTTTTCTGTCAAATCCATTAAGAACAGACAGCCTTCAATAGGTTATAGACATTTCATGTGTCCCTCAGGGATCACTGGAATTGAATATGATTGAGGTAAACTCTTTGGTGATCGCTCAAATGACCCAAGAGGAATCTGATGCCCTCAATTGGTCCATGGGCTGCTATAGAGATGATCATGGGGGAAAAAAGATTCACACTGATGCAACACCCATTCCTACACACACTGGTGTGAATTTATAGTCACCCATCAACCCATTTGCCTCATATGACCAGATTATTTCAGTGCCTAACCTCCACATTATCTACTTGGTTATGTGCTTGCACATCTGCTCGATATGTATTGGTGTAGGGTTATTTTCCCCTTTGTTCTGCTACTGTTTTGCTTTAATAATGATCATTATGTCACTTTCTACTCCTCACAAAATAATTGAAAAGCTCATTTTGCTCAGAGACACATCATATACTGTATTTCAGTGAAGTCACTTTGACTATTTTTGTCTTCAGTAGGGCTTTGTAGGGCAGTGAGCTGTCTCATACCACAAAAATGCAATTACTGAACTCCCTAGTTTTTGTAAATGTAAATCGCAGCCACCTATACTGTAACCCAACATTCATGTGTATCTTTATACAATGTTTTCCTAAATGTTTCAATTGCCATTTTTCAATGTACAGTATAATGTATATTGTATTTTGGAGACATTACTAGTTTTAAAAAATACTCACAATTTCAAAATAACTGCTAATCATTATTGATAATTATTAAATTAAAGATTAGCAATATGGCCAACTCCAAGAGGTCTGCTTGTTTGTTTGTTTGTTCTTGTTGCTTCTTGTTTTGATATTTGTATTCCAAGTAATCACAAAATATCTAACTGGAATGTTTATCAGGATCACAAATGGAACACATAAATAATCAAATGCTTTCAGATTTTTGAAATTACAGGAGAACCATGCAAAAATGTGAAGAAAGCTGAACTGTGTTTATGTGGGTTTCATTCTGAGCTCAGTTTTTTATTTGCATAAGCCCTTCTTTTAACTGGAATTGGCAAAAATTGGAGCCTCCACCATAATCATGCACCTATTCACTGTGTATTGTCTGATACATAATGTCTACCTTTCAAGCACATTGTCTTACTTCTACATCCGCCATATTCACTATAGTTGGCAACATCACGATTTCTCTTCCCAAAGTTGAAGAATCTCCTAAAAAGAGTTGAATATATGATACATTAACAAAATTGTGTTGGGTTACATAGAACCTTGTTCAATTGAGAAAAGTTGGTGGATAAGCAGTACAAAGTCTTCGAGAGACTTAATCTGAAGCATATAAAAAGGGTGGGAAAAAATCAAGAAAAGTGCTGCTAGACTGATGCCAAGATGATAGGGGGTGAACTATGAGGAACTATTGATGGAACTGAATTTACACAAATGGAGTTTAAAAGGTCACATGACAAAACTGTTTCAAATTTGAATACACTTAGAGTTGATGCTAGTCTTAATTTCCACAACATACTTTTTGAAAAAACATGGATATCATAGTACAGTAATGAAAAAATATGTGTTGTTAAGCAATCTTTAAGAAGTGAATATGACATTACTATCCGACAAAGTTCTGGAGTAGAGCAACAATTCTAACACTGCATGTAATAACTTGGTTCTCAGAGTTCATGAAACCAGGGAATCTTAAAGCATCCAGCTGTTGCTGGCAATGAAATTGTCTCATTATTCACAGAGATCCGGGAGAAATTATGCACAGTTTTTTACACGAGCTACTAAAGTATAATGACTAGCAGGACAACAAAGACAAGCACATCTAGAAATATGCTGAAGATGGAGCAATTCACAGGAGCCCAGGCATATTTAGAGTCCTGCTGTATAAGATTAATTTATATTCTGTAAAAAAAAAAAAGTTATCAACTAGTACTTCGGAAGCAGCTTTGGTCAATTATGAAAAAGTTGTCTGTTTCAAGAGAACTGATACTAGTACAAACCCTAATTAGAAGAATGTTGTGTTATAATTATTTAATAGCAGGAATATTTGCTAAAGCACCAGTTTTCCTTTATTGTGTTTTTCAAGTTCTTGTATTTGCTATTGTAATTAGCATATAATTTAATGGTAAGATGCCAAACACCACTAATGACTTCATCTGGAATTTAATAAGGAGCACTAATTAAGACATTTAAATTGCACATCATCTACATAGAATTATTGCACATTTGTAAAAGAAAAACGTACAAGTAAATAGAAACTGAACATGCATAGAAATTTGACAAGAAGGTAAATACCTCCTTAATAAAATACACAAAGTTTTACAAGAATGACCAGCTGATTTTAATATTAACCTTAACGCGAATGACCCTACATATTGGAATACAAAACTTATTAATGTAAACTGTCAGAGTCCCAAAAAATTTCCAAATCTTTGGTAAGAACACATATGGGTCTTAATGTTACTTTAATGGAGAAAAAACACAAAATTTACTAAGAACAAAAATCAGAGCCCAAAGAAGGTTCACAGCAAGTAAAGAGAACAATATGTCAATGCCCCAGCAATTAGACCCAGACCAAAGAATGACTCTTAAATGGCATACAAATATCGGCAACATACCAGCACAACTGGGAGTTGCCAGTCCTTGCTTTCAAGTAACAAGGAAAAAGATTGAAATTAATGGAAAGCAATTAACCAATAATAAAGGAACTAATGAAATACAATCAACAAAATTAAAATTAAGAAGAAAAAAGGAATGCAAGTAATTACTAGAATGCTTGCCCTGGAAGAATCCTAACATTTAAAATATTTTTGCATTTATTTAGTTTAGTTTAGATATGGCTATTTCATATTGTTTGAGTAGTTTTTTTCATCATTTTAATATACCCTCAAATAAGATTACCTCACATAACTTATTGGAAGTCTCTTTTGTGGTTATACAAGATTGGCATCTTTACATCAAATGTAAAATTTAAAAGAAAGAAGGATAGAACTTAATGTACACATAATATCAGTGCTACCCGGCTTCACATGGAAAATTTCATAAGACATCAGGCCTTTATTAGTTATTCAGGTGTATCAGAAGTATTATGTAACTAACTAAATGCTTTTCAGTACACAATATTTGTAGTTTATTTATTTTTTTAAACCAAGGGATAATGTTATTGGGAGGCAGTGTGTTGAAGTTGTTAATGGTTTGGATGTAGGACTTCAAACAATGAGGTTGTGGGTTGAAATTCTGCCACTGTCATTGTGTGACCACGAGAAAGTCACTTCACCTGCCTGTGCCCCAATTGGAAAAACAAAAAATGTAACCAGTTGCAACTCAAGTGTTGCAGGTCGACTTGTATAAAGACGCCAGTCATGTAATAAGTATTAATAATATTGTGAAGTCTAGCAATTAATGTTTGGGATGTTTATGATTTACTGTGTTTAGGGATGCTCTTAAAAGAGGCTCTAGGTTGCTTATGACTGTATAGGGAGATGGGAGGTGTGCATGTAGTAGGGGTTGAGACAGAAAGTAAGGAAAGAAGGAGTGGGGTGAGTTTGTGCGGATGACTATAGAGGAAAAAACTTGGAAAGTGAAGCAGGAAAGTAATTAAAAGTGCAGTGTACAAAAAAGGGGGTGCAAACAGCCTAGTGGCTTTTGTTATTTTAAAGGGATGCCTAACAACCCAAACAGAGGGCTAGGAAAGGGCTTTCACTATTTTCTTTAGTTCATCTGTTAAATGCCACATTTCAGGCACCTATTTTATGACTCATCCCTCTTAGTTGCTTCAATATTACTACTTACTCTTGACTATGCTATACACAATTGTCCATAACTCAAACATTCCTGCATTAGATCAGTTCCTGTTTTTTTTTTTTCTAGTGACTTAGTTTTGGTTGTAAGTCATTGTAAAACACAATTTTACAGGAAAGTATATTCTTTTGAATTGAAACAGGTAGTCATCTGTGTTCCTTTTGAGCTGTGCTATGCTTCCTTTTGAACTGCCAATCATGCCACTAACTAGCCATCCTGTGCAGCAGTGCTTCAGCCATTGGATATGGGCATCATTCGCAACCTGAAAGTGTATTATTGCAAGGAAATGCTGTGAAAGATTCTCGTCAGCATAACTTGTAGACAGAAGGAGTTGAAAACTAACATCAAAGAAGCTATTGAAATAATTGGAAACACCTGGATGCAAGTTAAATCAAGCACTATTGTAACAAATATATAATCTCATTACTACAAAATTTTCATTACAAAAATTTTTTTTTTAGGGAGAGAGTTCTTGTTTTTCTTCTTTCGGCTGCTCCCCTCAATACATATCCAAATCAATGCAATCTTACTTCTCTGACTCCAAACCGTGCATCCTGAGCTGACTCTCTAATGTACTCGTTTGTAATCCTATCCATCCTCATCACACCCAGTGCAAATCTTAGCATCATTAACTCTACTACCTCCAGCTCTGTCTCCTGCTTTCTGGTCAGTGCCACCGTCTCCAACTGATATAACATGGCTGGTCTCACTACCATCCTGTAGACCTTCCCTTTCACTCTTGCTGATACCCATCACGGTTTACTCCTGATACTCTCCTCCACCCATTCCACCCTGCCTGCACTCTCTTTTTCACCTCTCTTCTATAATCCACATCACTCTGTGCTGTCGATCCCAAGTATTTAAACTCATCCACCTTCGCCAACTCTACTCCTCACCATTCCACACATGTATTCTGTCTTGTTCCTACTGACCTTCATTCCTCTCCTCTCTAGAGCATATCCCCACCTCTGCAGGGTCTCCTCAACCTGCTGTCTACTTTCGCTACAGACCACAATGTCATCAGTAAATATTATAGTCAATGGGGACTCCTGTCTGATCTATATATATAGATAGATAGATAGATAGATAGATAGATAGATAGATAGATAGATAGATAGATAGATAGATAGATAGATAGATAGATAGATAGATAGATAGATAGATAGATAGATAGATAGATAGAGTGTAAGCTAGGGGGCCCAATACACAAAACAAGTCCCAAGTTGAAATAATAGTGGGATTCATTACAAAGTTCCTTATATTACAATCACACAGGTTGTCTCTTCTTTTCTCTTTCTCTCTGCACTGCTACACCTCCAAGGGAAGTGTTGCCTGTCTCTTCTCCCAGCTTTGACTATTGGATAAGGCAGTGCAATCTCTTTTATTGGGGTTCCAGGAGTACTTTCAGTGCCAGGGTTTCCCCTGTTGGAAGTACTTCTGGGCCATATGGAAGTTCCCAAGAATAGGGAGTGCAACCCTCTAGCGGCACCGAAAGGACCCCAGCAGGCTGCGCACCCAGAATACAATTCCCGGCATTCCCTGTGCGCCTCTGAATGGGTACTGCAGCCCAGCGATGGTACCACCTAACGTATGGGAGAGGACAATCAGCTGAATACGCTGCCTTTATATATATATGATTATGTGTATATATATATATATATATATATATATATAAAGAGAGAGAGAAAGAGATTAAAAATACTGCATGTTTACACTTTATCTTTCCCTTTTTAAACTTTACATTGATGGATGATAATTTATTAATTTACAGCTCATGCATTTTACAAGTTGTAACAGCAGCTGTCATTTGTCATATGGTTTGAATCCATATGCTTTCAAACCACTGGTTGCAATCCTGTCCTTGAAACATCGGAGGATACCTGAGTAGCTTTGGAAGTGACTGGACAGCGAGCTCAGCAGCAACACATTGTGATGCAATACAAAAATTCAGTTAACAAGTCAGATGCATGCACAATGCACAATATAAAACAACAGTGAATTTTTTCTTGCGCTGGAGTCAGTCTCCTGCACAATTCTTTGAGTAATATTGTGCTTGTTACCTAACACTTGAAAAAGGGTCATGCAGAGTGCCTTCATGGAACATAACAGTAGTGTTGGAAAGACAGCAATTAAAGTTTAGAACAAGGTAGATCCATGTGTATTGTTGATTGAAAGCAGCAAAGCTCACAGCGATCTTACCCAGAGATGGGTAAGATCGTATGTATGTATTGCTTCTAGTAATTGAAACTGTATGCAAGGTATGCTAAATACAAGGTGTGATATACAAGATATGATAAATTCTGTTCATGTATAATAAACATAAGAACAGTTTTCTTGTTTTGATTATGGTATTCAGTTTATCAGTTGTGGACATTAACTGGAGAATATGATTAACAAGGACTTTCTTGTTTATTTGTATGATATCAGAGTAACATTTTTGAAAATTATTAATTATACTCTGTGAAATATAGCAAACATAAAATGACCTGATATAGTTCAGTCTATTCTTTCTGTTATTAATATTACCATACACATTAATGAAAATGGCATATGAATCAATAAAATGTCCACTTCTCCTGAGGCACCCTCTCAATAAAAAAAAAAATCTTTCAGCAGTAGTTTTAAATTACTCCACATTTTATGTCCATTTAATTGAATAAGTAATGTGACCTACTGACACAAGTCCAATGTTCATATGAACTTTCTATTTAAAGAAATTCCTTTAAAAAACCTTCTTCACAGGGTTCAGAACCACAATATAATTTGTTTACACTTGTCTTTTATTTTTCACCTCCACTTCTCCCAGGCAACCTTTGTCTGTCCTCCACACCTAACTCCAACTAGCTTGGGTGAGCCGGATCGGATGCTTTCATGCCAGACTCGGGAGTTCTTCCGGTACCCTGACAGTGCACCCAGGAAGTTGCTCCAGGTCAGGTGGAACCTGTCTAAAATAGGAATGCTCCTTCACGTAGATGCCCCTGTTGGCTTCCAAGAAACCCATCAGGGGCTCTCATTGGGACTACAACTCCAATGTAGCCCTGCAGGTGTTCACATGGGAGATCCACCAGAGGGATGCTGGTACCTAACACAATGGCGGACCACATGGGCCTGGGAGGCTGCTTCCCTCCATCCATCCATTATGAAGGCTTCTCGGCAGGGTAAGAAATCACCTGTTTTAGCCAGGAAGCCTGCCAATCTGAGTCCTCTATGACAATAAATAACCTACAAATATTTTACCCATTATTTTAATTTTAAGTGGCCTATTCATGTTTCAAAAAGCATACTTAGAGTATTGTCCTCTTACATAAAAATACAATAATTAACATATAAAACCTTATTTCAAAGAAACTCCACATTCCATTAAATATACCTACATTTTATTACATTTTTATTTGCTTGCAGTCTTTATATTTGTTTTGCCTAATATTATTTTTTATATTTTTTATTCCCATGGCCCTCGTATGTTTTGGCAATGCCACTGCTCCAGACATATGTCTCACGGTTGTTCTAAAAGTAACATCAGAATGGGGTGAAAAGTTCACTCCTTGCCCACTGGTCAATAAACTTGCAATTAGTCAGTGAGTTCAGGAGTGTCACATGTACAGGATCTTCTTTTAAACTCTAGATTCTTGCTTTTCCCAAAGGTGACATATTCAAAAAGTAGACTGAAAAATCTAATACTGGGACAGGGCAGCATATTCGATGAAAGACAAAATCTCAATGGTGCTTCATTTCAGCAGGCCACTGAGCAAGGTAGTTCACCACTCTATGCCAGAAATTTGACTAGCAGGGAGATAATGTAGCCAAAACGAGATAAGTTTTGGGAGATAACTAAGAGAGTGATTTTTTTGTGATTTTTCTTTGGCAAGTAGGAGGACAAATCCAAAATAACACTAATTGTGAAATAACTCAATAATTATTATTTGGCTGCCTTCCTTCTCACAGGGATCACAAAAATCACAGCCACTAGTTCACTTTAAATAAGATTGTCCTCACTAAACATGACTGAATAGTAAAGCCCTGAATTTTGCAGACATGCAACTTACAGCACTGCAGCTGCTGATGCAAATAAACTGTGCTCAAAACATTCAGCCCTGCAGCCAGCAGTGAGGTGTAAGTGTCATATTCTGTAGGGCTGCCAACCTGCTAGTATAGACCAACACCTTTTACCAGATCAAAATATAGTAAAAACACAACACATCCGGGTTCAGCTGCACAAGACTCAGTTGTTTTTATTTTCGTAAGGGTTTTCTGGACCTTTGGGCACCTGGGCCTGGGTCTGACATGCCCATTCTTGAATCCACATATGGGTAGCAGCATCGTTACGGGGGCATGCCCTTCAGTAGCAGGAATTGGCAGTCTGGTCAGGACAGATGAGAAGGTGAATGCTGCATAATATTTACAGATCATAGAATCTACCAGACAGCATAACCAGGGGAGGAAGTTTGTCCTTCAGCAGTACAATGACCCAAAACACAGAGCAACAATGGAATAGCTTTGAAAATATTTCATTAAAATGCACAACTGCTAAAAATGCAGCAGCTGAAGCCATAGCTTTACAGCATATACCGTAAATAGCCTTAGGCTACCAGTTGTCATAAACATTAAATCATTAAGTGGGCAAAAGTCTCACACGCTGTCAGCCAGGTAGGTGATATTGACATCCTTATTTTGTCAGAAAACAGACACAGAATGCTGATTGTAGTACATTTGAGCTTGTAAGTAATTTTTCCAGTTCATTGTAACTGAGTTTTGAACATAGATGGCTGAAAATTGAAATATTTATTAAATCAAATCAGGTTGTTACATAATCTAAAACACAAAGGATAGTTTTATTAGAAACAGCCTTTAGAAAAATCCAAAGATGCTTCCTGTTTTAATAATTTAATTCAGATAAGGTCCACAGGTTTACTATTGTTTATTTAAAAATTGTTCATTGCATGCGAGGGAAAAATAAGAGTCTTAGGTTGACAGCACACTGCATGACTTTCAGAGCGCATCAGTGTTAATGACTACAGTTGCTGTATCTCATTGTCTTGAGTATGACATATTACATGACTGTCTCACGACTTCTTGGTACACTTTCCAAAGTATCACAAGCTTGCTGCATTTTGAGAGCAAATTGAGGACCTCACTGTACAGATGTTTTCCAGGTATAGCGAGTTCAGTTGCAGTGTTGGTCTGTCTTTTCCTTTATTCCCATTCTGAAATGGTACGACAAATAAAAAACATCTGACAGGCAAGCCTCCCTTTTGTTTTCATGGTGCAAAACACCTGTTTTGTTTCTTTCCCCGTGTCTGCATTATATGCTTTGTACTTTTGTCTAAGCACATATTAGAGGTCACCTCTCACACACACACATGCCTTCCACACTATTTGATGTTGTTGTAGTTTACTGAAGACCAATATACCTCAGTCCTTGGGAATGTGACACCACAGGAATTCACCTTGATTTACTAAGATTATGGAAATTAAGGCAACTGCAAAAGTCTTATATTGTGATAGGAATTTATGGCTAAATAATTTGGACTTATATAGATAAAATTTTGAAGAGTGTTACTAATTTGTACAAATATTTACAAATTACCTACAAGCTCTGCTAAGGTCTAGTTCAGTCTCTAAAAATCAGTACTTTCTGTCTGATTAGATTAATACAATAACACTCTGGTTAACGCTGAGGATGCATCCCTTAAAAACAAAACACTAACGAGACAGCATTAAATGGGGTCATTTTAACACATAGTAAAACAGGAATAAGGGAGTTTATTATCTATGGCTTATATGATATTATAGTTCTTCCAAAATTGCTTAATGGATTGTTTATTTTTACCCTCTGTTTTTTCAGTAATTTGCTGAAATGTGCAATGAGAATAATATGCCTTAAAATTTGATACGACTTCCTGATCCATGGGCACGATTAACAAAGTAGTATTGGGTGGTAGAAAAACTACTTCAACCAGAATGCAAGATTTTAAGTTGGATAAGTGGTTGGGATGACTTGGTGCATTATCAATCAGTAGCAACACTTTTGTCTCTATTTTTTTAAGTTCTCAGTAAAATGTTCATAGAGATCCAAGATTTCCTATTAATTTCTTAAATCACAGGTAAAGTAAATGTTAAAATTCCTTTCATTGTTCTTGGAGTTTTGGAGTGATACACAAGCAGTGGTTTAAATTTGAAATCTCCTTTAGCGTTACCACCCAAAAGAAGGGATAAGCGGTCTTTTCCACCTTTGAATCTTGCTGCTCACTTTTCTTTGCTTGTTATAAAAGTGCGGTGTAGCATTCTCTTCCAAAATAAACCAGTTCCATCAACATTAAACACCATTCGGGAAAAGACTTACCTTGCTTAATAATGGCTTTTAAAGTGGTTTGAAAATGCTGTAAAAACTTCTATAGCTGCATTGGCACTTCTCCATTAATTCATATGTTATGGAGATTTCTTTGTTTTTTTAAATCTATTGAACCTGCCTCTGCTACCTACAAAATTTTCACTCATAGGAGGAATGGGGTATTCTATGCTTTGTTGCAGAGGTGAAATCTATGGTTGTGCTTCCTTCAAAATTCGTGACTTTTGCTGATTTATTTTGGGTTTTCTTTGAGAGAGATGCTCTATGATGAACCTGACCCTGAACCAACCTAATGATCAGCCAAATCGGACAACATTACAACTTCATTTGAATGTAATTAGCAGAATCTAGAAACAGGTAATTAGATGCAGCATTTATTTTTTAATCAATTCATTTAATTTGTGGTCAGTATCACCTAATACAGCCCTTATATTCCTTCTTTCTTTGGCCATATCTGTTACAGATTCACTATTGCATTTTGTGACTCCAGAATAGCGTCTCTCAGCACTCAGCCAGATGGTCGCCCAGCGATTTCTGGATGGATACAGAGAAAATGTGAACACTTCATTACAACAATGGCCGGAAAATAACCCTAAATATCCCAAATGATTACAATATCAATATACAGTTATTATTTTCATTTTCAGTTATACTTGTGTGATAATAAAATACAAAATATGTTCTAAATTTCGGATACTTGGATTCTAAGCTGTCTGGAATTTTAACTCTCAATAAGGATCTTTTAAATAGACTTAATATCCCTAAGGCGTTGTGTATTTTTGGATTTAAAGATTACCTTCAAAACTGAATCAATTGATGATGTAATACAGTATGTTGGTTGTCATGGTGTAGTGTTTCTTTAGCTAAACTGTCCATGAGCCAATACTTTAAGAAAGTTTGTAAGATTTTTTAAATCCGCATTTTGAAAAACTATATATATATATAACTATATGTATAGTTATATGTATAGTTATATATGTATGTAACTATATTATGTTACATTATTTAAAAGTCATCTAACCATATTTGGATCACCATTTAATATCAGTTTAAGCCTACCACATAAGGTAATATTTTCACATGATGTTCTTGTACAGAGATCCTCTTCTGTGTAATGTTTACTTGACAATATTACTATTTGTGCTATCTGCCTTCTCTTGGGAAATGTCTTTAAACAATGGGTGTCAGTTGTAGTGCCATCAGTAAATTGGGTGTACTAGAATTATTATGTCTGCATACAGTATTAGTAGTTAAGGGCTAATATTACTGACAGGAAGTGTGCTGTAGTAGTTAAGACTTTGGATATCAAACCCTGAGTCCATCAGTTTAAATCCTGCTATTCAGGGGCCTCATGTATAAACGGTACAAACGCACAGAAATGTTGCGTAAGAACTTTTCCACGTTCAGATCGCGATGTACACTTGGCGTAAAGCCACGCAGTTTTCCACGGTACCTCATACCTTGTTGTACACAAGTCCTCCGCTCGGTTTTGCAGACTGGCGGCACCCAGCATCAAAGCAATGCTACTGTTCCTGTGTGGTTACACCTTATTTTCCGGCTTTATAAATACACTGAAACTAACCGCATATTGTTTATTAGTGTAACGCATCTGATTGTAATTAACTTGTAACAATATAATGATCCAGGGAATAGCCATAGTATTCCAAATACCATAACTGCTTTAGCGTTGTTACTCTCACTGCACCTTCTTCTTCTTCTTTCAGCTCCTCCCGATAGGAGTTGCCACAGCGGATCATCTTTTTCCATATTACTCTCACTGCACCACTCTGAGTATTTATATCACTGTATCTGAGTGTGAATCACAGCAGCAGCTGATCGGAAAGAGAATTTTCGGGATACAGCTTCAAGGACACGCTGCCTCAGCCACAGCAAAACGTTTCAAAGCTTTTCCTGTACAGACGCGTATTTGCATATGATGATGATATCATTTTTAAGGTGAAATGCAGCAAAGTATGTTTATAATATTATACAGATAAAACTTTAACTTCATTTATATAATCTATATTCTTCACTGGGAGTGTCGTGAAGGATAGAATAATTAAACATATACTACGAAGATATTTCAATGTTCCTTAAACGTTTTGAAGACTCGGCGCTCTAAGCTTACAGATGGCTTAACTTCTATTACAGAGCTGATTGTGTGGTGATTGGGTATTTGGGGAAAGAAAAGCAAGGACTGCAGTGGCGGCTACGCCAATATATATTGAATATAAAACAGAAAGAGAAAATAACAACACAGCTAAAAACACAGCGACAAATTTCGGCAAAAGTTAAATGCTTGTGTCATGAGCACGAGGTGGCTATGCAGTGTCTGCAACGGATGTGGCCATCCACCGTGCATAAGCTACCTTACTGACTTTGGCGGGCGAAGGAGCCACCGATTCTTCCTCTGCCCAGTGCCACCACAAGCCTAGAGTTGTCCCTGAGTACTGCTGCAATAAATTATTTCATCGAAGGTCGCACACAATCACTGCGCCGTGAAAGACATATTTAATAACGTGCTTTAACTCCTATCATCATAAAAATGATATCATGTATACATCTCAGTATTTTAGTTATTCAGATAGCTGTAATATCACGAATGTAATGGATTCTGTGTCCAGTTGGAGGAAAAGAGCCGGTTTAAGAAGCAAGTAGTAATTCACACACATAGAGCACATAGAAGATCAAATACAAAACAAAGCATTTATCGTGCTACTTTAATTACGATGTGATTTGAGAAACTGGTTAATTAAACGATTTTAAGATGAAGTTTATGATTTTCTACTTTAATGACAAAATAAATTACGTGATTAAAGTGGAAATGTCGAGATTGAAGTTGACATTTCGTGCTTTTTCCCCACTGTGTGCTTTTTTTCTCTGTACCCTAATAAGCTTTCATATGACACTCAGACAGTGGGCTACAACTTGCCTTTTCATGGCGACTTGATATGTGACTTCTTTTTTATTTCTGGCACTATGCAATTTTGTGAAAGTGAGCTTTCAAGTTTCTCCAACATGCTATGTCACTCGATCAACTTCCTTTTGTTGATTATACCAAGGTTTATTTGAACAAATAGTATGTTTTTCCTTTGCCTCCACTTGGTATTCGCTGAAATTCTTATATTTTCCCACATGCTTTTCCTATTGTCTTTTCACAGAAGGCTGCGCTTAAGGGCAATTTATATTGATTTGCATATTCAAACAGGCATAATTCTGGGAGGAGTTGGGGCGTTACATAAAGCGCGTGCACGAGCGTTACTTTTCACGCTGATCGGGATTTATGTAGCGGAAGAACGTGGAAGTTGGAGAACGCACAGATTCCTGCATCTGGATTTTTCTGTGCGTAAGCATATTTTGCCTTTTGTGCTTACGCCATGTTATAGTGCGAGTTCCACGCACGGCGTTATACATGAGGCCCCAGGTCACTTCACCTTCTTGTGCCCCAACTGGAAAAGAAAAGAAAGATAACCTGTTGTATCTCAGATGTAAGTTAACTTGCATAACGGCATCCATCAAATTATACTATAAAGTAATAAAAATAATAATATTTGGTCACTGGGTCTGCTTACTGTTGAACATGCAATACATAATTGGCAGTGAATAAAACATTCTTACGTTAGATGCATTCCTGCTTTTTTCTGCTTTTCTTACTGACTTAGCATTTGTTCATGGTCATTGCAGAATACAATTTTATAGGAAAGTATTTTCCTTTCAATCGAAGGTGATAATCAGGAATTATGTGAAATTTGAGTTATATGTTATTATCATTATTAGGTGTTTGTGATATGCACTTGTATATGCCTTTCACTCAAGTACAGTATTTTTTTTGTGGTTTTCATCAGTTACGTGTACTGTAGTCCCCTTTAAATTCTGCAGATGTGAATATATATGTAAAGCAGTGGTTGATATTAATATACATAAGTCCTAATACCTTATGTGTTACAGCGTTTTATTAACGTGAAGAGCGAGAAGCATTTTCACATTAGAAATTCAAGTGCCAGTATTTAAGACTGACATTTCTTCCTTGGAGTTTGCAGCAGCACAATCAAAGAGCTGGGTTGGGGTGTGTTCTCCTTTTATGTTTTAAGTGCTGCATTCCAAGTTGACATATGGTACACATCTATGAGGCCAGAAGTAAACAGCAAAAAAATGTACTAGCTACCCATTAAGCTTTGCATCTTCCATGAGCTTCACCAAAATTTCTCTTTCCATTTCAGAATGTGATCATGTCTCTTTTTTTACTGTCCAGGATACCATCTTCAGTCATCTCTCATGGTGCTTTTTAAGTGGTTCATCAATCATTTCTGCTTTGTCATTTATTTGCATAGAATACTCTCTTAGCTCAGTCGAGCAAGCAAGTTAGCATAATATTAATAAATATCATCAAATACAAATTTTATCGACAAAGAAACATGTATTGGCTAATGTTCTTTTTTGATAACTTCACCAAATTTCAATCAAATGTGTCAAATCTGAGATTTTAAGGTATTTAGTTTTTCTATTATGGGGGACCCCTAAATAAAGATATATCAAAATACCCTTTATTAGTGGATACATACTGACTTGGATGTACCATCCTGCCAAATTTCAGCTTTATATATATATATATATATATATATATATATATATATATATATATATATATATATATATACAGTATATATATATACATACATATTATGAGGGGCCGTTCAGGAAAAAAAGATTGGTTCATAAATATATTAATTGGTTCAGATATATATATTGGTTCAGATACATTGGTTTGAATATATAAATTGGTTTGCATAGATCCGTTCTGATATATATATATTGGTTTAAATAGATTGGTTTAGATATATATATCGGTTCAAATACATCCGTTCAGATATATATACAGTAATCCCTCCTCGATCGCGGGGGTTGCGTTCCAGACCCCCCCGCGATAGGTGAAAATCCGCGAAGTAGAAACCATATGTTTGTATGGTTATTTTTATATATTTTAAGCCCTTATAAACTCTCCCATCCTGTTAACATTATTAGAGCCCTCTAGACATGAAATAACACCCTTTAGGCAAACGTTTAAACTGTGCTCCATTACAAGACAGAGATGACAGTTCTTTCTCACAATTAAAAGAATGCAAACATATCTTATCTTCAAAGGAGCGCCGTCAGAGAGCGCTCGCTAAGAAAAGCAAACAATCAAAAAATCAATACGTGCTTTTTAGTATACAGAAGCACCGCGATAAAGCGGCATTTTGTAGAAGAGTGTCCGTGTCCTTTGTGCAAACAGCCCCTCTGCTCACACCCCCTCCATCAGGCAGAGAGAGTGAGAAAGATAGAGAGAAGCAAACAAGCACGGCGCGGGAAGCATATCTTATATCATTGAGGAGTTTTAGTTAATATGTAATACATGCTCTGATTGGGTAGCTTCTAAGCCATCCGCCAATAGCGTCCCTTGTATGAAATCAACTGGGCAATCAAACTGAGGAAGCATGTAACCTAAATTAAAAGACCCATTGTCCGCAGAAAGCGGCGAACCAGCGAAAAATCCGTGATATATATTTAGATGTGCTTACATTTAAAATCCGTAATAGAGTGAAGCCGCAAAAGTCGAATCGCGATGTAGCGAGGGATTACTGTATTGGTTGAGATAGATCTGTTTGGATATATAGGTCAATTCAGGTATATACATTGGTTTGAATAGATCGGTTGAAATTTACGGGTAGGCACAGTGCGGCCACTTAAGTTTAGCATCTTCCCTTCATTTCATCATTGCTTCAATATTGTTGTCATTATTGTATGTATTTTATACAAGTAGCATATGCCTGTCTGCCACATATTGTTTTGTACACCGTTTTGGCTGGGGGTCCTTGATATCAAAGCACTTTTTTCCTTTCATTATTTAAAACACTTGCACAGATACCCGCCACGTTGCCTTGCTCCGTCCCGCCCCGGCTCAATGCACCCCTCTAACTCGCTCCCTCATGTCCCTCCCATGACAGATTCTTCTCAAAAGCTGAGTTACCAGGAAGCACTGATAGCATGATTCACTGATGATTCACGTCATGAAGGCGAAAGAGCCTCGTATTTTGAAAGTTCAATCTTTTTTTTTAGGCGTAAGCACTCACACATGCACGCGCTGACACAAGAAGAGAATATGTAAACTGGCCTATCTGAACGGATTACTCTTTCGCCTTCTTGACGTGAATCATCGTTAAATGAAATGCTGCCAATAAGGAATAATAGAAATCACTGCGCTGTTTCTTATCTTTAATGAACTAACATTTTATGGGGTGTAAAAAATGATCGCCCCTGACAGATACACATAATCAGTAGTGTGTGCGACCCACGGTTTGTGAGTTACATGCTTTTTCTATATCTTTTTAGTATTTTCATTGTGCTCTATTTGTCTGAAAAGATTAGATTTTATATTGCCAAATTTAACACGCAAATTATTTGAAGGCATGCAAGTAGAGTGGTTGAGAAAACAAATACATGTGACTAATATGAAGACTGCATTGCTTTGATTCCAGTTTCAGTGATTCACACAGTATGGATATGTATCCATAAAATGATATTAATGAGAACAAGCCATTAAGACTAACAAAGCTCTCCAGTTTCATTCTCCCTAAACATGAATTGGGATTTTTGAGTCCCTAAAAGTCATAACTCCACCACACTACTTGATAATTTATCTATGTGAAGAAAAATTTTCTAACATTTGTATGAAATATATCCTTAGTAGGGTTTCCATCTGTGTCCCTGTGTTCTTGCTTCTTATTCTTCTTCTGGCTGCTCCTGTTAGGGCTTGCAACAGCGGATCATCTTCCATGTCTTTCTGTCCTTTGCATCTTGCTCTGTTACACCCATCACCTGCATGTTCTCTCTCATCATATCCATAGACCTTTGCTTAGGCCATCCTCTTTTCATCTTCCCTGGCAGCTCTATCCTTAGCATCCTTCTCCCAATATACCCAGCATCTCTCCTCTGCACATGTCCAAACAAACGCAATCTTGCCTCGCTGACTTTATCCCTAAACCGTCTAACTTGAGCTGACACTCTAATGTACTCATTTCTAATCCTGTCCATCCCAATGCAAATCTTAGCATCTTTAACTCTGCCACCTCTAGCTCTGTCTCCTGCTTTCTGGTCATTGGCATCATCTCCAACGCATATAAGATAGCTGGTCTCACTACCATCCTGTAGACCTACCCTTTCACTCTTGTTGAAATCCGTCTGTCACAAATCACTCCTGACACTCTTCTCCACCCATTCCCTGTGTTCTTGATGAAGAACTTAAAATTAAAGTAATCACTGGAATCCACTGTACTAATTCCTTCATAACTAAGGCTATAATTTTGTGTAGCTTCTACGCTGTATGACATTTTTATAACTATGACTTACAATTTATGTACTGTATATTCTGTTTATTCTACTTTGACATTGAGTATTATTCTGTATTAATATGATATTCACACAATGCATGAAACTGTGTTTTTGAAATATTGAAATGTGCAACAGAAATTATTCATTTTAGCGTATAAAATAATGTTCATTATGATTTACTGAACAGTATAAAATATGAAGTACTCAAAGTACTAGTGATGCTGTCCAGATCTTTCTTTCCCATCCTTCTATTAGAGTTCTGGTTTTTGCATCTAAATTTCAACTGCCTGTCATTTGTCTCCTTATGGATATATGGCTGTCATCTAAAACCCAACATTTCCAAGCATAATGTCTTGCAACTTCTGTAACTACTTGTCTTTCCATCATTATTGCTTTATACAACCTCCTCCTCCTTTTTCTCGTCCTTCCTTTACCTGCCCTGAAGCATTGTCACAAACCCCAGCATCTCCTTGCATGTTCCTCTCTCTTCCACTCATTAAATCTTTTTACTGTACCAGCCAATTTTCCCTTTTTACAGCCAGATGTTTCACTTTCTCACATGCTATGCCTCTCAATTATTGTTTTGCTTTGCTTTCTTTATGGTGTTCTCATTGCTGCTAGAGCCCAGTTCAGAATGCTTAAATTGACCTACATCTCCCATAGTGCCTCACTTTTCACACTCTCCACACTCAACGCCTGTCAATATCTTTATCCATTAAACCTTTGTCCTGTCTCAGCCTACTGACTATGCATTTTCTTCCCAGATACACTAAAAGGGATTTCTTTTTCTCTTGTTTCTCCCTAACTTTGAAATAAGCTTCCTCTTAACCTCTTAATGCTGTCTATCTAATGACCTTCATGAATGCTTAAGCATTTTACCCTTCCTTTCTCCTCTGGATTTCTTGAAGCTTTTAGCAATTTTATTTGCCCATGATTTACCAATAATTTTTTGATTAATTGCTCCTCTGTCATTCAGTCCTTATAGTTCTTCGCTTTACATTTTAATTTTATAGAGCTGCTTTCAGATCTGTACAGAAGGATAAAGACTTTGCTTTAACTTAACAACGATGTGGAAAATCTGAAAACCATCAACAGAATGAATTGTGTTGATTTCATCTGTAGAACAACTCTGGAAACTGAGGGGAAGCAGATTTTGGGCTGAGAGGCACTTCTTTACACAGCGAGTCTGAAAAGAATTACCTTCTTATAATACTGAAGCTTATATCCTGTCATCTTTTAGAAATTACTAATAGATAATTGGCTACTAGCTAACCAAATGCACAGGGAAATAACTCAAATGATGTCCTCTCATTTGTAAACCACACAAACTATATTGACTCGTAGCACGTATGAGAACATGAGGGCAACCATTAAGAAGGATATCAGAGAGGCTAAAAGACAGTTGGAGAGGAATATAGCAGATAAGGCGAAAAAAGACCCCAAGAGATTCTTTCAGTATTTTAGTAGTAAAAGAACAGTTAAGGAGGAGGTCAAGTGCATCAGGAATAGTAAAGGGGAATTAAAAGATACAGACAATGAAATAGCAGATGCCCTAAACTTACATTTTTCTGAGGTGTTCACAAGTGAGCAAGTGGATAACCTCCCTGAGGTAAACGCAACTACTAAGGAGGTACTGAGGGATTTGGAAATTGTATAGGGAGAAGTGCTGCTCAGATTAAATAAGATGAAATCAACCAAATCACCAGGCCCAGATAATATTTATCCTCGTGTTCTTAAGGAGGCTAGTGAGTACATATATAAACCCTTGACACATATTTTTAGGAAGTCACCGAGCACTGGTGAGATTCCAAAGGACGGGAAAATGACAAATATCATCCCATTATATAAAAAGGGTGACAGGGGCAGATCCAAGCAACTATAGGCCAGTAAGCTTAACATGCATCACAGGAAAATTAATGGAAGGAATTATTAAGGATAAGATTGAGCAACACGTGGCAAGGACGTGAGTTATTCTGAACAGTCAGCATGGGTTCAGAAGAGGGAGATCGTGTTTTACTAGCATGTTGGAATTGTATGCGGTTGCAACAAAAGCATACGATCAAAGTGGAGCTTATGATATTATTTATCTGGACTTTCAGAAAGGATTTGATAAGGTGCCACATGAGAGGTTGGGCATCAAGTTAAAAAAAGTGGGAGTTCAGGGTGATGTTTTTAGATGGGTGCAGAACTGGCTCAGAAACAGGAAGCAGAGGGTGATGGTGCGAGGAACCTCATCAGAACTGGCCGATGTTAAAAGTGATGTTCCACAGGGGTTAGTGCTAGGGCCGCTGCTATTTTTAATATATATAAATGATTTAGATAGGAATATAAGTAACAAACTGGTTAAGTTTGCAGATGATACCAAGATAGGTGGATTAGCAGATAATTTGGAATCCGTTATATCATTGCAGAAGGACTTGGATAGCATACAGGCTTGGGCAGATTTGTGGCAGATTAAATTTAATGTCAGTAAATGTAAAGTATTACACATAGGAAGTAAAAATATTAGGTTTGAATACACAATGGGCGGTCAGAAAATCGAGAGTACACCTTATGAGAAAGATTTAGGAGTCATAGTGGACTCCAAGCTATCAACTTCTCAACAGTGTTCAGAAACCATTAAGAAGGCTAACAGAATGTTAGGTTATATAGCACGATGTGTGGAGTAGAAGTCCAAGGAGGTTATGCACAACCTTTATAATGCACTGGTGAGGCCTCATCTTGAGTACTGTGTGCAGTTTTGGTCTCCAGGCTACAAAAAGGACATAGCAGCGCTAGAAAAGGTCCAGAGAAGAGCGACTAGGCTGATTCCAGGGGTACAGGGGTTGAATTATGAGGAAAGATTAAAAGATCTGAGCCTATGCAGTTTAAACAAAAGAAGATTAAGAGGTGATATGACTGAAGTGTTTAAAATTATGAAGGGAATTAGTACAGTGGATCAAGACTTGCATTTTAAAATGAGTTCATCAAGAACACGGGGACACAGTTGGAAACTTGTTAAGGGTAAATTTCGCACAAACATTAGGAAGTTTTTCTTTACACAAAGAACGATAGACACTTGGAATAAGCTACCAAGTAGTGTGGTAGACAGTAAGACGTTAGGGACTTTCAAAATTTGACTTGATGTTTTCTTGGAGGACACATGTGGATAGGAATGGTGAGCTTTGTTGGGCTGAATGGCCTGTTCTCGTATTCTTATGTTCTAATGTTCTAATGACTGTAAACTAAAGCTTAGTATTTCCTCAATACTATATTTATATTATAATTAAAAATGCACATGTACTAGTCAGTTAACTGCATTAGATAAATGATGCACCTTGTTTCTAGTGCTGCCTTTAGCTTGCCCTTTTAAGACATAATTTCAGCATATACATACAATATAAGGAGAATTTTGATCATTAAGTGAAATTATCTATCCACTTATACTGTATAGTTTGTGTTTTCTTGTGTTAATTACTGCCTTTGTCATTGTGGAACACATGTTTTTAGTTTTCCCATTTACTTTTGCTTCATCTGTAGGTGGTTGCTTAATCCTTTCACCTGGTCCTGTCCCTCGCTAAATTTAACACATTGTTTTTACTTTATCTACTGAACTATATTTGTATTTTGCAGTGATTAATCTCAATAATACTGATCTTATTTCAAGACCATGTCAAGAGTCATTTTAAATAACTCCATGTTTTTGACTTGACTTTTCAAGGAGGGATATTTCAGGAAGGACAGTGGTGGAATTTTCCTGCACCAGAGGTAGTCTCACAATATACAAATCTATACATTCTCATTTTTCAGAACCATCTTCAATGTCTAGATACTTACAAAACAAGTGAAAATTGAAGAGGGTAGGCAAAGTGATAACAACAACAACAACATTTATTTATATAGCACATTTTCATACAAAAAATGTAGCTCAAAGTGCTTTACATAATGAAGAACAGACAAATAAAAGACAGAGTAAGAAAATAAAATAAGTCAACATTAATTAACATAGAATAAGAGTAAGGTCCGATGGCCAGAGTGGACAGAAAAAAAAAACAAAAAAAAAATCCTGGCTGGAGAAAAAAATAAAATCTGCAGGGATTCCAGACCAGGAGATGTATGACTTTTCTTAGTCCAACTTATAACACTATTTAATAGCTGTATCTTGTGATGTTATAATCTTATTATTTTTCTGTTTACCGTTCCTTCACATAGGTTTTTGGTATTTTATTATGTTTTTGATCTTGTTAATTTTTGCTGTTATGTCTGCTGACAAGCCATTTTGCGTTTTGGTTTTCTAACAGGCGTGTCACCATTTTGTTCTTTCCTTTATGGTCATGGCAAGTGATAAACAAACCTTGCAGATTATGCTTCTCTGTGAGTTTGGCAGAATTATGGTAATGTTCAAAACTCAAAGTGAATGGGAATGATGGAACTGAACTAGTTTTGAGTGGAATATAATGCTACAAGGGTCCTTTAGTCATCCCTGAGGGCTAGGGAAGAATATGACAGCTATGCTGGACCAATTGAAACTGAAATTCTAATATGTTCTGTGAGGCAGCAGTGCTAGCTACTGCACTACCGTGCCTCAAACAACAACAGACAGATGGAATAAATAACTCTAACAAAATGTAACAAATGGCCACAAATTAACAATAAATAAATAAATAAAATATAGATCATTGCACTCACAATGTTCTAGTCTTGAGGCACACATTAGCTGTGCAACAAAGCAGTGGTGTGATACTGGCTCATTCCATTGTTTAAAGTCGCGGCTCCTGTTGCAGCTGGAGTGTGTTTTTTTGTTTCCAATCTCTGTTCAGATGGTTTGTACTTTTTCCTTCCATACAGAAGAGAGAAACTACTGGTAAACAGTAATAAATCATTTTTTTATTATTATTATTACTTCACAGGGTCACGTGTATTTTCTTCCTTAGGGAGGGATAAGGCCTCTTTAAGGCTTGTTTTGGATTTAGACACAGTACATGGCTAATTGTTCATGTAAATTAGGCATGCAACACTCCTCTACCAGAGCACAGGAATTGTTGTTATTAATCTGGTGGCAGTATATTCTCATTGTGGTCAGTTATTGTACTCCTAAAACAATTTTGTTTTCTTTTTTAAATGAATACAGGGTGGAAGGTTTGAATACTGATTGGGGCATGGAATCATGCATGCCAGAAGCAAATTGGATATGAGATAACAATATGTGTGCATGAAAGTTGGTTGCTACATCTCTGTGATGTCATGTTGGCCTTAGGCTGACCTCAGGGTGTTGTCAAAAAAAAAAAAATGTTTGTATAAGCTAACTGCATGGGAAATATCCAAACAAACACAGCTTTGGAAAATTTTGAAGTTCAGCACTAGTCATGGACATGTTCTTTTTGGCTACAATATTCTGTTTGTTATCATTTTACTGTTAGTGGCATTACATGTGACGTTATCATTAGTTATGATAGCAGTGTGCAATCACTGACATTCAAGTTTTCATTCTCATTATATAAAAAAAATCTTTAATTGAAGATAAGGAAAAGTTAGATCAGTGTTAGTATTTGTTTCTGGTTTTCTTACTACAATTTGTGCCTTAACATTTTGGCTTTTTCTTGACTCTTTTGATGTCAGCCAGTTTAATGATGGTTCCATTCAACTTAGTCTTTAATTCCTGGTCCATCTTTAAACATTCTACTGCCTTTTGGCCAGCCATTTCCATCAGGCTTGCTTGTATGAAGTTGGTCTGTTCAGCTGGCTCTTGGTCAGTTTTTGTGGATCCTCCTCTCTAAAAGTTGCACCAGTTACTTGTACATCATCTGTCTGTGGGTCCCATGTTCTAATCCATTCTGAAAAGTCTTCTGTATTAAATTTGCAATTGTAAACTGCCATATTCAAAGGATTTATTGGAGCATCACAAATATGAGAATATGAATGTAATGGTTTATAGGCTTTGGGTTTATTTTAGTTCTGGGCATTAGTTGTGATGCACTTTTGACTGTAAGATATAATATAGAAAATGAAAACGGAGAAAGTGAGAAAACTTTGATGCAAAAGTGATATTTTGAGCTTTTGTAGAGAGACAGGAAATGTTGCAACAAATGAAAAAACATCTTTCCTTCTTTTTGGAACTTGCCATCAACAACCACCATCCATTTTCCAGTGAATAGGCTTTACAGTATCTGCAAGTAATGTCTTGAATGCATAATATCAGATGTAATTAACAAAATATTAAATGGCGTCTCTTCAGAATTATGATGCTTCTTTATGTTCATTTCTATGGTATTAACCCTAACATAATATTACACAATTTCAGGGTATGTTATACTTGCCTATTGCCGTTGCTGATCTTGTTGCCAGATCACACCAGTCTACATGATCGAAAATGACTGGATATATCAAATTTAGTGACCGTGTGACAACTCTGTGTCCCTTTTTCTGACAGCCAATAGTGTGCTGCCTGACAGTGTCCATACTGTAAGATGAATTAACAGCTAACACGAATGAGCTTCTGTTCTGTTTGGGAGGTACAAAGATCACCAGAGTTCTTTATTCCTCATTCCCAAATAATCGGCATTGTAGTTCTGGATGAGTTTTTATTGAGTGTTAGCTCTCAGGCACACAGAGCCTGACCATAAGAGTAAAGACAAAATCAAGCGAGTCACCGACTAGTTGGAGTGAGTCACTGGGAATGTCAGACTACACGACCAGAAGTAGAAGTCATGGGAATGCACCACCAGCTACCTCCAACGTGCTAAAATTAAGCAATTAAAGGGTAGACTGAAAAGTCATCTAATGTGAGATGGACTTAAGAGAATAATGATCTTTTTTGCTGCAGTTTTTCATATGACAGTGTTTTGAGACTGTAGTAACTGTGGCAGGTTTTAACATTTTAGAGTGTTTCTGTGTAATTGTATTTGACTTTTTATCTTGTGTTATGAAATAATTTTAACATTTTGCACCTCTTCATATTTGAATTACCAGTATCTATTAAATATTTTGGAAACAATAGTTTACAGTAATTGAATATTAAAGTTTGCAAACCTTGCAGAAACCTTAAATTATGTTCTAATGAGGCTGATGTGCCTCTTAATTGTTACTCATTTCTCTACTTGGCAAACTTCAAAATGTATTCTAAAAATTAACCTTGATTAGTACTGATCTTTAGCGATTAACTTGGGAATGTATCCAGTGCTTTTGGAAATTCAGAGAATTATCCTGAACACCCCATATGAATCCAACATGCTGCTTATCTTCACAAATATTTTTGGCGAATTCATTTTACAAGAGTAATTGCTTCTTCACCTGTATGTCTCTTTCCACAACACTATTTACAAATAATTGCTTCTTGACATTTCATTATCCTGCCTGCAGTAAAAAGCAGGTTTGCAATTAGATCGTCTGGCAGAGGTGCAAATGGGAATGCTGCATTTTTCTCCAGTACATAATGAACATATCAGTGAAAGACTGCTTTAAACAGAGGTGCTGCAGGTGTGTTATTTAGAGACTAGTAGTAAAGCCTTAGTCTTTTGTGTAGATATAAAATGCTTTGTCACAGTGAATGCAAATAACCATTTTATTCTTCCAAACATAAATGCATGATACTGTATTCACTCTCACAAAGAGCCACTATTAAACATTGTGGTTCTGCATGTATATGTTTTGGTATCTGAAGTAATTGGTTACAAAGAATATTTACATCAGATATGTATTGTTGTGTTGTTGAAGTGGTAAAATCCTTTTGATAACTTGTTTCTTGAAATTCATGACTTAGACACATGAAAAGCACTTTGTTTTTGATCCAGAATTTCCTTAGTGTTACCTCCCTATACCTCCTCAGGAAACTAAAAAATTTCACCCTTTCTTGAATGGTTTCATAAAGTGATAATTATTCCTAAGATTTTTTTTTTTTAATGTTTAAAGGCATGCAAAAACAACTAATTATTTCTTCTTTGTAAATTTTATAAAAGAAATAAGTATCTATATAGATGGTTTTATTTTGCATATAAATGCATTCATTTAATGTAGTTTCTTTGAAGCAGAGTTTTCCAATTCAATTATTTATTTAGCTCTAAAAAGTTGTCAGCTGCCTGAAAATTTATTTTAAGCTCTTAGGACGTTCTGCATATAATATATAGCTTTTATATTATTTTTATATGTACCCACATCATAAACATTTTATATACAGTTGTACCATGGTAAATGACACATAAACAGTGACTGATAAGCAATAGGATTCTTTATGATACTAAACAGACCATTTTGCAATAGTTGTATTACTGTATTCACATTTATAAACAGAGAAGAAAATGCCTTATATATAACGTGTTTCCATAATTATGTAATGTTTATATTTATTGCAGGCATAATAGTATTAAATAAATATTGAGAAATACAATTATGAACCATTTTTGAATTTTGAAAGATATTGCAAAGTACAAATTTGGATATGCTTTTTATTGAATGAGACTGTCTTTATTTTTTTACTTAGATGAACACCAGATCATATTTTAAGGGCCATTCATCCAGGAAATTAGGTTTTGCAAATGTTCACTCCAAACTGTGTGTATCAGAAAATAAGTTTGATGAATACATTTCTTTATTTGTTTGTCTGTTTGTTCTTATTTGTTAAGGAGAATTCTGATTACTTTACAGCAGTTTATGGATAGCTACACACTACTTGTTTACTTGTATAAAGATCATCCAGTTTACATTTTCATTTTTAAGTGAAAACTCTTTCTAGACACCATTCTTGGATTTTGATAAAAACACCCTTTGCTTAACTGAGGAATCCCATATTGTACAAGCAAAGTAATTGACTGCTAATTTAAGATTTTCCAAATAATAAGGAACTAAATACTCATTTTTTTCCATTTATTTTGTGAACCTTCAGGATCAATTCATGATCACGTGAAGCTAGAGACTATCTTGGTATATTACCAGTGCAAGACAGGAATTAGCTCTGGATGGAGCATTAGTTCCAGCATCACCCTCAATCAGAAGCACTGTCAAAGCAGGCCCATTTGGATTAAGTAATGAACCTAAGACACATCTCTTTAGGATATAGGACAAAAACCAGGTGTACCCAAAAATACACAGTAACCAAAATTAACAAACTTATTGCAATGCTTTGGAAATAATATGTTCTTACTTACATGTTAACCTGTCAGCCCAAGACTGGAACCAACCGTTGCTTTGTTTATTAAAAGGCACTTTAGGCTTTCTACATTTGAACTTTCATTTACATCAACCACTAAGCTAATTTTTTATTTAACATTTGGATGCTGTAGAGGAAAGGATTTAAATTAAGCAGGTGGTGATCATGTGTGTGTGTGTGTGTAGCCTACTGTAAGTATTCATCTAATAGTACAGGTATTTGCACAGCACCATCTTGAAAATTGTACAGGCTCTTGATTAACTATATGGTCTTCTAATCTATCAGTTTTGGAAATTAGATTTACATGTCATGCAGTTTTCAAAGTGTATTGCTTTTTTACCCCATTTGCAAAAGATTTACATATTTACTTTCATATAACTTCTGTTTTTTTTTTTTATAAATTTTATATCTCTTTGGTTTACAAATTATGTTGAGTGTCTAAAGTATATACTAACTTGGCTCAGCTGTCTATTTTTATATTTAATGTAAATTTATATCATATTTCAAGCTTATATCATATTTGCATAACACATTCTTCCTAAAGATAACATAATTCTGTTTTAAAGGTTCTTTATAACTGCAAATCTGACCAGAAATGCCTTTAAAAATCAATTTCCTTTTAAAATATATTCATTCATTTATATTAAATGAGCAAAAAAGTCAAAAAAGTGCTGAACAGAGTATTGCAGTTAAAGATAAAGATTTTTGAAGTTCTGCCCCAAGCTATTCGTAAAATTATACAACTTTAAAAGACTCTTATTGGAATTATTATTAATGCAGATTTTTTTTTACAGATTTGCCTCCACCATCTACAAGAGAAAGGCCTCCAGGATGTAAAACGGTATTTGTTGGAGGATTGCCAGAAAATGCCACAGAGGAAATCATTCGAGAAGTATTCAATCAGTGTGGGGAAATTACTGCCATTAGAAAAAGTAAAAAAAATTTCTGTCATATTCGTTTTACAGAGGAATTCATGGTCGATAAAGCTATCTACTTGTCAGGTACCGTATTACATAAATGATGCATAATTTTGTTAGAGTGTATATTGACATGCCACATCTGAGGATTCTTCATTTTTAAAAAATGTAAGGTTCACTAACTGGCTATGTTTGATTTTGTTTTAGTTTGAAATATGTATATATATATATATATATATATATATATATATATATATATATATATATATATATATATATATATATATATATATACTTCAAGAGCTGAGAAGTAGTGTGTTAAAGAACTTATGAAAAAGAAAAGAAAATATTTTTAAAATAACGTAAGATGATTGTTAATGAAATTGTTTTGTCATTGATATGAGTGTTGTTGTCATATATATATATATATATATATATCTATACTAATAAAAGGCAAAGCCCACACTCACTCACTCACTCACTGACTCACTGACTCACTCACTCACTGACTCATCACTAATTCTCCAACTTCCCGTGTGGGTGGAAGGCTGAAATTTGGCAGGTTCATTCCTTACAGCTTCCTTACAAAAGTTGGGCAGGATTTATATCGAAATTCTACACGTAATGGATTGTATAATTGAGAAGGCAGCGAAACAATAAGAAGCGAGCGAGTGACATATACAACCATATTCATGAGTTCTGCTACTGAAACAAAGCACGATGTAAATCTACACTTTAAATTAAGTTCATAGACAGGCTGCCACTGGCGTTTGTAATTTAGTGCCTGCCCATATAAGGCCGTCCGTCCAGCAGCAATCCAATAGCAAACTGCCACAGGTAAATATTCACGGGTGAAGGACTGTGCTTATGGAGAGGAAGATGAGATGGTCAGGGTGGTGTTTGACACAAACTCAGCTTAAACTGCGAGAAAGTTTTAAGTGCCAGGACTAAGGTAACATTAAATAAAGCTATGGACATAGCACGAGATGGCACCAGCACAGCTGGGAACCTTCGATGCAAGTACACCGAGTGGCTCACGTGAACTGACGCAGTGCACAGATAAAAGCAACAGTTCCAAAGAGCTGAACAAAACCGGATTACACAATTGAAAAGGCAGCAAAAATATGAAGCGCCTGATAAGCATATTCATAAATGCAGCTACTGTGGAAACAAAGCACACGGTGGAAAAGTCAATGTCCCGCTAAAGGAAGACAGTGTAAAAAAAACCCGTGCATGCAGTGTGTCAGGTCTCAGATAAAGAAGAAGACGAGCTGTTTATTGATGCAGTAAGAAACGAATCGATGAATGAAACCTGTCATCTTTACAACGATTGACAAACACGGAATGTAACTTGAACACAACACATCCTACAAATACTAACCTGATTGAAAAAATAATGATAATCAAATCCTTGATGACAGCAACACTCAGTAACACTCACAAAACAAATACTGTATATTGACAGTCATGTTACGCTTATTTTTAAAATGTTCCCTTTTCTTTTCTACCTTTTTAACACACTACTTCTCTGCTGCGATACGCGGGTATATATATATGTATATATATATATCCCACTCTACATACTCGAATAATGGATACTTTATTCGCCATCAATGATTGTTTTGGTAAAGCCATACTCAGTGTATTCATTAGATGAACGGTAAAAAAGTAAGAGCGAGAGGAGGATGACTCATTGAGGCATGCAGGCTGTAGTGCGCGTCAACTCTATCTGAATTGCGCGATCACATTTGAAAAAATATATCTTTTCAAGTTCTATTTAGTCCATATGTGTCAAACTCAAGGGTCAGGGCCACATCCGCCCGGCGTAATTATATCCGCCCGCAAGATCATTTTATATACTGTATTATTGTTATTAAAGCCCGGTATATGAAGCGCTGGTAACACAATAAACTACAGATCCCATAATGCAGCGCTTCAGCTGCCTTGCCAACACTTACCGCTTACTAGAGTTATTGCGCACTGAGTTTGCACGGCGCTTTGGTGACTTTGAAGAACAAAAAAAGTCCGTCTGCATGCGGCTCGAACCTTGTGCATGTTTGGTAGCACATATCTGTGTGAGAAGCTCTTCTCAGTGATAAAGACTAACAAAACAGCACACAGGAGTCGCCTCACTGATGAGCACCTGCAATCCATCCTGAGAATCTCCACAACACAGAACCTCACACCAAACATAAACGAACTTGTTGCCAAAAAGATACCAGGCGCCCAGCTCTAAAATGACATATGAGCAAAGACAACTGAATGATTTGATTTGTTATTGCACGTAAGAGCGGAGTCAACTGCTTTAACAAACAGCGTATTGCACTGATACTGAAATAGCTGTGTGTGTATATAAGTAGATATGTATGTATATGTATATATATGTTTATATATGTGTGTGTGTGTGTATGTATGTATATATATATATATATGTATTTGTGTGTATATATGTGTGTGTATATATATATATATGTTTATGTGTGTGTGTGTAAATATATATATATATATATATATATATATATATATATATATATATATATATATACTAATAAAAGGCAAAGCCCTCACTCACTCACTCACTCACTCACTCACTCACTCACTCACTGACTCATCACTAATTCTCCAACTTCCCGTGTGGGTGGAAGGCTGAAATTTGGCAGGTTCATTCCTTACAGCTTCCTTACAAAAGTTGGGCAGGTTTTATATCGAAATTCTACGCGTAATGGTCATAACTGGAAGCTGTTTTTCTCCATTTACTGTAATGGAGATGAGCTTGAACGCCGTGGGTGTGGAGTTTCGTGTGTCATCATCACGCCTCTCACGTAATCACGCAGTACATAGAAAACCAGGAAGACCTCAAAAGCGCTTGAAGAAAACATGCATTATATAATTGAGAAGGCAGCTAAACAATAAGAAGCGAGCGAGTGACATATACTACCATATTCATGAGTTCTGCTACTTTGGAAACAAAGCACGATGTAAACCTACACTTTAAATTAAGTTCATAGACAGGCTGCTGCTGGCGCTTGTAATTTAGTGCCTGCCCATATAAGGCCGTCCGTCAGCTGCAATCCAATAGCAAACTCCACTAAATATTCACGGGTGAAGGACTGTGTTTATGGAGTGGAAGATGAGATGGTCAGGGTGGTGTTTGACACAAACTCAACGAAACTGCGAGAGAAAGTTTTAAGTGCCAGGACTAAGGTAACATTAAATACAGCCATGGACATAGCACGAGATGGCACCAGCACAGCTGGGAACCTTCGATGCATGTACACCGAAAGTGGCTCACGGAACGGACGCAGTGCACAGATAAAAGGCAACAGTTCAAAGAGCGCTGAACAAAACCAATTACACAATTGAAAAGGCAGCAAAAATATGAAGCGCCTGATAAGCATATTCATAAATCCAGCTACTGCGAAACAAAGCACACGGTGGAAAAGTCAATGTCCCGCTAAAGGAAGACAGTGTAAAAACCCGTGCATGCAGTGTGTCAGGTCTCAGATAAAGAAGAAGACGAGCTGTTTATTGATGCAGTAAGAAACGAATCGATGAATGAAACCTGTCATCTTTACAACGATTGACAAACACGGAATGTAACTTGAACACAACACATCCTACAAATACGAACCTGATTGAAAGAAATAATGATAATCAAATCCTTGATGACAGCAACACTCAGTAACACAAAACAAATACTGTATATTGACAGTCATGTTACGTTATTTTTAAAATGTTCCCTTTTCTTTTTCTAGCTTTTTAACACACTACTTCTCCGCCATACGCGGGTATATATATATATGTATATATATATATATATATATATATATATATATGCCGATCTACATACTCGAATAATGGATACTTTATTCACCATCAATGATTGTTTTGGTAAAGCCATACTCAGTGTATTCATTAGATGAACGGTAAAAAGTAACAGCGAGGGAGGATGCAGGCTGTAGTGCGCTCAACTCTATTTGAATTGCGCGATCACATTTGAAAAAATATATCTTTTCAAGTTCTATTTAGTCCATATGTGTCAAACTCAAGGGCGCGGGCCACATCCGCCCGGCGTGTAATTATATCCGCCCGCGAGATCATTTTATATACTGTATTATTGTTATTAAAGCCCGGTATATGAAGCGCTGGTAACACAATAAACTACAGATCCCATAATGCAGCGCTTCAGCCGCCTTGCCGAACAAGTTATTGTGAAGCTAGCTCACACGATGCTGAAGAGAAAAGTTGATTCTGAAAATAGAGCCTTTAAAAACCGATGGGAGGCTGAGTATATGTTTACTGAACCCGTGTGTCTCATTTGTGGAGCTCATGTGGCTGTAATTACAGAATTTAATCTAAGACGGCACTATGAGATAAAACATCAGGGTAACCTGAATGCAATGCAGAAGATACAGAAAGCAGCATAATTAAATAAGAATCTGACACTACAGCGGACGTTTTAACCCGTGCACAATCACAAAGTGATTTCAAGTGAAGCTACTTTTATGGGAGACACAAATGCACCAGTTCACCTTGCCCCACTTTCCCTGTTGCCAAGTAATGTTAAACCAAGTCGTCACTACGGTGTTCCCAACACGCACTTTGCTGATAAACTGAGCGCACTGCGCACTGAGTTTGCACGGCGCTTTGGTGACTTTGAAGAACAAAAGTCCGCCTACATGCGGCTCGAACCTTGTGCATGTTTGGTAGCACATATCTGTGTGAGAAGCTCTTCTCAGTGATAAAGACTAACAAAACAGCACACAGGAGTCGCCTCACTGATGAGCACCTGCAATCCATCCTGAGAATCTCCACAACACAGAACCTCACACCAAACAGAAACGAACTTGTGGCCAAAAAAAGATGCCAGGCGTCCAGCTCTAAAATGACATATGAGCAAAGACAACTGAATGATTTGATTTGTTATTGCACGTAAGAGCTGGAGTCAACCGTTTAACAAACAGCGTATTGCACTGATACTGAAATAGCTGTGTGTGTATATATGTAGATATGTATGTATATGTATATATATGTGTGTATATATGTAGATATATATGTATGTATATATGTGTATATGTATAGATATGTATATATATATATATGTTTATGTGTGTGTGTGTAAATATATATATATATATATATATATATATATATTTATATATATATATGACAACAACACTCATCACTCACAACAGTGACAAAACAATTACATTGACAATCAGGTTACGTTATTTTCAAAATGTTTCCTTTTCTTTCATTGCTTCTTTAACACACTACTCTCCATGGCTGGTATTTTGCTAGTATACTACTAAAAGGCAAAGCCCTCACTCACTCACTCACTCACTCACTGACTCATCACTAATTCTCCAACTTCCCGTGTAGGTATAAGGCTGAAATTTGGCAGGCTTGTTTCTTACAGTTTACTTACAAAAGTTGGGCAGGTTTCATTTCGAAATTCTACGCGTAAGGGTCATAACTGGAAGCTATTTTTCTCCATATAATGTAATGGAGTTGAGTTGGAGATGGCCGTGGGGGGCGGAGTTTCGTGTGACATCATCACGCCTCCTACGTAAATACGTGGAGAACAAGGATGAACTCCAAACAGCGATGAGCACAAAATGCCATTTCACAATTGAGAAGGCAGAAAAACATTATGAAGCAAATGATGCATACAAGCATATTCATAAGTACAGCTACTGCGGAAACAAAGCACGGTGTGAACCGTAAGTTTATATTAAATTAAGTTCATAGACAGGCTGCCACTAGCGTTTGTAATTTAGTGCCTGCCCATATAAGGCCGTCCATCAGCGGCAATCCAATACAAACACTGCCGGTAAATATTCACGGGTGAAGGACTGTGCTTATGCAGAGGAAGATGAGATGGTCAGGGTGGTGTTTGGCACAAACTCATTGAAACTGCGAGAGAAACTTTTAAGTGCCGGGTCTTAGCTGACATTACACGAGATGGCACCAGCACAGCTGGGAACCTTCGATGCAAGAACACCAAGCGGCTCACGTAAACTGACGCAGAGCACAGACAAAAAGCAACAACTCCAAAGAGTGCTGAACAAAAACCGAATTACACAATTGAGAAGGCAGCAAAAAAATATGAAGCGTCTGATACATACAATCATATTCATAATTGCAGCTACTGCGGAAACAAAGCACATGGTGGAAAAAGTAAATGTCCCGCTAAAGAAAGACAGTGTAAAAAAAAAAACCCGTGCATGCAGTTTGTCACATCTCAGATAAAGAGGAAGACGAGTTGTTTATTGATGCAGTAAGAAACTAATCGATGAATGAAACCTCTTATCTTTACAACGATTGACAAACACGGAATATAACTTGAACACAACACATCGTACAAATACGATTGAAACAAATAATAATAATCAAATCCTTGATGACAGCAACATTCAATAACACTCACAAAACAATTACTGTATATTGATAATCATGTTACGTTATTTTTAAATTGTTCCCTTTTCTTTTTCATAACTTCTACTTCTCCACTGCGATACGCGGGTATATATATAAATGTATATATATACCCCGATCTACAGTACATACTCTTGCATAGACAAGCCACACGCTGTGGCGCAATTGTAGAGTCTTCGCCTCTAACGCCGACATTCGAGGTTCAATTCCCGAGAGGGGATGTACTGAGTATGTACGATTCATTTTACCTTCGCAAAATATTCGGTTAACGCAGAATCATGTTACGTTATTTTTAAAATGTTTCCCTTTCTTAGCACAAGCACAGCTGAGAAGCTTCGATGCATGTACTCCATAACGTGTTAAAAAAATAACGCCTTTAATCACACTTTCAATTCCAAGCAAACGGGAACTTTTGTCAATGCATGATTTCCTGGTACATCCATTACACTGATGCACACATCACAGCTACAAAAATGTTAGAGTCGGAATAAAGCGCGTTCCTACGACTGATCATTTCGACTACCCGAGCGAAGCCTTGATAAAAGCATGGTTTTGTGCACACTGAAAAGCAAGCAAAATTAGATGCATTACAGAAAGCGGACTTTGTGGCTCTTACTGGGGATCATTGGACTGACCGTTACTAATTCTAATTACATCTAATTACAAAATGTTCAATGAACACACTGTTTTAGCCTAATGTACAAAATAATTTTGGCTAAGGTTACTCAGAGTTTAAAGATTAAGTTGGTCAAATTACCTTTTATGTTTCTGACTTATTTTTTAAGAAGAAAACTGCACTTTATGTTGAAATTTTGGTTATTATTATTTAAAGACAATACTATTCTGAAAATGTACTTAAAGTACTTAAACTACCACTTTATTTTTAAGTCTGCCCAATTTTAACCAGGGATGATATTTTTGTTTCTGTTTTGAATTCAAATGCAGTTTAAAAGCTTTTTTTCAGAAATTAAAACAGCTTCAGTTTACAATATTCATGTCCATGTCTATTATTTGATTCTGTCGCCCACTAAAACCCTTTTAAATTAAAAAAAAAAAATTTGCGATTTGGGGCAAATTTATGTGTGTGATTACATACGATTAATCAAGATTAATTCTTACACAGCCCTTTAATTAATTGGATTAATTTTTTTAATCGAGTCCCACCCCTAATATATATATATGTAGATATATATATGTAGATTTGTATATATATGTGTATATACAGTATATATGTAGATATGTTTATGTGTATATACAGTATATATATATATAACTGTGTATATATATGTGTATAGATGTATATATATATATATGTATATATATGTTTATATATGTGTCTGTGTGTGTATATATATATATATATATACTGTATATATATATATGCCAGCAACACTCATGACAATGACAAAACAATTACATTGCTAACATTGTCAATTAGCAAAATACCCGCACTTGGCAGCGGAGAAGTAAAAAGAAAAGGAAACATTTTAATAATAACGTAACATGATTGACAATGTAATTGTTTTGTCATTGTCATGAGTGTTGCTGGCATTTATATATATACACACACACACACACACATATAAACATATATATACATATTATATATATATATATATATCTATATACATACATACACATCTATATACACAGTTATATATATATACATATATATATACACATACATATATATATATACATATACATATACAGTATACATATATATACACACACACACATATACAGTATATACATATATACACATATACATATCTACATATATACTGTATATACACATATATGTATGTACATATATATATATTAGGGGTGGGACTCGATTAAAAAAATTAATCCAATTAATTAGAGGCTGTGCATTACAGAAAGCGGACTTTGTGGGTCTTACTGGGGATCATTGGACTTCCGTGACCGTTAGTAATTCTAATTACATCTGATTACAAAATGTTCAATGATCACACTGTTTTAGCCTAATGTACAAAATAATTTTGGCTAAGGTTACTCAGAGTTTAAAGATTAAGCTGGTCAAATTACCTTTTATGTTTCTGACTTATTTTTTTAAGAAGAAAAACTGCACTTTATGTTGAAATTTTGTTTATTATTTAAAGACAATACCATTCTGAAAATGTACTTAAAGTAATTAAAATACCACTTTATTTTTAAGTCTGCCCAATTTTAGCCAGGGATGATATTTTTGTTTCTGTTTTGAATTGAAATGCAGTTTAAAAGCATTTTTTTTTTCAGAAATTAAAAGAGCCTGAGTTTACAATAGTCATGTCCATGTCTATTATTTGATTCTGTCGCCCACTAAAACCCTTTTAACTTAAAAAAAAATTGCGATTTGGGGCAAATTTTCATGTGTGATTACATACGATTAATCAAGATTAATTATTACACAGCTAATTAATTAGATTATTTTTTTTAATCGAGTCCCACCCCTAATATATATATGTAGATATATATATGTAGATTTGTATATATATGTGTATATATATGTCTATATCTGTATATGTGTATATATATATGTATATATGTATATATGTATGTATATGTGTTGTGAACCCGGCCCGGACACAGACAGGCGGACATGGTGTTAAAATACCACCACACGTTTATTTTACAATATTTACAACAATTGGTCACAAAGACCACAGTTCATTGGTCACTCAGACCCCAGTCACGTGCACAAATACTCCAATCACAGTCCTGGCCACAATGCCTTTCTCTTCGGGCCGCCTCCACAGCTCTTCTGAGCTTTGTCCTTCCGCCTCCCGACTCCAGCCTCGAATGAAGGGAGACGGCCCCTTTTATACAGTCCCCGGATGAGCCCCAGGTGTTCCCGGCATTCCTCTTCTAGCCACGCCCCATCGTGGCGGAAGTGCCGGCTGTCCTCCCGGCAGCTCTCCGGGCACCGTCCTAATTCTTCCCCCCAGCACTTCCTGGTGTGGCGTAAGTGCTGGCGTAACAGGTCCCAAGGCATTAGGGTGCCTCCTGGCGGTGACCACGGGCCCCTACAGGGTGGAGCTTCCATGCCCTGTACCCGTGGCCCCCAAAGCAATCAAGAAGGCGACACCCACGTGATCCAGGGTGGGCACAGACCCACATCCGGTCCCTCATGGTGTCCCGGCCGGGTCATGGCCCCTGGCATCCCTGACAGTGTATGTATATATATATATATATATATATATATATATATATATATATATATATATATATATATATATATATATATATATGCCAGAAACACTCATGACAATGACAACACAATTACATTGACAATCATGTTACGTTATTTTCAAAATGTTTCCTTTTCTTTTTCATTACTTCTTTAACACACTACTTCTCTGCTGCGAAGCACGGGTATTTTGCTATATATTTATACTGTATATAGATATACTATACTGTATATAGATCCCACTAGAGGATGTTGGGCCCTCTACCAGAGGTCATTTTGTAGGGCTCTGGCAGTACTCATCCTGTTCCTCCTTGCCCAAAGGAGCTGATACCGGTCCTGCTGATGGGTTAAGGACCTTTGATGGTCCTGTCCAGCTCTCCTAAAGTAACTGCATGTCTCCTGGAATCTCCTCCCTGCCCTTGAGACTGTGCTGGGAGACACTGCAAACCTTCTGGCAATGGCACATATTGATGTACTATCCTGGAGAAGTTGGACTACCTGTGCAACCTCTGTAGGGTCCAGGTATCGCCTCATGCTACCAGTAATGACAATTACTGTAGTCGAATGCAAAACTAGTGAAGAAACAGTCAGAAAAGATGAGGAGGGAAAGATATAAGTGGCCACCATTCCTGTTTTGGGGGTCGTCTCATTGTTGCCCCTCCAGTGCACCTGTTATTAATTTTATTAACACCAAAGCAGCTGAAACTGATTAACAACCCCCTCTGCTAGTTAACTGACCAGATCAACATCCCAGAAGCTTCATTGACTTGATGCTGTACTCTGATTAAAAAGTGTTCCTTTATTTTTTTGAGTAGTATATATATTCTGTTTTGTTAATATAATAATTTTAACTGAAATAATACTTAACATGTCTTCTACTAAAAATTATGCTGCTCTTTTCCACTCTTTGTGAGAAGAAACTAATTAAAGGCACTAATGATCTTTATGTGGGAAGCTTGGTGGTCCTATTGCTATAATAGCCTCTTGCTCACACTTCCAGCATCCCAGGTTGAAAATCTAGCTTGGAATACTTTATGCAAGAAATTTGCCCAAACTAACCAACTATAAAACTTCCCAGGTATATTTGTATTTAATGTTACTTTGTTTACTCTGCCTCAACACCAATACACTATTCCTACTTTATTGGTACTATCAGAGGATGATGTACATTTTAGCTTTTTCTGTTTGTGGCATTCACAGTAGTTTTGCTTTGTTTAAATGGTTCTAACTTGCTTACCAAACTTAGTAAGATTAATTATTAGAAGAAAAAGTAATTCACGGGTGAAACTCAAAATGCACTTCCTTATTTTTTTCTTTCTCACCTTGTCTTCTTTACTTTAATTTACCTGACCATCTTACATGATACAGCAAGATGGTTTCATGTGTTTTCCTGCTGTTGTTACTGAGATTCAGTACTAGGTTTGGGGAGAGGGATGTTACTGTCTTTTTCAGTGTTTTATCATAGTTTAAAATTAAAATGACACAGTTCCCTCACTTGCAGCACCAACTTTTTTATTGTGGGAAAGGTTTTTGGAACACTTTTCCCTAAAATATTAACTCTGTTTCAAATGTAGAGATTATTTTCCTGTAGACCCACAGTTATATGTCACACATCTGTCACTACTCCTGTTAATAATAATAATGATAACAATAATAATAATACATTTCATTTTATGCAAAGGTGCCTTTCTAAGCACTCAAGGACACCGAACAAACAATAAATAAAAAAGCACATTATAAACAGAACTTAAAGCACCAGAAAATACAGAAAATATAACAATTTAAAACCAAACAAAGCCATTGTAATCATTGAGAAAAAGCCATTTTGAACATATGGGTTTTAAGTTTACATTTGAAAGTTGAGAATGTTTCAGTATTTCTAAGCTCAGTTTGTAATGATTTCCAGAGCTTGGGAGCAGAACGGCTGAATTCTATGCTTCCATTGGTGGTTAGACGAGCAAGAGGGACGGTCAGGTGGATGGAGGAGGAGGATCTGTTTGCCTGTTGTTAGCCTTACAAATCTTTAGACATATGCAGTTTATAGTTACATTACACGTTCACCCTTGACTATGTTCCACTGCTTTCTGTCAGCAGTTGTCTCTCAGATTTCAACAAAGTAGCTTACTACTTAGGGACATTCTCTCTCCCATACTCTTGATTGACGGAGCTGTCCTAAGACAATTTCTTCATTTTGATCCTGGGGTTTTAAATCTAATTCTTGTCCTCTTGACTCATCCCATCATCCTGATACTTGTCTCTGAAAATTCCAGTTTTCACACTTCATCCTGTTGTCTCCACACTTATGGAACATACTTATGTTGCTTTGTATTCAGAGGAAGGTGAGGTGAATTTGTCAATAACTCCTTGTAAAATAAAACACAGAGCAGAAGTACTGATAAGTAGAAACTTATCAGTAAAACATCACAGACAAGTAACACAGCCGTTTTCCTAAAAACTGTAGACTTTACAATGTCTCAGAGTCTCTGATACAAATGCTTGTTGTCAGCAGACTTCTTCATTCCTTTAAAATCATTGCACAGACAATTATCACAACATACAATTACCCAGTAACAAAATAAAACAACCGTGAAAGAATATTAACAAAACAAGTTTCAGAAAAAAAAACAACTTTTGTGCAGTCCTTAACTCAGTTAATTCTTATTCATTCCTGTGCATAATTTTAGCCCCCATTACATTAGGTTTATAACCCAGCCACAGGGGATGCACAAAGCAGTGTGTTTCTTCGTATCTGTTCCAAGCCCGGATAAATGGGGAGGGTTATATCAGGAAGGGCACCCGGTGTAAAATTTTGCCAAATCAATATGTAGACAACAATATAAATTTACATACCGGATAGGTCGAGCCCCGGGTTAACAACAAATGCCACCAGTACTGTTACCCAACAGGGTGCTGGCAGAAAGTGGGCTACACTTGGCCGAAGAAGTAGATGGAGAAAAAGAGGGGGGAGAGGTGTCCGGAGGCAGGAGGAGAGGAGAAAAGTAAAGAGAGTGGAACTGAGGGTAGGAACTTTGAATGTTGGCAGTATGACTGATAAGGGGAGAGAACAGATGTGATGGAGAAAAGGAAGGTTGATATATTGTGCGCGCAAGAGACTAAATGGAAGAGGAGTAAGGCCAGGTGGATTGGAGGTGGATTCAAATTGTTCTATCATGGTGTGGATGGGAGGAGAAATAGGGTAGGAGTTATTCTGAAGAAACAGTATGTCAAGAGTGTTTTGGAGGTGAAAAGAGTGTCAGACAGAATAATGATTATGAAGCTGGAAATTGGAGGTGTGATGATGAATGTTGTCAGTGCATATGCACCGCAAGTTGGGTGTGCAATGGATGAGAAAGAAGATTTTTAGAGTGAGTTGGATGAAGTGATGAACAGGGACAGAAAGTGGTGTTTGGAGCAGATTTCACTGGGCATGTTGGTGAAGGGAACAGTGGAGATGAGGAGGTGATGGGTAGGTATGGTGTCAAGGAGAGGAATGAAGGTCAGAGGATAGTGGATTTTGCCAAAAGGATTGACATGGCTGTGGTAAATACGTACAAGAGTGGAGGAAGATGCACACAGGTAGATTACTTCCTATGCAGAAGAGTTGATCTGAAGGAGATTGAAGACTGCAAAGTGGTGGCAGGGGAAAGTGTAGTTAAGCACATATGATGGTGGTCTGTAGAATGACATTGGAGATCAAGAAGAGGAAGAGAGTGAGGGCAGAGCCAAGGGTCAAATGGTGGAAGTTGAAAAAGGAAGAATACAAGGTTGAGTTTAGGAAGTAGGTGAGACAGTCACTGGATGGCAGTGAAGAGTTACCAGACAGCTGGGAAACTACAGCAGATGTTGTAAGTGTGACAGCAAGAAGGGTGCTTGGCGTGACACCTGGTGGTGGAATGAGGAAATATAGAAAAGTATACAGAGGAAGAGGATGGCAAAGAAGAAGTGGGATAGTCAGGGAGATGCAGAAAGTAGACAAGAGTACAAGGAGCAAGGTGAAGAGAGAGGTAGTGAAGGCTAAGGAAAAGGTGTATGATGAGTTGTATGAGAGGTTGGACACTAAAGAGGGAGAACCTGTACCGATTGGCTAGACAGAGGGACCGAGCTGGGAAAGATGTGCTGCAGGTTAAGGTGATAAAGGATAAAGATGGAAACGTACTCACAAGTGAGGAGAGCGTGTTGAGCAGATGAAAAGAGTACTTTGAGAGGCTGATGAATGAAGGGAACGAGAGAGAGAAGAGGTTGGATGATGTGGAGATAGTTAATCAGGAAGTGCAACGGATTAGCAAGGAGGAAGTAAGGACAGCTATGAAGAGGATGAAAAATGGAAAGGCCGTTGGTCCAGATGACATACCTATGGAAGCATGGAGGTGTTTAGGAGAGATAGCAGTGGAGCTTTTAACCAGATTTTTTAATGGAATCTTAGAAAGTGAGAGGATGCCTGAGGAGTAGAGAAGAAATGTGCTGGTGCCAATATTTAAGAATAAGGGGGATGTGCAGGACTGCAGTAACTTCAGGGGAATAAAATTAATGAGCCACAGCATGAAGTTATGGGAAAGAGTAGTGGAAGCTAGGTTAAGAAGTAAGATGATGGTTAGTGAGCAGCAGTGTGGTTTCATGCCAAGAAAGAGCACCACAGATGCAATGTTTGCTCTGAGAATGTTGATGGAGAAGTTTAAAGAAGGCCAGAAGGAGTTGCATTGCGTCTTTGTGGACCTGGAGAAAGCATATGACAGGGTGCCCAAAGAGGAGCTGTGGTATTGTATGAGGAAGTCGGGAGTGTCAGAGAAGTACGTAAGAGTGAGGGCGCTACCTATAACTACACGCTCATTCAGGAAGTGAGGCAGAGCAGGCTCTGAGAGACTGCTTTGGAACTACAGACTGGGATATATTGCTTGGGTCACATATTGAGAACATTGAAGAGGCTGTTGAATGCACAACTGATTACATCAACTTCTGTATGGACATTGTAGTTCCAGTAAGAACAGTATGCTGCTATGCTAACAACAAGCCATGGGTTACAAGTGACATCAAGGGCCTTTTGAACCAGAAGAAAAGGGCTTTTAAAGGTGGTGATCAGCATGAGCTCAAGTGCGTGCAGAAGGAACTCCGAGTCCAGCTCAGGGCGCCGAAAGAGCAGTACAGGAGAAAGCTGGAGCAGAAGTTGCAGAACAACAGCATGAAGGAAGTGTGGGATGGGATGAAGATTATCACTGGCTGCAGCTCGAAGCGGGGTGCTGCCATCGAGACAGACGTGGAGAGAGCAAACCAAATGAACAACTTCTTTAATAGGTTTGATCACAGTAACCCACTCTCACCTCGGAGTACTGCATCCTCCAACCATCCTTCTGCTGATAACAGCATATGGCGCTTTTCCACTGCATACTACGGCACGACACGGTTCAGTTCAGCTCACTTTTTTGGGGGGTTTTCCACTGGGAACAGTACCTGGTACCTGATCTTTTTTTTAGAACCACCTCAGCCGAGGTTCCAAGCGCGCCGAACCGTTGCCAAAACGTGACGTGTAAACTCTGGTCACTGATTGGCCGGAGAAAATCGTCATTACTGCGTCACTGGCTATTCTTTTCTTTAAAGGTACACACACGCGGAAGTTTGTGTCCCGTCTCTCCATCGCTGGACGCAGTTTGTTGCATAAGTGGATGAATGTTTCTTCAGACATTGAAAGTTCTCCAGCCACTGAGTGTTTGTAAAACCGGGAACAATCACATCCCACCACTCTGAAGCACGGTTAAATGTCCAAACAGATGGTCTGTTAGCGACTTTTGCAAAATGTGGAAGATCTGTAATATACAGAATCAGCATTTTAATGTTACACTGGCAGTTAAGTTCATTTTATGCTTTGCAACAGTGATAAAAGTTAGCTAGTGACGTGCTTTTTAGATGCTTACCCTTGCGCGTCGTCGAAGCTAAAGTGTTGTCGTTGTCTGCGTGTTGTTGTAAAAGTTCCATGGTGTCACGGCAGTAGAGGCGGCGCAACTATAACGACACGTGAATAATCCCGCCCACTCTAAAGCGGTACTAAACTGCAGTCAAAACGCAAACCGAGCCGAACTGAGCCGAACCAAGGTGAGCTGTACTGAACCGTGCTGTGCCGTACTATGCAGTGGAAAAGCGGCAATAGGTGAGACATCCCCACCCACAATTACAGCAGCCCATGTGAGCAGAGAGCTGAAAAGACTTCGTGCCAGCAAAGCAGCGGGTCCAGATGGTGTATTGCCACTGCTGAAGGCATGTGCGTTGGAAATGGGGAGACCTCTACAGCGCATCTTCAACCTGAGCCTGGAACAGGGGAGAGTCCCAAGGCTTTGGAAAACATCTTGTATCACCCCTGTCCCAAAGGTATCACGTCCTAGTGAGCTGAATGACTTCCGGCCTGTTGCTCTGACGTCACATCTGATGAAGACCATGGAGTGGCTGCTGCTTCACCACCTGAGGCCACAGGTCCGTCATGTCCTTGACCCTCTGCAGCTCGCATACCAGGAGAAGGTAGGAGCCGAGGATGCCATCATCTATATGCTACACCGATCCCTCTCCCACCTGGACAGAGGCAGTGGTGCTGTAAGAATTATGTTTTTGGACTTCTCTAGCACCTTCAACACCATCCAACCTCTGCTCCTTAGAGACAAGCTGACTGAGATGGGAGTAGACTCACATCTGGTGGCATGGATCGTAGACTATCTTACAGACAGACCTCAATATAAGTGCGTCTTGGGAACTGCAGGTCTGACATTGTGTTCAGCAATACAGGGGCGCCGCAGGGGACTGTACTTTCTCCGGTCCTGTTCAATCTATATACATCAGACTTCCAATATGACTCGGAGTCCTGCCACGTGCAAAAGTTCGCTGATGACACTGCTATTGTGGGCTGCATCAGGTGTGAGCAGGAGGAGGAGTACAGAAAGTTAATCAAAGACTTTGTTAAATGGTGCGACTCAAACCACTTACACCTTAACACCAGCAAGACGGTGTGTTGCCTTCCGGGAGCACAGGTGGGAGACCTCCCTGGAAGGGTGGATAGGCTCTTGGCCAGAGCGGGGGTGGATCCAGTTGTCATTGTCCACGTTGGAACAAATGACATACATAAGGGAAGTCTGTCAGTTCTGCGATCCAAATTCAAAGAGTTAGGTACCAAGCTGAGGAGCAGAACTGACAAGGTAGTCTTCTCCGGTTCTGCCTGTGCCACGCGCCAGTCCAGGTAAGATTGAGGAGATTAGAAGGCTTAACGCGTGGCTCAAATCTTGGTGCAGGGTAGAAGGGTATAGGTTTATGGGGCATTGGGACTCCTTTTAGAACAGATGGGACCTGTTCCGCCGTGACGGGTTACATCTGAACCGGAGGGGCACCAATGTATTGGGAAGGCGTATGTGTAGGCTAGACGAGGATTGTTTAAACTAGGGAATGGGGGGGCAGGGAGTTTAGGAAAGGCCAGATTTAGATCTATACATGGAAGAACAAACAATGGTGTAGAAATAAAAATGCATAGTAATGTAAATTTTAAGCAAACACGTAAAGATAGAAGGATTAACACATTAAAAATAGCTTGCCTTAATGCTAGAAGTATCAAAAATAAGGTAAGTGAGTTGGAGTTGTATGTAGCAGAGCATAATTATGATATTATAGCAATAACGGAAACCTGGCTAAATAACAAAGATGGGGCAACACCATCCAACCTCTGCTCCTTAGAGACAAGCTGACTGAGATGGGAGTAGACTCACATCTGGTGGCATGGATCGTAGACTATCTTACAGACAGACCTCAATATGTGCGTCTTGGGAACTGCAGGTCTGACATTGTGTTCAGCAATACAGGGCGCGCATGCAGGGACTGTACTTTCTCCGGTCCTGTTTAATCTATATACATCAGACTTCCAATATGACTCGGAGTCCTGCCACGTGCAAAAGTTCGCTGATGACACTGCTATTGTGGGCTGCATCAGGTGTGAGCAGGAGGAGGAGTACAGAAAGTTAATCAAAGACTTTGTTAAATGGTGCGACTCAAACCACTTACACCTTAACACCAGCAAGACGGTGTGTTGCCTTCCGGGAGCACAGGTGGGAGACCTCCCTGGAAGGGTGGATAGGCTCTTGGCCAGAGCGGGGGTGGATCCAGTTGTCATTGTCCACGTTGGAACAAATGACATACATAAGGGAAGTCTGTCAGTTCTGCGATCCAAATTCAAAGAGTTAGGTACCAAGCTGAGGAGCAGAACTGACAAGGTAGTCTTCTCCGAAGTTCTGCCTGTGCCACGCCCAGTCCAGGTAAGATTGAGGAGATTAGAAGGCTTAACGCGTGGCTCAAATCTTGGTGCAGGGTAGAAGGGTATAGGTTTATGGGGCATTGGGACTCCTTTTAGAACAGATGGGACCTGTTCCGCCGTGACGGGTTACATCTGAACGGAGGGGCACCAATGTATTGGGAAGGCGTATGTGTAGGCTAGACGAGGATTGTTTAAACTAGGGAATGGGGGGGCAGGGAGTTTAGGACAGGCCAGATTTAGATCTATACATGGAAGAACAAACAATGGTGTAGAAATAAAAATGCATAGTAATGTAAATTTTAAGCAAACACGTAAAGATAGAAGGATTAACACATTAAAAATAGCTTGCCTTAATGCTAGAAGTATCAAAAATAAGGTAAGTGAGTTGGAGTTGTATGTAGCAGAGCATAATTATGATATTATAGCAATAACGGAAACCTGGCTAAATAACAAAGATGGGGATGAGTGTAACATAGAGGGATACACATTTTTAGGAAGGATAGACAGAACAGAAAAGGAGGTGGGGTTGCTGTTTATGCCAAACAGGAATTAAATGTAAGTCATCTTCAGTTGGATGATGAGCCCCATCTTAGTGAGGACATGTGGCTTCGCCTGGAAAATATTAGGGAAAAGGTCTCATTTTAGGAGTGTGTTATAGACCACCCAATTCAGACAGTAATTTCAACACACATCTTTTTAGTAATATCAAAAAGGCAAGTTTACAGGGGGATATTATAGTCATGGGGACTTTAATTATCCAAATATTAACTGGGATAACCTTACAGATGGAGGAGCACAAGAGCAGGAGTTTTAGAAGTAATCGGCGACTGTTTTTAACACAGCATGTTAAAGCACCAACAAGGGGTGAAGCCTATCTGGATTTAGTATTCTGTAATAATCAGGATAGAATTGAGGGTGTAGAGGTGATTGAACCACTAGGGTCAAGTGACCATAATGTAATACAATTCTCAGTATTTTGTAAGAGTACAGATGCAAAGACTAAAATTGTTAAGTTGAACTTTAGTAGGGCTAATTTTGAGCAGATGCGACAAAGTCTAAGTAGGATAGACTGGGATAAGCTTTTAAATGTGGAGACAGTCGAGGAGCAGTGGAACAGGTTTAAAATGTTTTACATGTAATGCAGGACAGATACATACCTAAATTTGGAAGTAATAGGAAACTAAAAAAAACTCCACGATGGATTAATAAAGATTTAAAAAAGAAGTTGCAAAGGAAAAAACTGCTGTATAAGGCATATAAGACTAATGACTGCAAAGAGAACCGTAGCGCGTATGAGAAAATGAGGGCAACCATTAAGAAGGATATCAGAGAGGCTAAAAGACAGTTGGAGAGGAATATAGCAGATAAGGCGAAAGAAGACCCCAAGAGATTCTTTCAGTATTTTAGTAGTAAAAGAACAGTTAAGGAGGAGGTCAAGTTCATCAGGAATAGTAAAGGGAATTAAAAGATACAGACAATGAAATAGCAGATGCCCTAAACTTACATTTTTCTGAGGTGTTTACAAGTGAGCAAGTGGATAACCTGCCAGAGGTAAACACAACTACTAAGGAGGTACTGAGGGATTTGGAAATTGTAGAGGGAGAAGTGCTGCTCAGATTAAATAAGATGAAATCAAACAAATCACCAGGCCCAGATAATATTTATCCTCGTGTTCTTAAGGAGGCTAGTGAGTACATATATAAACCCTTGACACATATTTTTAGGAAGTCACTGTGCACTGGAGAGATTCCAAAGGACTGGAAAATGGCAAATATCATCCCATTATATAAAAAGGGTGACAGGGCAGATCCAAGCAACTATAGGCCAGTAAGCTTAACAAGCATCACAGGAAAATTAATGGAAGGAATTATTAAGGATAAGATTGAGCAACACATGACAAGGACAGGAGTTATTCTGAACAGTCAGCATGGGTTCAGAAGAGGGAGGTCGTGTTTTACTAACATGTTGGAATTCTATGAGGAGGCAACAAAAGGATACGATCAAAGTGGAGCTTATGATATTATTTATCTGGACTTTCAGAAAGCATTTGATAAGGTGCCACATGAGAGGTTGGGCATCAAGTTAAAAGAAGTGGGAATTCAGGGTGATGTTTTTAGATGGGTGCAGAATTGGCTCAGACACAGGAAGCAGAGGGTGATGGTGCGAGGAACCTCATCAGAACTGGCGATGTTAAGAGTGGTGTTCCACAGGGGTCAGTGCTAGGGCGCTGCTATTTTTAATATATATAAATGATTTAGATAGGAATATAAGTAACAAGCTGGTTAAGTTTGCAGATGATACCAAGATAGGTGGATTAGCAGATAATTTGGAATCCGTTATATCATTACAGAAGGACTTGGATAGCATACAGGCTTGGGCAGATTTGTGGCAGATGAAATTTAATGTCAGTAAATGTAAAGTATTACACATAGGAAGTAAAAATATTAGGTTTGAATACACAATGGGCGGTCGGAAAATCGAGAGTACACCTTATGAGAAGGATTTAGGAGTCATAGTGGACTCCAAGCTATCAACTTCCAAACAGTGTTCAGAAGCCATTAAGAAGGCTAACAGAATGTTAGGTTATATAGCACGATCTGTGGAGTACAAGTCCAAGGAGGTTATGCTCAACCTTTATAATGCACTGGTGAGGCCTCATCTTGAGTACTGTGTGCAGTTTTGGTCTCCAGGCTACAAAAAGGACATAGCAGCACTAGAAAAGGTCCAGAGAAGAGCGACTAGGCTGATTCCAGGTCTACAGGGGTTGAATTATGAGGAAAGATTAAAAGAGCTGAGCCTTTACAGTTTAAGCAAAAGAAGATTAAGAGGTGACATGATTGAAGTGTTTAAAATTATGAAGGGAATTAGTACAGTGGATCGAGACTTGTATTTTAAAATGAGCTCATCAAGAACACGGGGACACAGTTGGAAACTTGTTAAGGGTAAATTTCGCACAAACATTAGGAAGTTTTTCTTTACACAAAGAACGATAGACACTTGGAATAAGCTACCAAGTAGTGTGGTAGACAGTAAGACGTTAGGGACTTTCAAAACTCGACTTGATGTTTTCTTGGAGGAAGCAAGTGGATAGGACTGGCGAGCTTTGTTGGGCTGAATGGCCTGTTCTCGTCTAGATTGTTCTAATTCTAATTCTAAAAAGACCAAGGAGCTGGTGGTGGATTTTAGGAGGCCTAGGCCCCTCATGGACCCTGTGATCATCAGAGGTGACTGTGTGCAGAGGGTGCAGACCTTTAAATATCTGGGAGTGCAGCTGGATGACAAATTGGACTGGACTGCAAATACTGGTGCTCTATGTAAGAAAGGTCAGAGCAGACTATACATTCTGAGAAGGTTGGCATCCTTCAACATCTGCAGTAAAATGCTGCAGATGTTCTACCAGACGGTTGTGGCGAGTGCCCTCTTCTACGCGGTGGTGTGCTGGGGTGGCAGCATAAAGATGAAAGACGCCTCACGCCTGGACAGACTTGTTAAGAAGGCAGGCTCTATTGTAGGATTAAAGTTGGACAGTTTAACATCTGTGGCAGAGAGACGGGCACTAAGCAAACTCCTGTCAATCATGAATTATCCACTGCATCCACTTAACAGTGTCATCTCCAGACAGAGGAGTAGCTTCAGTGACAGACTTTTGTCACTGTCCTGCTCCACTGACAGACTGAGGAGATCATTCCTCCCCCACACTATGCAACTCTTCAATTTCACCCGGGGGAGTAAATGCTAACATTAATTTTATTTTAATTTTTTCATTTTTATTACTATTTAATTTAATATTGTTTCTTTGTATCAGTATACTGCTGCTGGATTATGTGAATTTCCCCTTGGGATTAATAAAGTATCTATCTATCTATCTATCTATCTATCTAAGAGTTGTACAGGATATGTACGAGGGAAGTGTGACAGTGGTGAGGTATGCATTCAACGTGGAGGTGGGATTACATCAGGGATCAACTCTGAGCCCTTTCTTATTTGCAATGGTGATGGACAGGCTGAAAGACAAGATTAGACAGGAGTCCCCGTGGACTATGATGTTTGCTGATGACATTGTGATCTGTAGCGATAGTAGGGAGCAGGTTGAGGAGACCCTGGAGAAGTGGAGATATGCTCTAGAGAGGTGAGGAATGAAGGTCAGTAGGAACAAAACAGAATACATGTGTGTAAATGAGAGGGAGGTAAGTGGAATGGTAAGGATTCAGGGAGTAGAGTTGGCAAAGGTGAATGTGTTTAAATACTTGGGATCAACAGTACAGAGTAATGGGGATTGTGGAAGAGAGGTGAAAAAGAGAGTGCAGGCAGGGTGGAATGGGTGGAGAAGAGTGTCAGGAGTAATTTGTGACAGACGGGTCAGCAACAGTGAAAGGGAAGGTACGGTACGGTAGGACGGTAGTGAGACCAGCTATGTTATATGGGTTGGAGACGGTGGCACTGACCAGAAAGCAGGAAACAGAGCTGGACGTGGCAGAGTTAAAGATGCTAAGATTTGCATTGGGTGTGACAAGGATGGATAGGATTAGAAATGAGTACATTAGAAGGTCAGCTCAAGTTGGATGGTTTGGGGATAAAGTCAGAGAGGCAAGATTGCATTGGTTTGGACATGTGCAGAGGAGAGATGCTGAGTATATTGAGAGAGAGATGCTAAGGATAGAGTTGCCAGGTAAGAGAAAAAGAGGATGGCCTATGCGAAGGTCTATGGATGTGGTGAGAGAGGACATGCAGGTGATGGGTGTAACAGAACAAGATGCAGAGGACAGAAAGATATTGAAGAAGATGATCCACTGTTGCATCCCCTAATGAGAGTAGCCAAAAGAAGAAGAAGATTACATTAAGTTTATAGGGTCATTATTGTCACTAACATTTACACAATATAGCTACTGTAATTAAGTGTGTTTTATTTATTGTTGATAATAGTCATATCATTCAGAAACAAAAAAGACAACCTTTATACTTCAACAGCTATGCCGGGAAAAACTATACACCGAAAGTAAAAAAAAATGTTTCATATTTAAATATGTGAGATGTTTTTCTGTACATGTAATTTCTGATTTGATTTTTGAAACCAATAACTTATCTACTAAAATGTCTCATTTTTAATTTGTTAGAAATTATTTAATGTAATGGTAAATCTTTGTTTTGTTACTTTGGTACTTGTCTTCAGGTTACCGTATGCGGATTGGATCAAGTACAGACAAAAAAGACTCAGGACGCCTTCATGTTGACTTTGCTCAAGCCAGAGATGATTTCTATGAGTGGGAATGCAAGCAAAGGCTTTTGGCAAGGGAAGAACGACATAGGAGGAAAATAGAAGAAGAAAGGCTACGACCTCCCTCTCCACCACCTATAATGCATTTTTCAGATCATGAAGCTGGCTTACTAGCAGAAAAACTTAAAGGTAATTATATCTAATTTCATATCTGCCAATTGTATAAACTGGAGTCCAGGGACTTGGGAAATTGAGTATGGAGAGAGCTCTGACATGCACTAATAATTCTCGCTTTTTTCTTATGCCACATATAAAGTATATATTCAATTAGCACTGCAATTTCCAAGTGAAAATTATGAAGTGTAATTCCTCCGTTAAACATAGTCTGCAATACCAAAATCACCTTTCTCTGCCTCTGATAAAACTCAGTTTTCAAATAGTTGATAAACATTAATGCCGAGTGCTTCAAAAATTCACCATCTTAATTAAGACTTTCATAAATATTCTCTTTTCTGTTGAAAATACAATATTATTACGGGTATATGTTGGAATAAGGACAGCTTAGTACTGTAGTGAGCTATAGCATAGTATAGCACAACCAAGATACAAGGAAAATCAAGGGCAAAAACAGAAACTAGCAATAGAAAAAGAGAGAGATAAGCCATGACTGGGTAAAATGTTATTTTAAGTTTATTATTTAAATTGGCATTGAGACTGACCCTGTAATTGTCATGAGATTTATGATTAGGATAGCTAGGTATCCCATATCCCAATGCATTCCTGAATAGCATGCCCAAAGCAGTAAGTTTATCTTCTTTTTAAAACTCCTTATTTGTCCCATATTTAAAATGTTACTATTTTTTTAATTTGAGTAACTATTACAGACATTACACAGTGTCATTGGATCACTATGTTTTTTCGGCAATCACATCAGTTGTATTCATAATAGTTGATGTCCTATGATTGTAAATCTAATATGGGTGTCATTTTTTACACCTAGCCAAAAAGGCTGCTTAGGCTACACTCTGTGAGAAGACAATGAATGAAAAATAGATCCCTAAGGCAAAAGGATGAGCAGCCCAGCAACTCCAGCTTAGAAACAGTTTTGTTAATTAGAGTGGAGCTGTCAATGAAACTGTTAGTATCACTACTGCGTCGTATTGATGTATAATTTGTTTTATGTTATTGGTGTCTAATGAGGAGATCAGCTTCCATTGTGTGTTTGACATGAGTAATGCATTGTCTATAGTGTACTAGTAACAGCCTTTGCGACCTGAGTAGCTATACATGGTTTCCTTCTACGTCTGAGGAGTTATACTTTCTTTGTAACTAGTATATATGTAAGTAAAATGCATGGGTATTTATGAATATTTATAAATACTCAATAAAACAGTGAATTGCTAGTGTTTGCAGTATTAGTATACCATACTGCTGAGAAGAAAAAAAAAAACTCTATTTGCCAATAAAAACAGTCCATGACAGACATTCTTAAAACACATTACTTCTGAGTGTGACAATCTTTCGCAGCTTGCAAATTCTATTTTAAAGCCCATATTACATGTCTTAGCAAGGATGCAAAAATCTGTTTGTTTTGAGTAATGAATAACTAAAAAAAAATTGTACCTATTATATGGTGCATATACTGTACATTGATAGTTCCCCATGTTATCACTATTTGATTTCTTTTGTTTTTTCTCTTTTTCTTTTAATTTCCAAAGTGTGAATTTTTGATCCAACCAACATTCTACCATTCGGCATCCCTAGAAAATACACAAAAGTCACATTAGAGTGGCTGATAGAAAGGGTTCTATTTGGTGGATATAGCAGGCTATCTGCATATTCACTTTACCTCCTGCCTGAAAGGAAATGCTGTATGTACCTGTGTTGCATTTATCTCAGTGCTTTATTTTAAATATATATCTTTTTTTTTTGAATGCATAGAGCCAAGGGCTGTTTACTTCAAAACTGTTGACTGCATAATGTAACATGATAAACTCACTTAATCCAATTCAGGGTTGCAAGGTCCAGAATAAGCCCTGTACGTGGTGCCAGTTCATCACAGCGTCCACTCACACCTACACAGGATAACTGAAAATCATCTATCATCTATTAAACTGGTACAGATGTGTTTCGGATATGGAAGACAAACTCATGCAGATTTATTTAAAAAATTATGTCAAACTTTGATGAGTAATATTAACTATTAAGCTAATGTGAGACTTTGAATGCTGTACTATATATATATATATATATATATATATATATATATATTCATCTATCCATTATCCAACCCGCTATATCCTAACTACAGGGTCACAGGAGTCTGCTGGAGCCAATCCCAGCCAACACAGGGCACAAAGCAGGAAACAAACCCTGGGCAGGGCGCCAGCCCACTGCAGTTTATTAATCCATTGATATTCAAAAATTCTTAATCCTCTACAAGGTCACAGAGAAATAAGTGAAATGTATATATATATATATACATACTAGCAAAATACCCGCGCTTCGCAGCGGAGAAGTAGTGTGTTAAAGATGTAATGAAAAAGAAAAGGAAACATTTTAATAATAACGTAACATGATTGACAATGTAATTGTTTTGTCATTGTCATGAGTGTTGCTGGCATATATATATAGGAAACATTTTGAAAATAATGTAACATGATTGTCAATGTAATTGTTTTGTCATTGTTGTGAGTGATGAGTGTTGCTGTCATATATATATATATATATATATATATATATATATATATATATATATACAGAATATATACACACACACATATAAACATATATATATACATATCCATGCATATTTACACATATATACACATAAATACATATATATATATATACACACACATATATATATAAACATATATATATATATACATACACACACATATATATATAAACATATATATTCATACATATCTACATATATACATATACACACACACACACACACACGCATATATATATATATACACATATATACAGTCTTTGGGGTGCTAGCAACTGTTGCTGGGGGTGCCAGAATCCATGAAGGAAGAAAAATGAAAAACATTATTTGTACAAAATCTTAATTTATTTATCCATTCCTAAATAATTAAATGGGCAGGCTATTTCGTATCAGTGCAATACGCTGTTTGTTAAAACGGATGACTCCCGCTCTTAAGTGCAAGTCTGCATGGATATTATCGTTTCTGTTCAAGTTCTATTTAAATTTTAAGTAGAAGGAATTTTTATTTAGTTGACAGAATATTATTCCGGAATAAATCAACTCAAACCTTAAATAACTTATAATATTTTGCTCTCAATAAAAATATATCCTATCTAAATTATACAAGTTAGAAATAAAGTAAACGTTAAAAGAAGAAACATTCAAATTTCTTACTCTTATGTAATTTTATATAAAAAACTAGCAGAATACCCGCGCTTCGCAGCGGAGAAGTAGTGTGTTAAAGAAGTTATGAAAAAGAAAAGCAAACATTTTAAAAATAACGTAAGATGATTGTTAATGTAATTGTTTTGTCATTGATATGAGTGTTGTTGTCATATCTATCTATTTATATATATATATATATATATATATATATATATCAAAATAGCTGCATTGGCAGCGAGAAGTAAAAAGAAAAGGAAACATTTTAATAATAACGTAACATGATTGACAATGTAATTGTTTTGTAATTGTCATGAGTGTTGCTGGCATATATATATATATATATATATATATATATACACACACACAGACACATATATAAACATATATATATATATATATATACACATCTATACACATATATATATACAGTTATATATATATACATATACACACATACATATATACACATACTGTATATATACACACACACATATATACATACTGTATATACAACATATACATATCTACATATATACTGTATATACACATATATATACAAATCTACATATATATATCTACATATATATATTAGGGTGGGACTCGATTAAAAAATTAATCCAATTAATTAGAGGCTGTGTAAGAATTAATCTTGATTAATCGTATGTAATCGCACGTAAATTTGCCCCAAATCGCAAATGTTTTTTTTTATTTAAAACGGTTTTAGTGGGCGACAGAATCAAATAATAGACATGGACATGAATATTGTAAACTGAAGCTGTTTTAATTTCTGAAAAAAAGCTTTTAAACTGCATTTGAATTCAAAACAGAAACAAAAATATCATCCCTGGTTAAAATTGGGCAGACTTAAAAATAAAGTGGTAGTTTAAGTACTTTAAGTACATTTTCAGAATAGTATTGTCTTTAAATAATAATAACCAAAATTTCACCATAAAGTGCAGTTTTCTTCTTAAAAAATAAGTCAGAAACATAAAAGGTAATTTGACCAGCTTACTCTTTAAACTCTGAGTAACATTAGCCAAAATTATTTTGTACATTAGGCTAAAACAGTGTGATCATTGAACATTTTGTAATTAGATGTATTTAGAATTACTAACGGTCACGGAAGTCCAATGATCCCCAGTAAGAGCCACAAAGTCCGCTTTCTGTAATGCATCTAATTTTGCTTGCTTTTCAGTGTGCACAAAACCATGCTTTTATCAAGGCTTACTCGGGTAGTCGAAATGATCAGTCGTAGGAACGCGCTTTATTCCGACTCTAACATTTTTGTAGCTGTGATGTGTGCATCAGTGTAATGGATGTACCAGGAAATCATGCATTGACAAAAGTTCCCGTTTGCTTGGAATTGAAAGTGTGATTAAATGCGTTATTTTTAACGTTATGGAGTACATGCATCGAAGCTTCTCAACTGTGCTTGTGCTAAGAAAGGGAAAATTTTAAAAATAACGTAACATGATTCTGCGTTAACCTAATATTTTTTCATACGTCCCAAACCAAGGAGATGGGAAGGTAAAATGAATCGGGTAGCGCGCGTACATCCCCTCTCGGGAATCGAACCTCGAATGTCGGCGTTAGAGGCGAAGACTCTACAATTGCCACCAGCTTGTCTATGCTAAAGTATATATTGTAGATCGGGCTATAGATATACATTTATATATATACCCGTGTATCGCAGTGGAGAAGTAGAAGTTATGAAAAGAAAAGGGAACATTTTAAAAATAACGTAACATGATTGTCAATATACAGTAATTGTTTTGTGAGTGTTATTGAATGTTGCTGTCATCAAGGATTTGATTATCATTATTTCTTTCAATCAGGCTCGTATTTGTACGATGTGTTCAAGTTACATTCCGTGTTTGTCAATCGTTGTAAAGATAAGAGGTTTCATTCATCGATTAGTTCCTTACTGCATCAATAAACAGCTCGTCTTCCTTTTTATCTGTGATGTGACAAACTGCATGCACGGGTTTTTTTTTTTACGCTGTCTTCCTTTAGCGGGACATTGACTTTTTCCACCGTGTGCTTTGTTTCCACAGTAGCTGCATTTATGAATATGCTTATCAGGCGCTTCATATTTTTGCTGCCTTTTCAATTGTGTAATTCGGTTTTGTTCAGCTCTTTGGAACTGTTGCTTTTTATCTGTGCACTGCATCAGTTCACGTGAGCCACTCGGTGTACTTGCATCGAAGGTTCCCAGCTGTGCTGGTGCCATCTCGTGCTATGTCCATAGCTTTATTTAATGTTACCTTAGTCCTGGCACTTAAAACTTTCTCTGGCAGTTTCGCTGAGTTTGTGTCAAACACCACCCTGACCATCTCATCTTCCTCTCCATAAGCACAGTCCTTCACCCGTGAATATTTACCCGTGGCAGTTTGCTATTGGATTGCCGCTGACAGATGGCCTTATATGGGCAGGCACTAAATTACAAACGCCAGCGTAGCCTGTCTATGAACTTAATTTAAAGTGTAGGTTTACATCGTGCTTTGTTTCGAGTAGCAGAACTCGCTTCTTATTGTTTCGCTGCCTTCTCAATTATATAATGCATGTTTTCTTGAGCGCTTTTTTGAGGTCTTCCTGGTTTTCTATGTACTGTGTGATTACGTAGGAGGCGTGATGATGTCACACGAAACTCCGCCCCCACGGCGTTGAAGCTCATCTCCATTACAGTAAATGGAGAAAAACTGCTTCCAGTTATGACCATTACGCGTAGAATTTCGATATAAAACCTGTCCAACTTTTGTAAGGAAGCTGTAAGGAATCAACCTGCCAAATTTCAGCCTTCCACCCACACGGGAAGTTGGAGAATTAGTGATGAGTGAGTGAGTGAGTGAGTGAGTCAGTGAGTGAGTGAGTGAGTGAGTGAGTGAGGGCTTTGCCTTTTATTAGTATAGATAAACTTAAATTTTAAATATCCTAAAAGATTTTGCTCTCCATAAAAATATATCCTGTCAAAATTATACAAATTCAAATATGAACATGGTGCATAAGAAAACCTGGAAATATAAATAAAATTTGTTCTTTTCAGCAATAACAAATCAAATCATTCAGTTGTCTTTGCTCTTATGTCATTTTAACAGAGCTGGACGCCTGGCATCTTTTTTTGGCACTCTTATCTTTTTTAAGGCGACTCCTGTGTGCTGTTTTGTTAGTCTTCTCACACAGATATGTGCTACCAAACATGCACAAGGTTCGAGCCGCATGTAGACGGAGCTGGAGCATTTGTGCGGGAATGGAGTGAATAAACTGTGCGGGCCGTGCAGTATCGTACTTTGCCTTCAGTGTGCCATTACACTGCAGCTCAATCACCTCCATCTGACTCTGCACAGGTGCAGTTTCCATATCGACGGCAAATGGTTTGTGAAACAACTGAAAATTCTTTTTTTGTTCTTCAAAGTCACCAAAGCGCCGTGCGAACTCAGTGCGCAGTGCGCTCAGTTTATCAGCAAAATGCGTATTTGGGAACACCTTTGTGCTGACTTGGTTCAACATTACTTGGCAACAGGGAAAGTGGGGCAAGTTGCACTGGTGCATTTGTGTCTCCCATAAAAGTAGCTTCACTTGAAATCACTTTGTGATTTTGCACAGGTAAAAACGTCTGCTGAAGTGTCAGATTCTTCTTTAACTCTTCTGCTTTCTGTATCTTGTGCATTGCATTCAGGTGTTTCAGGTTATCTTGATGTTTTGTCTCATAGTGCCGTCTTAGATTAAATTCTGTAATTACAGCCACATTAGCTCCACAAATGAGACACACGGGTTTACTGGCAATTTCAGTAAATATATACTCAGCCTCCCATCGGTTTTTAAAGGCTCTATGTTCAGAATCAGCTTTTCTCTTCGGCATCGTGTGGGCTAGCTTCGCAATAACTTGCAGCATCATAAGCTAGACTTGATTAACGCGGTAAGTGTTCGGCAAGGCAGCTGAAACGCTGCATTATGGGATCTGTAGTTAATTGTGTTACCAGCACTTCATATACCCAGGCCATTAATAACAATAATACAGTATATAAAATGATCTCGTGGGCCGGATTTAATTACACGCCGGGCCGGATGTGGCCCGTGGGCCTTGAGTTTGACACATATGAAAAGATATATTTTTTCGAATGTGATCGCGCAATTCAGATCGAGTTGATGCGCACTACAGTACATCGAGACCGCGTGCTATTGTGGTTTTGCCTGCGTGCCTCAATAAGTTACACTCCCCTCGCTCTTACTTTTTTACCGTTCATCTAATGAATACACTGAGTATGGCTTTACCAAAACAATCATTGATCGCGAATTAAGTATCCATTATTCATAAAGCTTCAATTGGTGATCTGTCTTTCTGCGTTAACCGCATATTTTTTCATCGCCTCAAACCAAGGGGATGCGAAGTTAAAATGAATAAAAATGCGTGTGTACCTACTCAGTGCATCCCCTCTCGGGAATTGAACCTCGGACGTCGGCGCTGCTTTATCTATTTGAGCGTAGCAGTGTAATTCGGTTTTTGTTCGGCACTCTTTGGAACTGTTGCTTTTTGTCTGCACATTGCGTCAGTTCACGTGAGCCGCTGAATATGGTTTTAAATGTCACTGGCTCGCTTCTAATTGTTTCGCTGCCTTCTTAATTATATAATGCATGCTTTCTTAAGCGCTTTTTCGAGCTCTTCCTGGTTTTCTTCGTACTGCGTAATTACGTGGGAGGCGTGATGATGTCACACGAAACCGCCCCCCACGGCTTTTGAGCTCAACTCCATTACAGTAAATGGAGAAAAATAGCTTCTAGTTATGACCATTATGCGTAGAATTTCGAAATTAAACCTGCCCAACTTTTGTAAGGAAGCTGTAAGGAATGAGCCTGCCAAATTTCAGCCTTCTACATACACAGTAAGTTGGAGAATTAGTGATGAGTCAGTGAGTCAGTCAGTCAGTCAGTGAGTCAGTCAGTCAGTCAGTGAGTCAGTCAGTATGTATACCGAAGCTGACTTTATATATTCAAGTTTTGACTTTATATATTCTGACGCCGACTTTATATATTCACAAAATCAATTTATTTGTCTGTTTGGCACCCCATAGTATATGTGTGTCTGTATATATGTACACATGTATGTATGTATGTATGTATATATATATATATATATATATACTGTATATATATATATATATATATATATATATATATACTGTATATATATATATATATATATATATATATATATATATATATATGCCAGCAACACTCATTTTCTTTTTACTTCTCCGCTGCCAAGCGCGGGTATTTTGCTATATATATATAACTAATAACCTAATGCAACCTATGTGTACTGGCTCATTAACACCAACAGCCCACTCCTCCAAACACCAGTCTAACAAGACCTTAGACATATTTATCTTTGAAAAATGCAATAAAAGTACCTTTGAAAGTGACATGATAGTGAATGTCAGGACACACCATAATTGCAGTAGGCACAATTGGTTATGCTTTGGTTGTATATAGACTAAGTGGGAATGATGGAAGCTGTCATCTCATGTGCAGAGAAACAGGCTACAGTTCGCCAACAGCTAGAGAGAGAGGCAGCTAAATTTTTGCAATGTTACATCTAGAGGTTTATCAGAAAGCATAACTAATCATATCATGTCATGGATAGGGTATGGCATCTGACAGTCCACACAAATTACACTTCTTTTGGTAAAAGCAATAGATTCAGTGTACTGAGTAATGCAATACCAGACACATCACAATCTTGAAAAACCATCATCTGGTCAGATGACTTCCAATTCCTGCTGAAATGACAAGGATGAGTGAACCAGTTCATGAAATACGTCACTTAAGCCGATCAATCTATTCAGTTAAGTGTAAATATAGAAGCTTTGATATAAAAGACGAAATGACTGAATGCCACAGAATATCTAAATATTTTTTCGAATCGGGGCATATTATCTGGAAGTAGTGTGAGCATCAGAGATTTGCAGGTTTAGCAATGTAATGTTTTATGCTAGAATTCCTGAAAAGTCCCATAATAGAACCATGAGAATTATAGTAAATTCAGCCTGGAGTTGCTTCCTGATTCAAGATTTCTGGGATGAGATGGACTTTGTGAGTTGAGATTGACTTTGAGAATTTGCAAAAGCTGCAGAACACACTGACTGGAGTGAACATGGACCAGCAACTCAGAACTATTTCTTCAAATGTTTTATTGAACCCATACCCTAATGAATTCATTGTGCTCAGTTTATATTAGTGCACATTAAAAATGATTCACCATTCAACATCTAAGAAAGAATTTATGCCACTGCTCATCAATATGATGCCTAACTATCAGATACATTTTAAAGCAAGCAACCTTTAATCTCTAAGCACCAATTCAAATGATGTTTACAAATTCATAGTTACAGTACAATTGATTACATATTATATACATCGTATATTAACTTTTTTTCCTGGTGCTGCCCAGGTTTTATTTCAAAACATCACTGTAAAATATTCTTTACAATTTTCTGAACTATCTTCACACCATAAATTGTGAACAAGGCAGTCTGACCATAGATATCTGACTAAAAATAGTGGCTAGGATTTGCAGCCATGTGAAATGGAAGAAATAATTTGATGGGATTAGAGGAATCCACAGGTTACTTATAGTTTATGTTTTATCATATCCCATTAAGATTGTGGCCACTCATTTTCCACAGGTCAGATAATCATTTGCCTTCAAACAGTCCACTTTAAAGTTAGCGCTGTAATTGGACAGGAAAAAATTAATGGTCAATGACAGAAGCCAGGCCATCAAGATGCCATATCTATATATATAATTCACTAAGGCAAGACAACCATGGAAAGCATGCCGGAAGGGGCGTGGATTCACTAAGCCGCCGACAAGTGAGACACCTATGACGCACGCAGGAAGGAGCCACGCCCACCAACTCCAAGACCATTGGATACGATGACAATTTGCAGGGCCACGCCCACCAACTCGGATGCGAGGACAGAGAAAAAAATGGCGTCATTTATATTCGTCTGTCGTAGAGGCCACATGCAGTGCATGTCAGGTTAATGTCATGTGCATGTCATGCACCTCCGAGCTACGTTGACTGTTCATAGAGGCATGTTTCTCGCGGAGGTGAATCGCCATATGCAGTGTGTGAAACGGTTTGGGAGGGGTATCCCAGGGGATGCTTAAAACAATCCTTTACAACTGAGGTTAAACCACAATGAAGTAAGCAGTCTTAAAAAAACGAGTTTTCAGCTACGACGCACGACCGCGTGCACCATAGCAAACTGTTTTACACGCTACATACAGCAATTCGCATTCGAGACAAACATGCGTCTTCTTAGATGCTCCTGCAGGAACACGGAAGACGTTTCCCTGCCCACCAACAGTCCTTTTTCACCAGCCGGCGTCTACCCTCGTTCTCTAGGCATTCACACTGCCTGCCCATTCTCCCTGACGCAAAAACTCACCAACCACCCAGTTAGTCACTTTCGTCTGTGGTAAGAGTCCACATGCATGTCTGAGCAACTTGTGTTGTATTTTGCTCTCTCCAGAGTTCCATCTTTTCATTCACTTACTGTTGTATTCTCACACCAACCTGTTTTAGACATCCGTGTCTTTCCAGAAGTGTTTAGCATTCAATAAATAATTATGCATGAGATTGAGCGTGTGTCTACTCAGCGCAGAGAGGTGTGGGTAAGCCGTTGAACCCCATTCGGGCTGCAAGCCGTGGAATTCCCACTAAGTGTGACTCATACGCTCCCACTCATTACGTCCCTACCCTTTGTGCACACCCCCTTCCTACCGTGGTCGGGTATCTTGGTGGATTATATATAGAAAAGCAGCCAAAACCAAGGGGTCTCCCATGGGGTCCTTAAAACATTCTTTTACAACTGAGGTTAAAACACAATGAAGTTAACAGTCTTTAAAAACTAGAGTTCCATCTTTTCATTCACTTTCTGTTGTATCCTCAAACCCTCCCTTTTTAGACAACTGTGCCTTTCCAGAAGTGTTCAACCATCAATACATAATTATGCTGCGTTTGTTATGCCATGGGTTCACTATTGTGTTGTATTTTGCTCTCTCCAGAGTTCCATCTTTTCATTCGCTTACTGTTGTATTCTCACACCAACCCGTTTTAGACAACCGTGTCTTTCTAGAAGTGTTTAGCATTCAATAAATAATTATGCATGACATTGAGCGTGTGTCTACCCGGCGTGGGTAAGCCGTTGAACCCCATTCGGGCTGCAAACCATGGAATTGCCACTAAGTGCGACTCATACGCTCCCACTGGTTGCGTCCCAACCCTTTGTACACACCCCCCTACCACCTCGCTACTACTGTGGTCGGGTGTCTTGGTGGATTATATATAGAAAAGCAGCCAACGATTCAAGTGACGAGTTGGAGGTGGGCACATGAGCGGGCAGTGCATACTGAACAAGAAATCAGCAGACTAGCATGACGGATGGAGCTGAATGGACGTCCTTCTTCTCTCTTCCCGTTCCACACTCCGCGCCGTGCAACCCCATCCCCCCATCTGGCAGGAGAAGGCGCGAGGACGGTCCACCAGTTTTCAGTCACGGGCGATTGTGTGTTGCTTCGTTCCGTGCATTGTTACAATGTTGCTTTTCTTGCTGATTTATTACATTACTGATTTTCCAAATGTTAATTTTCTCCCTGTGCTTAAAAATCATTAAGAAACCGGCCTGATTATGCGGCATATGGTACGCCGCGGGTTGGCTAGTAGCCTATATTCCAAATGGAACTCTCTCTGAGTTATGCTACAGTTGTAAAGGAAATATGTATAGCCACCTTTAGATGATTCTGGGACAAAGATACATAAATGGCATGCAAACAGATGCTTTATGTAGATATAGGTGTGTTTCTGAGCTTTGCCCTTGTATTATTTTAAAAATCCATTGTAAATTTAAAATGGGGAAAAGTGATAATATTTAGACTTAATATAGTCAGTGATCCTAATTTCTTATGAGATTTGACTCAACTGTGAGGTTACAGCTATTGGTTAAGAGAGTGCAGTGAAACAGTTCCAGGCTGCTTGTGATAATGGTGTAATGATAAGAGACTATACTAGCGACCCTAAATTTCAATTAATAATTCCTGAGACTATATGGTCCTACCTTTGACAGCCTGGGACAATATAGTCCTAAGTGGGGCAGTTTGGGGAAGAAGTGAAGGTTTTTCAAAAGCGTTTAACTTCACCATAGACATATTTAACTTCACCATAGACATATCCAACAGATGCTCTAAGGGTGTGCTGAACCTTGGCAAGAAGATCCAAGTCAATGAATCAGGCAATGAAGAACCTATGACAAAATCCCAATACATACGTGTTCAAGTAGGAAAACTGAGAATCCGCCAGAGAATAAGTTTAAGGGACAGTGGAAATAGGCCAAGAGACTGGGCCTGTTAGAAACTTGCACTTGGGTGCACCCTGGCTATGAAAACTATTTTCTCAGATATTTCAGTAGTAAGGAGGAATCTAAAACTGATGTAAGTGATGGGGAAGTGTTACTTTTTGGTCTATCTCATTATGGTTTAGTTTTACCAACAGAATTATGCTTCTTGATTAGTGTAGACTTTCTATTACAGTGAAGTTACTTATGCATTTCAGGAAGTGGTGTAGAATAAGAGATAATTCTAATAAATGACAAGGTCACCAGAATGCAATTGTAGTTTTATCCAGTTGAGTGAAGAGGAGAAATTTAAAATGATTTAATGCTTGTACCCCAAATAGATGTTAAATAGGGTTACTTGTGCTCAAAGGAAAGTTTGTACAAGACAAACACATAAACTTTGCTCTATCTTTGACAGACCTTATTATGAAATAAGGCAAAGTTGCTGATGCAAGAGGAGCAATTTTTCAGTGTCTTTATCTCTTGCCACCTAGTAGCTCCTTAATCTTGCTTATTTTCTTTTTCCAGTAAACACTAATATAAGAAATACTTAAGTGTAGCACCTTTGCCATGTAAAATGTGACATAGGACTTAGAGTGGAAAGACCAATTTCTCATTTTGGCATCAGGCTATTTTCTGTTTTTGCTATTATACATTATTGTGACTACAGAATAAATGTTTCAGCATTGAAAAATTGTCTTAGGAAACTGTCAGACAATAAATTGTAAGTATAACCTTCAAGTAACCAAGGGTAATTCCTCTAGAAGGTATTAAAAAAACAGATATAGTATTTTCTTTTAGTTACAGTATTTAACATCAGTATAAAGTATTTATTCCAAACAAAATATGGGTTTGCTTTTAGGATTAAGTTATTCATCTTCTGTATGGTTCGGTCTGATAAGGAATACACAAATTAAATACATGGTGGAAACAGTTACATGTTAGATTTATTTAATGATATTTTATTTTTTACTTCTGTGCTTTTTACAGTGAAATAATTATGCCTTTTTTGTGCAAATTAAGAACTTTCCTTCTTGTAGTTGATTGTAATAGGTACAGTGTGTGTTTAATTATTCTATGTAGTCATTACTTATTGATATTGTGACAGATAGGAGGCACTATCGCTTCCTTGAACCCTTGTCCAAGATGCCAGATACCAGATAAAAGTCCAAATAGTTGACTTTTTATTAACACAAAGTGCACAAAGTACCCTCCTCTCCCCAATACTCATAAATTAAACTCAATACTCTACAATAAACAATTCCTCCACTCCCAGACGCGTTGACACCCTTTCACCCAGCTCAGCTCGCTGTCTAGGGGGCTCCCACAGTCCTTTTATATTGCCTGACCCGGAAGTGTTCCAGTCCCCAGTCCATGTGATCTTCTATCACTTCCTGGGTCAGATAAAAAGTCCTTTTCTTCACCCCAGAAGCACGTCATTCCCCTTGTCCATGTGACTCGGACGTACTTCCGGGGCGTAGGATAAATAAATGTTGTTCCTCCCTGCAGCGTCATCTAGTGGCCCCCATGGTATCCAGCAGGGTTGTGGATAAAGACTAAAATATCCATGATGTCCTGCTGGTCTTTGGGGCACCTCAATGCTGCAGGAAGAGCTCCACCTGGCGGCTTGGGGGTATTGGCCGGGATGAACGGCTGGCCATACACCACAGTACTCCTCCCCCAGCGACGAATTATAATTTGGAGCGGCCTGCCCCAAGAGGGAAGTCATTCTCCAAGAGGAGTTTCCGGTTGAGCCTTGGCTGGTCCATTTTTCTTGTTCTCTGGAGAATCTAGGGGGAATATTAGTCCGAAATGACAGCTGGTCCCCCGCTGTCCAAGGACAGTTCCACCAAATGTGGCCCAACCTTCGGCATTCATAACACTGCCTCCGTCCTCCTGTTATTCTCCCCCTGCAGGACTGAAAACAATTGGGAAAGATTAGGTTCGCCCCTTTTCTTGTTGTGAAGGAAACCCCCGTCGTCTCTAACGTTTCTCTCACGCCTTTCTCTAATTTGTCAGGAGACCCCCGTTTTATTTTTGAGATCTCCTGCTTACTCTGGGATTTGTCAACAGTTTGTGTCTCTCTGTGAGAGAAAGAGAGCCCCTTTCCTGTCTGCACCCCTTTAGATTTATTAATAACACGGGTCGGGGTCTTTAGGACTGAATCGCTCCGAGAGACAGCACCATCTATCTGCTCCGGCTCGATCGTCTCTTCCCCCGGCCCCTCTGTAAACGTTTTGGCCTCTCTTGTAGGGCACGCATCAACTTGGCACCCACTATGGATTAAATGCGGGCCCGTGTCACTCTGCGTCCCTATTTCATTATATACGGTACCGGCTTTACTCACCTGTACCGCCACATCATGTAATACGGGAGGCTCCCGTCCAATTCTCTGTAAGTACTCCGTTACCTTTCGGATGGGCGCTTCAGCCGTTTCTCCCAGATCCTCGACGATCTTTTTAATTGCCGCCAGCATCTGGAAAACACCTCTCACGGGCTCAATTGGTTTTTCGAGTTCTCGCACGTCAAAAAATTTAATTAATTCGGCCGGAGGTATACTCACTTCCTCCTTCTGCTTACTTGCCAACCGGGAGCCAATGAGCCTGGGCTTCTGGGATTTGGAGTTCTTTGGGCTTGAGGACCGGGTTGCCTTCTTCGGCGGACTGCGGTCTGTTTTTATTAATTTGTTTACAGCCCAATCAGCAATGTTCTGGCCCTCCTTACCTTCTTGCGGGGTGAACGGTGCTTCGTTCGCCTCCCCCTTCCCCTTCGGAATGTCTGAGTCCGTTTCTTCGGAAACGAAGGCGCAAACAGCGAGACGCGGACCTCCTCCTTCCCAGAAAACACCAGGATTGAGCTTGTGTTCCTCGCCAGCCACCGACATGCGGAAGTCCTCTTCCATGCTCTCTGGCTCGAATAGGAGCGTGCCATTGTCTTCGGGACAGTCTCCTTTCTCCCGCGGAGCCTCCAGGTGATCATCTCCGAGGTACATGCACAGGATAAAGTGTGTTACTTTAAATGTATTATCAACGACATTCCTGGCACATACCTCAGAGCGATTGTTGGTCTCTGGATGCTTCTCCGGACATGTGAGGCCGCTCCGTAACTTCTCCTGAACGTCGACCATTAAGATTGTGGCTCTTCCGCTGGCGATGCTGCTCTGCTTGCCCTTCTTCCTTCCCATTCCGGACTTCATGTTAGAGATTTTAGCTGGAAGTTTATACTGTATATTTGTTATGCTTTTATATATGTTATGGCTGTTTGGTAAGATGGAAAACAACATTTGTTGGATTTTGGATATACTGCTATATCCACCATAACCTCTGTATTACATCTTATTTGCCTACATATATATGCAAAATACTATTGGGCTGCTCAATTATGCTCTGTGCTTCCACATCTTTTAAAACTAGATAATCTTGTAATGCTACAAAGCTCCATACTAATGGCTACTTGCTGATTATGTCACTACTGAGTAGGAAGGAGTTACATGTTGATAAGACCTTCAGGTAAGAATTGTGCTATACTCATTGCACTTCACAATAAATTTAAATTTATGTTACAAAAGCTTTTGAAACCAAGTGTATTTAGGAAAGCAAACCCTTGCTAAGGTTTAGTATCGGAAATATCAAATATTACACAGATATTTCACAGTGATTATTTATTGAAAAAGGGATACAATTGTTCAGTACATAAGCAAGGCCAAAACAAACCACAAACCTGTCCTATTCACATGTACAAAAATATTTTGAATATCCTTACAATTGAAATTTCATAAAGGGGTGTGTCCTCAGTTATCCTTGTGTTTTCCAGAAGCAATTAAATAGCTGGATAACATAAGGAATATGCAGATTTTTGGAAGATAAACTAACATTATCTTTACATTATTTAACTAGTAAAGAAAATGCAAATCTACTGTTCATCTTGTGTCTTTTTATATTTGCATTTTAACAAATCTCTTTACTACACTTGAGGTAACTTCTCAAGCAACAATAACAGTATACCCTATATTTTTTTAGAGGACTGAAGCCATAATAGTACTATTTTGTTAAAAGACTGTAAGAAATTAACACTATTTTGCAAATTGCAGATATCACACTTTTTTCACAACCAAATAATTCAATAGATTTTACACTTAAAGGTGTGTTTAAGTAACCTTCGAAAATGATAATTTAAAGTGTGAAGAAACTACATTGGAAGGAGACTCCATCTGTAGTCTAGTGCTAATCAGATTACTGATTGAAATGGAAGAGTCAGTTTGTTACTACTTGGTTATTCCAGAAATTAGTAATCAGTCTAATAGAAATGAATAGTCATGAGCAAAACAGGTACGTTTCGGTTCGCATACAGTTTAGTGAAACTGGCACTAAAGTATGTTTTGCATATAAAGAGTTTCTTGGGGTTTTAAAGTTTGTTTTTTTGTGGAACACAAAGCATATTGCTTCCTAAAGCCTTGTTTACAATTTACCTGTGTTGTTTTGTGAAGCTGCATGAAACATGTAATGCATGCCACACCTGTAAAATCAATTTTGTTTGTGTCTCTTGTTGGCATCACTTTGGAAAAGTGCACTACATTAAAAAAATGTGATGTTTTGCCTGTTTTCCACATGAAGACACACAAAACCCACCATTCTCCACATATGTGTACTCTCAACTGAAAAACTCATATTGTTCACAGAAACTACTGTCTGGGCTCTATTTTCCTGTGGATTTATTTATTATGTTACATAGATATGTTATACTTTTTGCATTATTTTATGTGAATATGTGTATATTACAATATCAAGTAAACCTGTATTTATTTTTTAATGCAAGTATTTTGTTTTGTTAAAACTACCCAGGGAGCCAGGTTTGATTCTCTGCCCGGTCAGAGAACTGCATTGTCTCTAAAGCTGTCTAATCAGTAACAGGCACAAGGCAATAGACACCTTGGACAGGATGTCACTTTTTCACAGGGTCCACTAATTAACATACCCATACTGCTCTCCTTCCAAGCTAATTTAGTGTGGTCAATTGATTTAGCATAGATGTCTTAGGGAGTAACTCAGAGAACCTAGAAAAACCCTTGAATGTAAGGTAAACATCCATCCATCATCCAACCCGCTATATCCTAACTACAGGGTCACGGGGGTCTGCTGGAGCCAATCCCAGCCAACACAGGGTGCAAGGCAGGAAACAAACCCCGGACAGTGTGCCAGCCCCCCGCAAGGTGCACACACACACACACACCAAGGACAATTTAGGATCGCCAATGCACCTAACCTGCATGTCTTTGGACTGTGGGTGGAAACCGGAGGACCCAGAGGAAAGCCACGCAGACACGGAGAGAACATGCAAACTCCACGCAAGGAGGACCTGGGAAGCAAACCTGGGTCTCCTAACTGCAAGGCAGCAGTGCTACCTACTGCTCCACCGTGCCGCCCTGTAAGGTAAGCATGCAAACTGCTAACTCATAGTCATCAGCTTTTAGTTGCTTATGAAGCAGTGGCACAACATGACCATGTTATCCAATAACAAAATAATAACAATGATGCAGGCGAGTTGTTCGGCGTTTGTAATGAAGATTAATGGAAGTTTTTTTTTAAATAGAGCTTTTAATTCTAGTTTTACATTTCAAATGGTTGATTATACTGGGATAAGGGAAAACGCATCACGACCCATCTGCCAGTATCAGCTCATCAACAGCACATTAACAAGTGCTAGTGTTGTTACCTTTCATTCCTCTATAGTTCCTAAAACAATGATGTGAAATCCGTCACAAAAAAGTACTTTCTTGAATTATTTTCTCTGGTATATCAGATATTCAACTCTTATGTGGGTATTTACAGATACTGTAAATGCGATAAAAGAATGTTAGCATAATTGTTTAAATTATAATGTAAAAAGTAGAGACCCTCTTGGGGGTTGTTAGTCCAGTTCAATGCATTGTGATACGTTGCTGGGTTGGCAAGAAGGTGGCAAGAGACAAAAGGAGAAAAAGGCATGGGGACAATGGATGAAGAATATGTATTATTTTATTGGTGGGGTTCACAATAAGACTAATATGGCTGTTAGTGGGCTATTTATATCATAAAACAGCTGAGCAGCTGGCAATGACTGTAAGCCCCAGAAATAAATAATCTGAAACCAGAAGAAGGTAATCAAAATAATACAGTAGATTGAGTGGTACCAAAAATCTACTTGGTGGCGGTGGGGGATTTTGTTGAATTCTTATTTTGTTAGGTTCTGTTTTTCCCATTTTTAAAAATTTTGCTGATGTTCCTTCTGCATTGATTTTAAAGTGATTTGCTCTATAACTTCTCCAACTTTTATCTGTTTGTTTGTACACTATGTTACATTCTTTAAATAAAATGAATGTAAAAAATCTGCTACAAGGTCCACTAAGAGTGCCTGTCATTTTAACTGTGTATTAAAGCTCAAGAATGCAGGAACAAATGCTGAGAGATGGCCCCTCAACGTTAAGCAGGTGTCCCTGTCTTCTGTTGTTCATGGGTTGCTCCTGTAGTAACACCAGGGAGTTATTTTAATGTTGGTGCCTGACAGTAACTAATCTGTGTTAGAGTTGAGAGTTAAGTTGGTCAAGGGCTTAAATAGCAGGAAGACAGTGCAAACTAAGTCATAGAGTAGGTATGAATTTGTTAGGTGAATGGGACTGGGTTTTTGTGTTTATAGCACTAGATAATGGATAGTGACCAATAGGGTGAGTCACTCCAACTTACAAATGGGGTCCTAGTAAGACTCAGTGTGAATGATATTGTTTGCCCTCTGTTTAATTTCTATGTTACTTTCTTTCTTCCAATTGAACATTCTTCTCTGTTGAATTATTTTTGTATAAATTAATCATTATTTTTGATATAGCATACGCTTTAGAGCTCGACTCCCATTCTTCCACCAAAATCATTTGTTTTATTACTCTGTTTGATCATTTTAATCTAGGCGAACAAGATGAATGTTTAAGATTTTTAAAGCCTGATAGTAGCTTAGGCATATAAAGAAAAAACCTAGATTGACACTTCACTGCATTTGTTTGTCTGAAGATTGACAATTACATTTTCAAAAACATAATGCAAATTGAAGAATGACAGCTGTTTAACTGTCAAACACATATTCTTATTGTGGTAGTAAATACTGTATTTTTATATTTTATTTTATTATTATCAGCAGTGACTCATGGCCACTGTAGAGGTAAACCTAATAATGCAGATTAGTGGCATGTTTTTTGTAGTACACTTTCTTCTAATGATCGGTCACAAGAACGTAGCACCTGGATTTGAAAGTCTTCAAATGAAGAAGTATAACTGACCTAAAAATTGTAACAAATAAGAATCAACAACTTGACCTTTCTGCTTAATTCCCTCTTCTTTCATATATTTGGAATTGCTTTTAGAGTTTGATTTAATTTAACTGTTACAGTTAGAGTATTCCAAAATTTCAAAATCCAAAACCTTTTTAATCTCTGACTTGACACCACCTGTGTTGTCTCAACAAATATTTTCTTTTACTGCTAAGAGAATGTGAACAGCATATGTGCAGTTTCCAAATAGATTTATTCATTCTGAGCGGGGAAGGGGGGTTTACAGTCTGGTTCCCAATGAAGTATTGAGCACCATAAAGCTTCAACTTAATGATTAGTACGGGGGGTGATGGGAGATGGTTTACCTATAAAGTTGGGGTTGGGGTACCCTGTGAAGGAGCAAGTGCCATGAAACACCATCACTTGATCGAATATTGGAGAGTGTGTGTGTGTTGTGTCAGGGTCCCCCAATGAATGACACAACAAATGCTGTGCGACAGTTTCAATATGTTGTATGGGAGGAGATGGTGGAAGAGTGAAATGATAACACCTAGGCCTTATTGCAATCTGAGTGCAGTAAAGTGCTGATTGTGTTAGGAAAACCCAACACTCATGCAGATTGTCTTTTATATTTTGGAAAAAAACATGTTATACTGTATATTAAGTGTGTACCCACAGCACACAAAAACTGGGTGCAGTGCCTTTCCAGTCAGTTCATGGTTTCCAGCACAACAGGCATGATGGACTGAAGTTTGGCTGAGGTGTTCCAGTCCTGCCAATCAGTTCCTTGAGAAGTAACAACAGGTAGCCTAAATAAACTGACAAAAGATCTTCAATGCAAATATAGAGCATTGACCCTCTTAAAGGGGAACTACAATAGATTCTGTACATCATACATATTCCTCACTTTTGAGATTTAATATGTTTATCACGTTAACACACATTATAATAAAGACTCGGTGATATGAATTATTATACACGTGAACCCTCAATTACCTGATGAATCTTCATTTTCCTACTTCATCACTTGTGTCCCTAGATATCTCATTATGTATATGCAAGTATTCCAAAACCTGAAAATATCTGAAATACTTCTCAGTCCATGGATTTTGGATTAGGGGTACTCATTCTATAATTTCCATATCTGTATCTTGACTTCATTTTTGTTTTTAATTCTTAATGTTTGCTATTTTACTTTTACAGTTTGTGTTTGGATGTATTTGGGCTGAATGAGTTAGTGCATTCATCCTTCAAATTGTTGAATTTCTTTCGGTAGTTGGAAATAGCTGGAAACAAGACTAACTGTCAGCACGGCTATTGCTATGATAGAAGCATTGGATTTACTTTTACAATTTTAATGATCAAAAATTTCTAGAAGCAGGCACTTTTAAATGTGTATTTTAGTCCCTCATTAACGATTTACAGGCTGCATTATGCATGGCAACTCGGGCTCTTCTAGTATGCAGTGTTTTCTCTATTAACATTCTACCTTTTCAGCAGTGAAACTGTGCATTTATTCTTGTTTCAGTAGCTTTTCTATTACAGTACTGGTAGCATTAATTAAACAACAGTAATTTCAGCAAGTACTGGGCTAAAAATAAAATTCCACAATCAAGAGAAAAAATATCCTGTCACTGGCAAATTAAGAAGGATTTTAAGGTGTAATAAAAATAATGTGATTGCACTGAATTCCATTTGAGGCCAACCACAAATGAATGCTGTTTAATTTGGCAAGGTTTTCTTCACAGCAACTAACAGACAGCCTCAGCTTTTTTTTTTATTTATCATGTTGAAAAGAAAGCCTTCTTTCATTTTTCATCCCAATTATTTTTCTCTATCTTATGTATTTTTTGTAAGGTATTCTGTTCAGAAGATAGGCTCAGAACTCCTAAACAAATTTACATTTGTGAAATAGCAGAAACAGTGTTAAGCCATGTAACACTGACATGCCGAAAAAGCCCACAAATCTACTTAAATATTTTAGTAATTGTGTGATAATTGTGTATACTTGTGTCACAGGACCATAGAGGTTGAGAAAACCAGCATTAACTGACCATAATGAGAATATTATAAGTACTGCCACCAGACATATAACTGTGACTGCTATGCGTTGGCAACATCACACCTTGTGGTTAATTTGCATGCATATTTAGCTATGTACTCCACTACGATATAAAAACTAGCCTTAAAGGACCCCCGTTTTCTTTTTACAGTATCAGACTGCATTAAAAATAATAGCAAAAGATTTATTGCTATTTTCAAGGCAATTTCTTTCTTCTTGATGTCAGAAAAAATTGCAAAGTATCTGCACACATACATGGGAAGCTGCACTCGAAGCTGTGACATCAAACAATTGCACAAGCCAGATTCACACTGCTGCTTTGTGTCAAGACCAATGTTTGCACCAAGATTAGAATTCTGTGAGTGCAATAATCTACATTTTATTTAGTTATTGTTAGTTTGTGGCTGTTTGCTGTATTTTGTTTGTGGTATTCAGGCATAGTTGAGCAGTGGCTAGCACTGCTGCTTCACAGTTCTGATCATATTTTTGGCCAACATTAATTGGTCCTGCATAGATGGCTGATGCTTCCCTAGCCTTCAGAGACCTTTATAAAAGAAATGCACCACTTGCACCCTTATCACACATTCAAAACTAGTTCAGTTCCTCCTTCTCCATTAGCAACAATGCATTTTGCAGAGAACAGCTAAGTTCTCTAACATTTGTGTAATTCTGCAAAACTCCTGGCAAAGTGAACTTTGTAGAGTTTGATCATTACTAATATAAACTATAAATATATCTTATCTTTTAGTAGCCACATTGACTTGGCTGAATTATTGCAGACAAAACTTAAGTATTTTAAATTACTTTTCTTCTTTGTTTATTTTTGGATTATGTGTGAACCAGTGAATATTTTCATTATGCATACATATAGTGAAAAGCCAAGCAAAACGACACCTTTTATTGGCTAACAAAAAAGATTACAGTATACAAGCTTTCAAGGCAACTCAGGCCCCTTCTTCAGGCAAGATGTATACATTAAATGTTTGGGTTTATAAAGAGAGTCATTGGGGTACTGACACCATATCATAAGGGGTGGAATAATTTTGTCTTGACTTCTCATCTTTTTACAACAACATGAGCCTAGTATTTATGTATGTTTGTGCAAAAGTTTAATTCAAAGTGTTTTACAAATATAAAGGCTAAAAAAATACAATTATAAACAACCTGCAATTACTTATTGCCTAATGAACAGCTTAAAAAAACAGGAATCCTTTCATAAACTCTGTGAGATGGAGCTTGCCATTCTTTCTATAAAACGAAAATGGTTTCTTCCTTATGTGTGAAATAGAAATGTACTCTTTAAGTAATTTCAAATCATATAGAATTAATCAAGTATCCAGTGTTAGTACCGTACAGTCTCCAAAAAGCTAACCATTAAACTAATAATGGAATAATAATGGAATAATTTTATTGGTTGGTCTAACCAAATAATTTTTTTAAGGTTTTGACATCAAGATGACTGACACCCTGCTACGTGTAAACAGGTTAATTTAAAGACTAACAAATTTTACCTATATAAGCACCCTTAATGTTTTTTAAGGACACTGGTAGGTTGTTTTAATGATAAAGCTTGGAAGGGCTCAGATTTTTTCACTTGAGCTCCAATACAAAATGCACTTCTTGGCTCTTTGTGAGGTGACCATGATATATTGGAAGTTCATAGCTGTAGTGTAACCATATCAACAATACATGGCTATTTATTTATATGATATAATACACAATGCACAGTTGACGATGGATTTTTGTCTGCTGAGCTCAAAAACAGGATACGCAACTAATCCATTGTAAAAGAAAGACACAAGTCATCAAGGTTTGGGGTTTTCTGGCCCCATATACTGTAAGAAATATGCAAAAACAATTAGTCAGTGTAGCAGTTTCCATGTACAAAAGACAGTCAAAATGGTGAATTGGGGAGCCTTTATGGAGAGGGACCGGAAGTAGATAGAGAGAGGAATGCTGGGAAGCAACCGAGATGGATGCTGAGAGTGCTGATGTCATCAGAGATTGACAGAGGGAAGACGGAAGTGGTATTGCATGGTCAGGGAGTCGTGGCAGATTCATGGTGGCGGTGCGTCTTTCTTTCTGCAGGAATAAAGAGAGAGAGGTTAGTACCCCGCCATTCCCTTCTGGCATGCGACTTCACGCTACAGTTTGGGTCCTTACGTGGCCCCCTAATCGCACGTGCGTGACACCATAAAAACAATCCAAGACTGGATAGTTGATTTAAATATTTTATAGAAGAATGATATAACATCATGAATCATGGATAGTATAAAAGTGACTGACCAGCAATTTCAAGTAAAGCACACACACACAAATACACTTTCCTAGAAGTACAGACCATTACTATGACTTTATGATTTTCACACATTGTCACTCTAGTTCTTGATGCTGTTGTGCTTAGCACATTGAATATTTGCTCAGTGGCGAAATCAATGGACGTACCAGGGAGGTAACCATTCAATATTGTAATATGGATGCACTGTCTTAATACTGAATGTCCACCTAGTATTACTCAGCTGAGATGTTGAAAAGGTAATAACTTATTATTGCAAGTTACACATTGTTCATTTTTTTTTTGAGAATGCATTTTTACCTTTATCATATACTGTAAGAATGCCACATATACAAGTGTCACATATTACCCACCCATTTTATGGTTTCCAAAAAAGTGCATGAGCTAATCCAGTAAGCATCAATTACATGTAGAAAGTGCTAGGATTTCTAAAACAAACTGGTGATATGCATTTCTCAGGACTCCTTATTTAATTATGCCTTAATTAAAGAACATTAAAAACAGCAATCCAAAAATAGAGCAACTGGCTTAAGATAATGAAGTGTACATAATCTCAAGCCACCTGATGATTTTGGTCGAGAGGATAGCTGAGAGCCCACAGATTCTATGTAACATGTTCCAAGTCTGCAGTCAAAACAACCCCTGCCAAATGATTTTTATTCCCTTTCTTCTGCACCTCACGGTTGCATAGCTTTCTTCTGTGTTAATTAAGCCCTAAGGGCATCGCATAAAGGATTGTTAAACTAAATGAATAATCGAGCACTGAGCTGAAGTGAAAGCCGACATCAGAAAGACAATTCTTTGGTATTTTCTTTTTTTCAGGATGTATGATTTAAAACTGAGCAAATTCTGATGTATAAAGTGCAAAGCATGAAAGTGCCTCATGTGACCTATAAATAGTGAAAAGGAGATTACATGTACCTTTCCTGTTAATTTCAGTATACTGTATCTGTTACAGTTTCATGCAGTGATATCAATAATTTTAATTAAAAGATCCTTTATTTGTAGATATGTATGTGATAAACAGATGTTAAAGGGCTGATCCTAACCTTGTATTTTAGCTAGAAAGGGGGTTCACTATTTAGGCAGGTAGATTTTATAATAATGATAATAAAAATAATAATAATAATACATTTCATTTATATAGCACCTTTCCCATGCTCAAGGCACTTCTCAGAGTCTCAGAAATAAAACAGCAGGTATATAGCATTGGATAAAGATGTTTCCTGAACAGAACATTAAAACAGAAACAGAATACACAAAGGCATTAAACAGAATAAAATACAATAAACCAGAGTAAAATACTAAATTCACTAGTAAAAAAAAAAGCCTAGCAATAACATTATTTGTGATATAACACACACACAAATTATACTGAGCATCGAGATTGAGAGTACGACTGAAATAGGAGGCAGAATGTCAGATTCAGCTAAAGGCCTTCCTGAGCAGATGAGTTATAAGTTGAAAAGAAAGAATGGAGTGAGCTGATCTCATGAACTTGGGGAGGTTGCTTCCGAGTCTGGGCATTGGACACCTGAAGCCCCTGTCATCCACAGAGTGCAGATTAGCGTAGGGCACAAAGAGATTGCCAGAATCAGAGGACCTTAGTGGGTGAACAGGAGCATAGCAATGGAGAAAGTTACTGATGTAGTCCGGTTTGAGGTCATTTAAAGCTTTGTAGGTTAATAATAGAATTTTATATTCAATAATGTAAGATACAGGGAGCCAGTGTCAGCAAAGCAGGATGGGTGTTATGTGCTTGCAGTTGCTGGTCCATGCTAAGACTCTCGCAGCAAAGTTTTGAATCAGTTGGAGCTGAGATTTAAGATTAGAAGAGACACCTGCCAGTAGGGAGTTATGATAATTGGTGAAGGATTTTGATAAAAGCATGGACAAGTTTCTCAGCATTAGAAAAGTAGAGGAATGGGCAAACACAGGAGGTGTCATGGAGGTGAAAGTCGGAAAGTTTGTTAATGTGGTTAATGTGGTTTATGTTAGTGGAATTACACCAAGATTCCTTGCATAAGAAGAAGGTCTGTTGAGATCACCATCAAGAGTGACTGAGAAAGACCTTGTTTTCTTAAATTGTGCTTTAGTACCTGTTTGCAGGAGTTAAGTTTTGTTGCAGTTTAATTTTAAAGAGTTCTGCTCCATCCAGATTTTAATTTCACTGAGGCAAGTTATGAGCTGAGAAAGCTCTGGTGAAGTTTCACTTTTAATATTGAAATAGAGTTGATTGTATATATGTAACATATAAATGAAAAAGACAATCACAAAATATAATCACAAACAGTACTTTGCACGATACCTTGGTGAGCTCTGTAAGCCCTGCTGTTTCGCTGAAGGACATGCATGTGGCAGATTCACTGGCAGGATGACGCCCAACTTCTTGCTCCATCCAAATGGTGCCATCTTTTTCCTTGACGCCTGTTGCAGCTGCATTGTTCTTATGTGAGTGGATGTTTCTTGTTGGGAATGGTCTATTCTCCTTCTCCAATGTAGAACCTTCATCCTCTTGTGAGTTCACCTCTGTTATAGCACGTCTTTATTTGAAAACTAACAGTGCCAGATCAGGGGGAGCATAAACTTGACTGAGAGAATAAAAGTGAATAATAAAACAAAACACTAACTTTTACAAGTACCATAAATTTACACCGACTGTTGCAGACTCAAATAAATCAAATGTATATTTTTATTTTATAATAGTAGTAATAAATAGCCATTCACTACTCAAAACAGTTAATGCATGAAAGCCCCAGGATCGAACTGTGGTAATGTGCCTTACTGGCATTACCAGTAATTAAATAACATTAGTGAAGTGTCCTCTGCATGGTGTTGAGAGAGGCATTTGTTTGAGAAAAAAAGGTTTAAAAAGTATAAAGAAAGGAAACTTGCCTTTTTCCTTTTTATATAATGCAGACAGACATTTTCACTGACCATATTAGCGCCTTTTGGGGAGTGTCACAGTGGTGTCACGGCATTGCCATTGACCGGCTGGGATGCTGCGTGTGTCTCCCGCGACCTCCCGTGAAAGTGTGAAGCGTTGTAGTATTTGTTTACCGCGGTTTACAAAAGGAATCCTGTGTTTGTAGTTGTCTGAGCTATAGCTAAGGGAAGGAGGAAAAACTGAAAAATGCTTACTCTCACTTTTGGGAGAAGCGCAGTTCGCGTCTCAAAAGCCGGCATAGCTATGCGCGCGGGCGCCGGCTGCTTGAACTTTTATAGTATTTTTGCAGAGCAGGAGATGCCACTTTTCGCAGACGTGTTCACGTCATCACGTACCTGTGGAGGAATGACGTAGGACAGTTTAATTGGTCAGCGCTGGGGCGCCGAATACAAAAGGGAATCATGGCCTCTGGAGGGGGTTCTTTCTGACTAGATCTTCTTAGAGAAAGGTACATTTTTTAGAACAGCGTTTTAAATTACCAAGCATTACGGCTTGTGCTTTGCTTATTGTAAATATCCTTTTTTTCTTGTATATATACAGTATATATAAAAATATCTCTGGATTAACTTTGTTGGAGGTATTTATCGGGTTGTGGTTATTGGTGCACTGTTTATTTTTGTATATACACTTTTTCTGTATTTTGAATATTTTTGTTTTGGTGAATCCTGTATAAACTGTTTGAAGGAGCAGCTTCCTGACTTGGAGCACTGTGGAGGAAGACAGCTTCATTTTGGTTCTTGTATATATGGTTTTCACTAGTTTGTGTGTATTTTACTTTTTCATTTGGGACTTCCAGGCAGCACTGTAATTACTGTATATAGTCATTTTTTTGGGCTCCATTTGATTGCTGTTTTTGTGTGTCCTTTGCGGTATTCGACTGTGTTTCGATATATAGATTCCGCTTAATATTATTTTTGTTTTCTTTAAGTGCACCTGTAAATAAAATCTCACTTTATTTTTCAAAAAACCCAACTCTTTTTGTGTACTTCTCTCCCTGTCTTACACCATCATCCTGGTCACGCTCGGTCTCACATACTAGACACCTAGAGTGTAGGCTGGTGATCCTAATTCCCACTACACGGGGTGCCACACGAACCCGCCACCTCTCAACTTGGAGACAGCAGTTCTTACCTCTAAACCAGCCAAACAGATGTATATGTTGGTGTGTGTGCCGTACCCTATCCCAATTTCTTTTACTTTTGTTAAGTTCTTGGAAAAAAGCACACTTGTTTTGTTATATCTGTGTCTTTTGTGAACGTGTTTATTTGATATTTGGACTTCTCTCTTCACACATTATACACTTTTGGCCAATTAGTAGAACATGAAAAAAGTTTCTATCCTAGTTATGTGTTCGCCGTTTCTTTCCTTGCATTTCCTGTCATCCTACATTTACCCAGATCACTGCAGACACGGAACACACATGAAATGTATGTGTTCCAAATAATGATATATTATTTACTCTATGCAATTCAAGGCACCTCACACCCAAATAAACATACTTGAGCTGGAAGAACTTGGTGTATGACTAAAGCTGTGTCGGTGGGTAATGGGAGAACAGACTTCCTGCTGCCAGTGCTGATCAACACATTTGAAAATCAAAAGACACTGATGAGGAGGTGCTAGGGAATTTAAGGTGTCCCGAGATTACAAGCTTTTTCGTAGGCTTCATGGATTGTAGTGTTAACAAATGCAGATGTGACTGGTGAAAATTTAGAAATAGAGCTGGGTGGATTGGAAAACAAGGAAATATATAAATGGATGATGGATTTATGTTAGTTGAATTAGATAGATCTTTAATTTTATTAATGAAAAGGTGGATGAATTTTTCACAGACTTCAGTAGAGGAGTTAATTGGGCCAGGTGCAGGTTGAAATAGTTTATTAACTACAGTGAACAAAACCCTTAGGTTATCATGGCCACTTTCTATTATTCTGCCATAATGTGTGTTGTTGCTGCAGTTAGTAGATCCCTGTAACCCCATTGGTGGTCAGAGAAAGCCTGGATATGCACAGTGAGAATAACCTTATGTGACATTCTCTCAAGGCATCGGCCTGCTGCTTTCAAAGACCATAACTCTGAATTGTACCATGAAACTGAGGGCATAAACGAAACTTCCTTGTTCTTTATCTAATGCTGAAAGAAAGTCTTTCTTATAGTGGTCAACAAGACTATCTAGTGTTGATGGAATAGATGAAGACAGAAAAAGATCACAAATGGAACTAGCAAGGGTAGAAGAACAGATATTTTTAAGGTTTCTGAAAGAAATTTGATGTTTACAGGCAAGAGGAGGGAGAGGTAATGAGACAGTGAAAGATACTGCTTTATGATCAGTATAGTAAGTGTTACCGAAAGATAAGCCAGATTTGCAGATCATGTTCAATATATGACCACCAGAGGGAATAGGACAATCAACATGTTGCCTCAAGTCAAAACAGTCCATTAAGAACAGGAATTCATTAGCGTATATGTATTAATGTCAACATGGATGTTGAAATCGCCAAGAAGAATGACTCTTTGTCAAAGGTGAACTTAAGTGGGTTAATAATTTAGTTAGATCAGATAAAAAAGAGGCATTGTATTTTGAGGAATGGTAAAGAACAATGAGTAAGACAGGGCCTGATTCCATTATTAACTTATGAGCCAGACACTAAACAGACAATGAACAGTCAATTGGGATTCTTTTGATGTTTAGTTCTGCTAAGAACAATTACTGTGACTCCTCTGCCTTGTTTTGAGCTGCGAGGCTCTGCAAAGTAAATGTATCCGGATGTCGCCACTGTGAGAGACGTAAAATCGTTTGGTTTTTGCCAGGTTTCTGTTAGGCATAGCAAGTCAAGGTTGGAGTCTGAAATGAATTCTGATAGCACCAGCATTTTGCCATTAAGAAATCTTGAGTTAAACAATGCAGTATTAGCTGATGAGGGTTCATTGGGGACAGATCCATGATCAGAGTTTATTTTAACAAATTGCAGATTTGGCAAACCGACACTTATATTTCCAAAGCCATGAATAGGATAGCATAATCCTGAACAAATACTGCCCTTGAACTTTTCATTCACAGCTCAGTGGAGACTGTGATCAGACACACGATTTAAATATTTTGGGCACTTCACAATACCATTGTCTTTTAGGACATTCCAGTCTAACCATTTCCTCTGGACAAACTGTTTAATATGAAGGAGTTTGTCATGAGAGTATTTTTGCATAATACATAGCAATACTTAATCTGAGAAGCAGCACAGCACAGCAGAGAAGGTGAGACAGGTGGTGTGGAGTGCTGCAGATGAGCGGGAATAGCAAACAGCAGAAGAAACATAGTAGAGATATTGCAAGGTGCACATGAAGATACCAGAATTCGGAGGTTCCAGTATACAGCCACATGCATATAACACTGGATATGACCTATACTAATGTACTAGGAAATGCAAAAACAGATACATGTTTCCAAGATAATGTAGCAAAATGTAACTAAAAATTCCACAACTAATACCATTTTAAGCCCCTGTACAACATAAAATTATGAAACCTGTGGACAAGTCCCATAACCATCTTTGTTAAATCTGTAAAACATAATTATTCTAATTGAATTGTGTTAATGTATTCTTGTATAGCACTCCTTACCAAGTACAGACTTAGATTGCTTAGAGATATTTACAAATGTAAAGTGAAAATATTAAATCATAAAACATCTATATACGTTACATAAATACACAAATTAAGTTAAATAATGAAACAGAAATCAATGTCAGTGATTTATCATTACCATAATCATGAAAACACAATAATAATTGAGTTATAGCTAGTTAATAATTTGCATATCATAATAATGTAAGTGGTCACATTCCCACTGCTTGCTTCCTTATACTTCAGATGCCCCAGCTGATGAATTACTATCTCTTGCCAATCCCAAGCACCATAAAAATATTTTTGGAGCACCACATAGCAAAAATGGTCTTCCCTGTAATGGGGAAAACATTACATCTTGCAAATGTCAAGTGGTTTCTAGACATTATTATTAAATACAAATTATCTATACTTTAATCTCCTTATACCTAGATGACCTTGATAAACATCTTTTCCATTTACCATTTTTCATTTATATGCTTTAATTCCCTTTTTTAATTCGGTCCTAAATGGCAGTAAGTTCTAAATGAAATGTTGATTGGGTCTAATTTTCTGAATAAAATTAAGATGTAAATTATAAAGCTTTGTTAATTTGAGGGTGTTCTTAACTTACTGGATATTAATAACAGGTTGTTTGATGACTGAGATGAGACTGAGACAGGAGTACTCTCATAATTTTTGACAATGCAGAAATGCTTGTAAACTACTCAACAGCACTTAGCTGATCTGAAAATACCAAAACTGTATCTCTTTTCTTAGAAATCTTGTAGTTGCCAAAATATCCCTAATTAATTTATTAAAAAATAAAGCTGAGTTTTCACGCTTAAGCTAAATGTTCAAAAAAGTGGTGCATGGTAATCATAATCAGAGATCAGCATGAACCATTGTGGCATTTAAATGAATCTTCTTATAAAGTGGAAATGTTCCTTTTTCAAGGGTAGTGCTGCTCTCCAGTCAAATGGATTATATGTAACACAATCAGAGTTTGTTGTTTTTGGAGCACAAGACTAGAGTCCTGGAGTCAGATTTATGAAGCTTGGGTACGCACAAAAAGAGTCTTGAATTGTGTATATGCAGATTGCCACACAAACTTCAGGATTTATAAAGGAAAACTTGACAGGACAATGTGCTTATATCGGTGTCCTTCAATGTTTAGAAAGGTGCCTACAATAATAATATAATGTTCAGAATGTATTTTAGTTCCATTTCAAGATAATCAATGCTGCATATTTGCACCGAATAAGGTATTTGGTTTTTCATCAGTTTACATAGGCTTACTGTTATCATTTCTCAGGCAACTGGCTGACAGGTGAGAAATTTCTCAACCAAACTTCACTCCATCATGCCTGCTGTGCTGGAAGCCATCTCCTGACCAGTGAGGAATACATCCAGTTACATAACATGTTTTTGCCAACATAAAAAGCAACTTTCAGCAGAGTCAACTTCCTCTAACATAATTGGAGCACTTTACCACGTTCATGTTCCAATAAGGGCATCTAGTGAGAATGAAGCTGCTTTTCTAAACCATAAGCAGTTAAATTCCATTAACGTATAAGCCAACTGTGATGCAGAGATGAAACAGTTGCCAGGGACAGCCTATGATTTATTTATTTTGGGGCAAAGTAGCTTTGGAAATGATGGTACTGTATATGGTGGCTAGCTTGTTAGTAAAGTAACTGGTTGAACCCTTAGCTCTTCAAATGGCTTGTATTATTAATTGTAACAGGAACATATCATTACATATGCTATTTAATAGCAGCTGCCCACACAGATCCTGCTGCCTTACGTCTGTCCTTGACCCCCAGATTGCAAAAGAGACATGATATAATGATGTTGCATGGTCAGGTGTGGAGCGCAGCCTGATACTCCTGAATGCAGATTGCAGGGTTTTGAAACGTCAAAAGGGAGGCTGTGCTACCAGAAAATGAAGTTCTCCAGTTCTGAAATTCCCGGTCCCTGTTTTCTTTTTATTATTTTGTTGTTTTTAAATCTAACTTCCTATCAAAAGGAATGGTGCTGAGGGCTCAGATTTGGCATAAAATGTAAATATAAGTTGATTGTATTAGTGAATATATATTCTGAACCATGTATTTTTTATTATGTTAATTTGCATTTGTAGTTTAAAAAGCACCTACTGCAGATGCCATGTCTGAATGTTTGTCTGTCAGTCCTCATGAACCAATTCGACTCCCATTGAAAAAATTTTGTTGAACTTTAGCACGCCTATCCTTCAAGGAAATTTGTCAAGTGTGTTTAATTTTCTTTGACATATCTCTAATAGTTTGCTTTACATGCTCTTGAAATGTCAAAGTCTCCCACTGAAAAGTCAGTCTTAAAATAGAGAACCATTCTTTATGACTTCAGTTTCAGATTAGTTTACTGTTTCTCTTGACAACAAAACTAATTCCCAATACAGTACAAGTTAGTCCTGGAGAGGCACAAGCATGCACACTGGTTGTCTGGTACACAAGATAGATGTGACAAAAACAAAACAAATCTAGAAATGGATATAAGAGGAAATGACTTGTATAAGCACAGAGTGAACAAAATGTACTCAGTTGTTACAGTACACTAAAACAACCTAATGAGCTGCTTTATTTGCACATTCTAATGGTTTGATATTTCTCTGACACTATAATTTACCGGCCAAACTCCACACCTGCTCCCCATCATGGTCCAAAGTAGCCAGGACTTTTACATTGAGCATTCAAAAGAGATTTTAACTCTCAAGCTCTGTTTTAACACTTCTTTCAAAAATGTTATGTTTAAGAAATTTAAACTTTATTTGTCACAGACTGTCCACAACCGACAACAGCACATCGATCACTGTCATTTTTACATGACTTCAATTTGAATCTGCAGTCTAAAAAGGCTAATGTGCAATCACAAGTTATATTTCAGCTACTTTTTAACTACACAACATTGTAAAGGTCTGTTAAAACGCATGTGTTTAATTTAGTCTATTAACTTGTCTAATTGCATTCTATTATCACTGTTTTTTAATGAGACTTAATGTTACAAAATATTTAATAAACAAATATGTGATAAATGAATCTTTGAATTAACTGAAATACTAAATGCTGTAACTTTAAAATCAGTCAACTAAATTCATGAAGATGTTACGCCATGCATACTCCATTAATTTCTTCATAGACAATTTGCAATTGCTTGTTAGGAAATTTGGCTATATTTTTCCAAAGTCTTTATTTCTAGGTGTCATAATGCTTGTTATGTTCATCCCAGCTTTACAAAATAAACTGCAATATATTTGACAAGCTAGTCCAGTTACAGCACTCCTGTAGTCACTATACACTGCATTAGTTACCAAGAGACATGATAATTACATACACTGTCCTGTTCTGTCTGCTTCCTATTCTTTTCTTTCTTTAATTTGTGTCATAGTTTGGCATATTCTGAGCAAAAACTGTTTTACCATTATTTTTATATTTATGGAGTGACTTGTTGCCATCACATTACTCATATCTTTGCTGTATGTGATGTCTTCGGGACGTTAGTCATCCCATGATGGATCAAGGATTCATTAAAAAAATTTAGGATTACTTAGTTAGAAAGGTAGAATAAACGTCAGTATGCTTTTTTTGAATTCTGCACTGCTTTGAGGACTTTAGTTTTGTTTTCATAAAACTCTTAAAATGCCTGTCCTGACTGAGCTTTTCATTTCCCTCACCTCTCAGGTAATTTAGCCTTGACAAAAGATTCTGGGCACCCTTTTCCCCTGCCCATATACTTTCCTGCTTTTTCTCCTTCTACTCAATCATGTTGTATTTCTTCAGCACAAAGTATGTATGGTTGAGTGCAGTAAATTCAGAATGTCACATCAGTGCAAGTGAGCTACACAAGTCTGATTGATAGATAGATAGATAGATAGAACTTTGTTTGTTCCTAGAGAGAAATTTGACTGTTTTTTTACAAACCTCTTTAAATAAATAAATACAGTAAATAGGTACATAAATAAATTAATATACTTCCACACTTTGGTTTGAACACACTCCAGAATTGCTATAAAGCAAGGAAATTGAAAAAAGAAAAGTTCTGACTTGGCTGTCACTGTCACAGTGATGTATTATGCCGACTAATTGCTGCTGGTAAAAAGAAGTTACAGTAGCGTTTTTTGGTTCACTTCTGCTGAATAATTTGTTGGCTAAAAGTACTCAATGTTAGTGTGTCAGAGTGAGGATGTACAGTATTGTTCATAATGTCACTCAGTTTTAATCCTTTCCTTGGCTACTACCTCCAGGGGGTCCAGAGTGTGTCCTGAGCTTTCCCTTTAAATTAACTTGTTGATTCGTTGGGCGTCTCTTGAAGTGATGTTACCTGCCCAGCACACCACAGCATAGAATATCACACTGGCCATTACAGATTTATAGAAGATGTTAAGGATGTCACTTCCCACATTAAAGGAATGCAGTCTCCTATGAAAAAAGAACATGCACTTTCCTTTCTTATATAGTTCCTCTGTGTTCCGAGACCAGTCCGACCTGTTATTAATGTTCAACCCCAAGTATTTGCAGGAATGGACCACTTCTACATCCACTCCTTGAATAGTGACTGCACGTAAAGGCTGTCATGAACAGCAAAAGTCAATATCCAGTTCCTTGTTTTTGCTGAAGTTTAAGAGGTAGACAATTCTGTTTGCTCCAAGAAACTAAGTTCTCCACCTGACTCCTATACTCTGTCTCATACCCTATATCAATACACCCCATAAGTGCAGAATCATCTGAGAATTTTTGCAAGTGACATGATCTGTTGTTATATTTGTAGTCAGAGGTGTGCAGAGTGAAGAGAAAGGGAGACAGGACTGTTCCTTCTGGTACTCCAGTGTTTCTCACATTCATATCAAAATCACAGTTTTGAGTCTCATTAACTGTGGTCTGCCCTAGAGATAGTCCATTATCCAGGACACCGGGCTCATCCACCTGCATATCTCTGAGCTTACTCCTTAACAATAGTGGCTGGATGGTATTGAAGGCACTGGAGAAATCAAAAACAGAATTATCACAGTGCTGACAGCTTTATACAGGTGAGAATAAACCTTGTGGAGCAGATAATTAATTGCATCCTCCACTTCAATCTTTCTCTGACAGGCAAACTGAAGTGGGTCCAGGTGTTCTACCACAAGACAACTCGTAAGTCTTCATGATGTGAGATGCAAGTGTCACTGGTTTGTAATCATTAGATGAAGTGGCAGCTGTCTTCTTTGGAACAGGAACAATGCAGGATGTTTTTCACAGCAGTGGTACTTTCTGAAGCCTTAGGGATACACTGAACAGGTGAAAGAGGACACCACAAACTTGGGTAGCACAAGCCATAAGAACTCCAGGCTGCCCATACCCTGACACATACAGACACAGGCACAAGTCTTGCCACACAACACAGCTTTTTCACTGTGGAGAAGCGCTTTTACTTTTGTTCCTCACTGCACAGCACAGTAGAAGCACCAATAACACAACACACAGTCCTTTCTTCTTTTCTCTTCCTTGTTCCGCCTCCACTCCTCGACTGCTAAGCTTTGTCCTTCATCCTCCCTACTCCGGCTCCCAGAGTGAAATGAGGTGACTCCTTTTTTGCTGCTCCTGGTAGTGCTCCAGGTGGAGATCTGGAATCACTCCCAGGTGTGGTGGAAGCCCAATGTAGGGCTCTACAGCTCCCCTGGTGGCCCCCATAGAACCCAACAGCGCTATCCTGAACTCCAACTCCCATGAAGCCCTGCAGGAATCTGTGGTGCCACAGCAACCTAGGGGGACTGCCCGCTAGTGTTCCGGTGGAGGGGCAATGTCTTGTGCACATCTGTTCCCTCAGTCCTTCCAGTATATCAGCCTCCTGGCAGGGCAGGGGTCACAGCCATCCGTCACACCTTTTAACACACTGTTTTAAAATGCACATATACAAAATATATGTTCAGTACATCCATTCATTTTTCATTTTATTTTTTATAGGTGTGATTTTAGCAGACATACTCTACAACATGAACAGATTTAGAAATATAAATTAGTAACAGGACAATGCCCCTCCATACAACTTATACATACATGTACTCTTCACACATTTATATACTAATATACCTTAATAAGTTCTAACATTTAAAATCCTGTAGACTTTCTGCTTTGCTCATAAATATGGAAGGTAATGAAACATAAATTAAATATACACTATAAGAACATATTTGAGTACGTAACATATATTGGCATGCTACTTTTCTCTCTGATATTTATCATTTTTTAAGATCATTTAGATTAATTTGTTTTGTTCTTCTTTTTTCATTGTTCTTTATTTATTCTTTCCTAATCTTATGTATTTCTCTTTTCATTTTAACTGTCTCTTTGACATTTTGTAAAGCACTTTGAGTTACATTCTTTGTATGAAAATGTGCTAAAGAAATAAATGGTGATGTTGTAAATATAGTAAGATATGATCAGTTACAGTTAGTAATGGTGGAGAGGTGAGCAAAACTCCTTATGTCAATAAGTTCTTTCTGGAGAAAATAACCCTCTGGAGTTTGCCAGAATTTTGGAATCAGAAAAGTCATAGTCTGGGTGATCTATACACAATCGCCCAATTTTTCCTTTTTTTTACTTTGTACTGTGATGTGCATTGTTTTCTTATATCGTCCTGCCATATGTTGCAGTGGTGAGTTATTTTTCATATCTTCAGTGACTTGGTTTTAAGTTGCTGTCCGCAATTTCAGCATTCAGACTTCTTTACATATACCAAAGATGTATAAATTATGGTTAACTGGTAAATGCAAATTGACACTATACTACTAAACCTGGATGTGATGAAATGGTCTCTAACTCAGGGTTTATTTTTATGCCTTGCACCTTATACTGCAATCTTAGGTTTATAGGGTCATTTGTTGTCACGCATACAAAGAACAGTGAAATTCTTACATTCATGTGTTTGTACTTTTTCTGATGTTAATCTTAGGTTTCTACTATTTGGCATTGTGTCTTGTAACACTGCAGTCGGAAAAAGAATTCTTCAATAAGAATTAATGTTGAAAGTCACTCCTTAGATTATCAAGACACCAATGAAAGTCACTTTTATTTACCTTTATACAGTCCACCATCTGTATGTGTAACATTTAAGTCAATGTTGATTTTTGTATTATTTGTAAACTCTTTTTTACAGGATGCATTCAAGCCCTGATAAAATTAAACAGGTTTTTATTTAATTTAGTTGAGCTTAACTCATGTGCCACATCAGTGGTTTCAATGCCAGTTTTTCTTTGTACACTGCTAATTTCCTGACTATTTACTCTGTTTTGTTCTCTACTGCATTACGCAACCTTCATGATGTTGCAGATATTATACCTATGACTTTTTAAAGTGCTTTAGATTCTGGCAAATAAATATTTTTTAACACAAAATAAATGTTATGAATACCTTATATATAATATTTATATGGTTCTTTTGTTTCAGTTTTATGAAATTAACTGTTACTAACTCCGTTATTAATATAATATAAAAATTACTCTGGTTAAGTTGATTCTTGCCTGTTTGAATCATGTATAAATTTCTAACTGTGCTCTAATGAGAAAATTATTTTTTGAAGAATTCCTGATAATCTCTATATATATAAAACAACAAAACGTCTGGTGTCCATCTGTCCCCTTGTGTAATCATTTACAAGTATCAGCGTTGCTCATGTCATCAGGCTTTCACAAGAATATCTTTAAAAAGTAGTTATTTTGAATTATTTCCATCAGGAATTAATACAACCTAAAATGAATTCTTCTTGAATAAGTTCAATTGACAAGCAATTAGAACATGAGAAAGAAGTGGAAGAAGAAAATGGAAGACGAGCTACAATATCAAATGAGCAGAGACAGCAGGAAACACAAAGAAAGGGGAATGTGAGGGCTAGCAACAGCTAAGCACCAAACTCCATCTATGAGGAGGTACCAAAAAATAATCGGAATCTGTACCTGGCACGCAATCTAGACTTTGTTGCACATTTTGCCACTAGCTACAGTATTCTGTGACAGTCTGCCAACTGGGGTTGCTCTATATTGTTTGTACGGCATTCCGTGTCGGTTTTTCTTGGTGCTTATTAAACATGTTCTGCGATTTTTTTATGATGGGTGATCATAAAGCACAGCGAGTCTGCATTAAATTTTGTTTTGTCTTAGGGAAAACAGCAGCAGAAACTGTACTGATTCTTGAAACTGCTTTTAAAAAGAGGAAAACTTAAGTAAAACACATGTCTATGATTCGTTTTCACGTTTCAAACGAGGGGAAATGTCACTTAAGGACTAACTAAGATCTGGCTGACCTTCCACAATTAAGAATGATGGAAAGCTTGAAAAAGTTTTCAATGCAGTTTACGAGGATCGTCATCAGACTATTGAAGAGATTTCTAAACTGACTTGTGTGAATTGGAGTTCTTGCCACCTTTCCTACTCGCCTGATCTTGCTCTACGCGTTTTTTTCTTGTTCCCGCATATGAAAAAAAGAACTCAAAGGAAAGCGTTTTTGTACCGTGGATAAAGTCAAAGAAAAATTGCTGCAGGCATTGGACAACGTTCCTCTTCAGCAGTTCCAAAAATGTTTCCACCAGTGGGAAAACCGTTGGGACAAGTGCATTCATTCACATGGAGAGTACTTTGAAGGAGACTAAAGTTTCAATAAGAAGAAATTATTAAATTTTTTTCAATTCTTGTTATTTTTGGGTACCCCCTTGTATATTCAAAAATCTTTAGTGAAAACGTTACATCAATCAATAGCTCCTTAGTATTTACATCTATGTATGCCAAAGTCATGGTTCCACCAGATGTTTGTCTGAATTGTTTTAGAATTAATGGTGTGATTTGCCATTGTGCCAATGCATTACATCCAGCTTCAGAAGAAAGAAGAATAATTTGAACAGTAACTGCTGCTTATCAGTGACCTATTACTTGGCTGAGACAAAACTTTTCTCTGCTATAGCTACTGTATCTCTCCATTGCTCATGATGCTTCCATTCTCATCCAAAAGCCATTAAATGGTCTAATGACCCTTACTTGGATGAGTATAACTAAGTTGGATGTGTGTGTGTGTGTATGAATGTGACCTATGAAGTAAATAGCATCACTTCCAAAGTTTATCTTAGCCTTAAATCCAGTGTCACCAGGATTAATTCAGGACCCCCGCCATGCTGTCAGGGAAATATATAGCAAAGAAAATGAACGGGATCAGAAATAATAAGGGATTGATATATTCACTTTTCATGTAACTTTTTATAGAAGTGTCTGCATAATATCCTGTATAAAAAAGAGCCAAACAAGCTACAGCTTATAACCTCACAGTCTGAAGGACCCCCTTAAAATTTCAGACTTTTTTTCATTTCTTTAATTTTACTTGTATATTTTTAGGGCCTCAACATGTCCAAATCTGGCCTTTTGTATAAGTGATTGTTATATCTTGAAGCAAGGAGATTACTTAAATGTGTCAATTAAAGTGTTAGTGCTTCCATAAACCAAATGTTTCTTTAATGTAGTAGTTATTTGTCTCTGTATTTAAATGAATTATTTATCTTTTGAAATTCTATAACAGATGGTGCTGGAATGTTACATACAAAACATTTGGGAATCATTTTCTATCAATGGATGTAGGTGTTTATTCTTTCCCCTGACAAAAGCAGGTTTCTGATTTAAAGATTTCACTCTTGCATTGCAGTTTAAATAGCATTTTAGCAAAGGGATTTCTGTACACCTAATGACAACTATTTTTTGCTCAGTTTCACACAGTCATTGAGGCAAACCTACTTAATTTTTTTCCTGGCCTTCTGCTTCTACCAATGAGGTGGATGAATCACAGCATTGTCTAACATTGTGAAAGTGCATACAGCGCTGTACATCACAACACAAGTGCTGCATACTTGTGGTTCTTTACTAGGCACCCAAAATAACATTAATTCCTTCTTAATCTAATCCTGACTTACAATATATTACTTTTCATAACTTCCAATGACCCTATACTTGATAAGTGGGTTCCAAAATGGACAGGTGGGCTTTTATAATCTGTTAAATGAAAACATTTGGTGAAAATATTTATATTTCATAATAACTCTACAGATATTTCTCCTCTTTTACACTGCACAACACAATATTTCCTAAATCAGTAAGTTACAATATGTGCAGGGGTTTCAACCCAAGTAGATAATTATTCTGCAATTAAAAAAATAGACAAGCTACAGATATTTAGTTCTTCTGTACAGTTAGGTCAGGACTTTATTTTAATCTTTGCTTTATATATATATATTTTTTAATTTGGAAAATGTTAAATTTGAAATGGTGTCAGGATAGTTACTGTGGCCACTTCAAGGATCAGGCATCTGAGATTCGAATTCAGTGTCTGGCCATTTTCCGTGTAGATTTTGCACATTCCTCCTTTGTTTGCTTGGGTATGCTTCCTCCTCCCCAAAGATTTGCAGGCTAGTTTAACAGGGAACATAATTTTTACTATATTTGTTAGAGAACTTGATGTAATGTACAGACATGCTGGTCAAAACAAATCCTTAGACCTTTACAGCAGAGCTGCTATAAATGTTGTGCTTTCCGCATATGCTTGTTAATAACATCAGGCACGTGAAATTTTTCAATTCAGTTAATCAGACTATTCTTAAGCAAAGAGTCTGACTGCAGTATTGAAAGACATTAATATAACGCAAGTTTAGTCAATTTCACGTTTGCAGATGAGAAGAGGTGAGATTCCAGGTCTGTTCATACTGGCTCTTTACAGTACTTATTAAACAGAAACTTATGCTGTGCAAACAATGTCAAGTTTATGATCCATCCATGCATTTATTTTCAAGGTTGTGATATCCAAGTACTTGCTTGTGAGAGGCTGGAGTTTATCCTTGCAGTCCATCACAAGACAAACTTAACCCCATGCCTGCATCGCTTTCATGACTGATTTTTGTTTCTTGATGCTTGCAGATGACAATAAATTCACAGAAGCAGTCGGGGTGTTACTCACCTGGATTGACCGGGGGGAAGTAAACCGCCGCTCTGCAAACCACTTCTATTCAATGGTCCAACTGGCAAACAGCCATGTCCGCAGACTCATGAATGAGAAAGCAGCACATGAAGAGGAAATGGAGCTTGCCAAGGAGAAGTTCAAAAATGCGCTGTCTGGAATCTTAACACAATGTAAGTTGTGAATTTCAACAGATAACTTACAGTAACAATTTATGGTAGCTTACTATCTCTGCATTTGTGTTCATAAGTAAGACCGTACAAAATTAAAGAAGTGAAAACCAAATATAGTAATTTGTGATTTATATCATTCAGGTAAGTGTTATATATCTGCAGTACCAGTTGACCTAAAAATTAAGTGGATTCATAATCCCAGTAAATTAAGCCAGATCTAAATTATGGAATACAGAGAGTAGTTTAGCTTTCATCAGATATAAATTTAAAAATTTTCTATACATTTGTTAAATCTTCAGAATTCACTTTATATACAAACCCAAATGTAGGTCTTAATTTATATCTCTTGAGACTGTACTATTTTAATTTTATTCAGAATCCAACAGCTTTCAGATGTGTTTTTATAAGGGAACAGAATAAAGCAGATCAAGCACATCCAGTTAGCTGCTGCTTTATGGTTGATACAAGATAGCATATACAGTATGTATACATTACAGCTATGATGGAGCAATAAATAGGGTAGACCATATGGTGAAAGCAGCATGTTGCATTTTTTTAAAGTCACGTCAAGAAAGATTAAAATAAATGTGGAATTTTACTCATGCTTATATAGAGAACAGAAATACTTGGCATCATCTAGATTATGTAAATATTCATGCTACTTTGCCTTTGGCTATGATAATGATCAAGCATATGATAAGAAAGTAACAATGGCTATTAAATTGGAGTTGTGGCATTGACTATTCAGATATAATTCCTACATCTTACAGTGTATTTAAGCTCCTAGTGTGCTTGATATTTGCTCATGCAGACCATAAACTGTGCACAAAAGAAAATCTCCAGTGTTAAATTAACCCTTAATAATGTACATATAAGAATATTGTTTTCATATATACTGTACACTTTCAAAAGTTAATTTAACATTGGACATTTTGTTATATTAAAGGAATTCTACAAAAATACGGTCATTTATAATAATATTATTGTATAAGTGCAAAATGTTTATAATTATTATTTCCTGTAGTGCAATAATGTGTCTGCCATTGCTTGACCTTATCACAGTCAAAAGCGGTGCTTAAGTACAATTCAGTAATAAACTAAATGGGTAAGTAATGGCAGCAGTCTGGTATGTCTGGTCAGCAGTCAGTTACCAGGAGTTGAGTAATCTCATGGATCACCTGAAGCAGGTAGGTCTGTCTTACTATTCAAGTTCCCATTTTGTATTCTCTGCCTTTAAATAGACATAAAACCACCTTTGTTTCATCACAACCGTGAATACCTAGAGTGTATGTGGAAGAAAAAAAAATGTGAAAAAATAACTGAGTGTGTTTTCTCATGGCAAAACTTTTTAGTACGTAGTATGTGCCATCTTGTCATACTTAAGTGTATGTCAACACTATGCATGGTGTAGTAATTATGAAACAAAAGAATACCACTTTTACTGCATAGCATAATAAAAGATTTAAATCAATAGAAGAAAAAGATAACACTAGTGGCTAAAAATGAGTGACTCAGTTTGCTGGTTAAATTTTCTGTTGCATTCCTCACATGCGTTGATGTTGAAAATATGTGGACTCGCTGCAAAGAAGGACAAGGAACCAATTTGGGATATTATGCAGAATAACAACTTAGTGAAAAATTTATTTTTATTTAGGTGTTCTTTAAATATCACATTAAAATTCTCCAGCCTTTATATTTTTATTTGAAACAAAATACAGAGATTTTTTTCAAGTGTAAATACTTCTGTTAAATCAGTCCCATACAATGTTTTATTAAAATGTAGATATTGATATAGGTATCTATGCTGGTATGCAGTTGCATCATTCTGACAAGATTTAGTTTCCACACATTAACTTGTGGCCTCAGGGATTGTTATGTTTTTTTTTCTTCCATGTCCCCTCTTAGGTTCTATACATTACAATGTCTTTAATTAACCATTGACATAAAAAAGCATGGTCATATAAATGGGTGCAGCAATTCAAGAATTGGAACAAATAAGAATGGGAAGATAGTTTTGTTTTTCCTTCAAATGAAAATTCTACTGTAGATAAATTTTATATTTGTTATGTAAAGGATTTAAATACTAAAGCATTAGTCTGATATATTTTGAAGAGGCAGAATTACAATAGGTCCACCTGTTTTCACAAAATACGGATTATTCACTTTTATTTGCAGAATATACATTGGCATGCAGGACATCATGCCAGAGTATCAATAATTGTCCCTTATCAGGATGAAGAGTGAAGTCAGGTAAAGGTGGTACAGGACAAGGCTAGAACGATAGTGTCAGTATCGTCTATGTGTAATATGTATTTCTGTACTATTTTGGAAATTATTCCAAACTTTATTTAATTAAAAGTTGATTTTATACAGTGTTTCCATTCATTGGTTGTTGTTTTGCTGTATTTTTACTTTCACATTTTACATCTGAGGATGCTTCCTTGTTACATCATGTTGCTGTGCATGTTGTGCCAGATGATTTGGCATATTTAAGAACCAGGGTTACATCAAAGATTTAGTAGGGACTTTATATACAAAAAGGAAAGTCTCTCTTTTAAATAATGAAAAGAAAGATTTAATAAGAAAGCATTTTTTTGATTAAGAACTACAGATTACTTACTAGGTATTGAAGATTTAAAATTCTGGTTTGCCCCTCTAATGAATGTGCCCTCAATCAATTGACCCCCTGTTGTTCCAAGACTGTGATATTTCTTTGGTAATTTCAAATATCTGCCACCAATTTGTAGCAATTCACACTTTTCAGCTTGAAATTATTCTCTCTTTTTTCATGCCTACAAGGCTGAAATAGTGAAAATGAGGCATACACTGGCATTGGCAGCACATGTTATTGAGTCATTGGAAGAGATAAGGCAACTTCAGAGGACAGTAACAGACAGGGGCACTTGATTTGTGTGAAGTAGAGGAATGTTCTGGGAGAAAAACGTGCATTGTTCCCCTTGGACAATAGAGTAGAGGCAACCCAGAATTTGGCAAGGCTTCTGCTAGTGTGACAGACAGAGAAAGAGAGAATAAGGATATGGTGAAAATACTAAAGGTGACAGCAGTACCTGCCTGCTAGAGGTTACATGGCTATAGAAGGAAACAAATGGAAATGTACATTGCCTCAGACACAGTAGTATGGGCAGGAAGGGAAGTTGTCTTGAAAGTCTGGATCTTTAGCTCAGGAGAGAGAGAGGTTGGGAGTATGTGCTGATAGTGTGTAGCTGCACCCACCACACGACAAACCACCTTGATTGGGACACAAGTGCAGAGGGTGACACTTCAGCACCACACTGGAACAGTGTGAGTTTTTTTTTGGTAGCTGGAGTGCCAGTCCTGCCACCAACCCCCAAGTTTTCCTTGTAAGTTGGAGGACCTGTGTGCAGGGCTGGGTACAGATTAATGTCATACCCTTGATGAAGCAATTGTAGGTTAGGGGTCTTGCTCAAGGGCCTAAAGCACAGAGAAAAAAAGAAAAAAAAACTGGTGCCCGCTCACAACTCCATCCTTCCCTTGTGGTGATTATACCGATTATACAGTCTGTTTTTTATATCTTCCTCCTTTTATATGGGTTTAGGTACTCTGTGACAGAACCCCATTCATATTAAGTTCAAGACTAGACATTCTGAAGTGACTGATAACACCAAATACCGGAATCAATATGACATTCAGCCTTCTTTATAGTATTCCATTGTATCAAGTGTATTTTAGTCTCTTTCACAGAAAAAAAACCTAAACCCCTGAACCTTCTTTATTCATTACAGGGTTTAGGGAAGTGGATCATTGACGTGGCAGCCCAAACTGAAAATGTAAAATGAAATTAATGCTTAGATTACGTGAAAGTACTGTCATAAAATTATGATCATTATCCCTTGCACTATTATTGTGAAGTAAGTGGCTGATCTTTGTCTTGTAAAACATGGGACAATATTTTTGAAATAGGGGGCATTATGCAGCAACAGTCCTTCTATGATATAATTTTATCCACTCAGTAGGTCCTCAGAAACACTCATAGAGTATCTAGTAGGTGCAAAGTGTTACAGAAAGAACACCATTTGCTTCCCTTTGTTATTTGTTCCAATTGTAATGATCTGTCAAGTAAGTAATGTTATAAACTTCTTTACCATTTTTCTGTTTTATTTTGTAAAATAACTTTTTTGAATGTTTTAAATGTTACTGTTGATTTATAAATGTGACAAAATATTTAAGTAATTGTCTGTTAGAGACTGAGTTTAGATTGAGTTTAAGTAGGTAAAAAATAAGTTTTAGCTCATAACACTCCATTTATTAACTTTTAATGTTTTAATGAAAACATTACTTTAAAGTCTTAACAGTATTTTATTTTACTTGTTTTTAGAATATTCTTTTAGGTAAGAAATCATTTTAAAAGATGGAGTATTAAATGTATAACAGACTTCACATTGTTCTGTAAATTGTTTAACTTATGATGTAGAAGAGCTAGTAACATATAATAGCCATCTAATTTTAAAGATTTGCATGTAATTGTTGTAGCTGTTTTAAGAAAATTGTGTTTTAATGGTTTTGGATAACTTGCATGGAGAATTACTGCATTGTTTAATCAGTCAGTTTACTTTTAAAAGCATGAATACTGACGAGCATCTTTATAGAAGCTGGTCTTTTTTGTCCATCTTTTTTCACCAAAACCTAAATTAACTAATGTGTTTTACCAAAACCATGTCCACTGTCAACTGTTTTATAATTTGTGACTAATATTAAGACAATTTGATGTAAGTTTGGTCAGTCATGAAGGAACAGTACCTACACTTAATGAAATGTAAGTACATGAGATATACAAGACAGTAGCTTAATGACGGTTTGAACTAATTTACTGAGGACACCTATGGAGCTATTGGTGTCTCTTCTTGCTTTTTAGTTTTGAGCAAAACGTAAATGGCTTGTCTTGTTTGACTTCCTTATTCACTAAAGTTGAGCAGATTGTGGCTGTTTTCAACGCTGCTACCAGGCAAAAGGCATGGGACCATTTCTCAAAAGCACAGCGCAAGAACATAGACATTTGGCGAAAGCAGTGTGAGGTTGGTAACTTTATTAATTTACAATTTTCTTTTATGATTCCACAGCAGAACTACACTCTGCAGAGGATAATGTTGGGAAAGGTTTTTTTGTGTTTGATTTACTGATTTCTTTTCCCCACTTGCTTTTTGCAAAATTCTAAAAAATGGTAACACTGCAGTCTAAGGATCCCTTTTAAATATGTATCACAACCTATTGACAAGTGCCTTTTGCTACAGCAGTTGTTTAGCCTATAAAACTTTAATGTTATATTTAAATTCTCCATAAATGCTATATTACAGAACTCATCCTATGAATGGCACAGTAATATTTTAGAACAACAGGGTGAGCCAAAAAGATGTACCACATTTCAAACATTTATTCTACAAAAGCGCTACAAGATAAAATAAATTTCATTACAGCACAAGAAAGGGTATACAAAATAGATTTTTTTCACTGTGTTTAAAAATTGATGTTTTCAAGGTGGTGGTCATTATTAGCAATACACCCTTCAAGACGATTTCTGAATGCTTGTATGACTCATTCGGCCATTTAAGGAGAAATAGTGGCGAATAGCATCCTTAAGGTTTCAAGGTTTTGAGGTTAGAGTGTGTATACCTTCCACATGAGATAGCCCCAGAAGAAGAAATCGCATGGAGCGAAATCAGATGAACGTGAAGGCCATCCGACATCGCCACGCAGGGAAATCAGCTCCCCCAGAAACATCTTCCGTAAAACTTGCATGGATCTCCACGCCATATGAGCTGTTGCTCCATCCTGTTGAAACCAGGCATCCACCCCATCCATTTCATCCAGTTGGGACCTCAAAAAGTTCTCTAACACTTCAATGTAATGTTCTGAAGTGACGGTGACTGTTGCTCTCCTCTCCTCAAAAAAGTAAGGGACTACAATGCCAAATTCTGCAACAGCACACAAAACTGTAACATGCTTACTGTGCAGTGATCTCTGATGAAGTTCACAAGGGCTGGTTTCAACCCAATAGCGAAATTTTTGCTTATTTACGCAACCATTCAAATGGAAATGTACCTCATCGTTGCACATGATGATGGCATCTCGATGAACGGTTTGTAGAATGCTTGCGCACAACTCTCTACGGCTCTCCCAGTCTGTCTCGGTGAGTTCTTGCACTACCATCATTTTGTATGGATGGAAATTAAGGTCCTCATGCAAAATCTTCCTCAAAGACATGCTGGAAATGTCTAAGGCAGAAGCAGGCTTGCGCGCTGAACGTCTAAGAGAGTGCAAAATTGATGCCCTTACAGCTTGGATGTTTTCAGGCGTTCGTACAGTCCGATGATGGCCTGGAGATTTTCTTTTCAATGTTGTACCCATCTGTCAAAAATGAGCCACCCACTCAAGAATTGTTTTCTTATTTGAGACATCACCGTTAGGAGGAATGCTGAAGTATGTTTGGAAGCTGCGTTGTGTAGTGATGATGGTTTCGTTGTTTTTGAAGAATGCTTCGACAGCAAAAGCATAGTGCACACCGGACCAAGGCATGTTACCGACTGAAAACTACAAGTGGTCGCCTATCAAATGACCCCAACCCACTCGGCTGCCTCTGCCTTGCACATTGACCTTGAGAAATGTGATATTTCATTTTGGCTCACCCTGTGTATTCTAACCATGTAGTTTGACTCTGCGAAATACACAACATGGCTAAATGTGAGTAGTTATTAAGGTGATTTTACATAGTCCACACAATCCCAGTCATTTATCATTTCTTAAAAGGTAATCAAGTCCCAGTGAAGGCTGTACAGTACTTTTATGCATCTAAAAGGTGGGTATATTGCATTCCTTTGCTTGTGTCATTATCATTACTGTTAACTTTATTATAGGTTTCTATTATAGGACCGAATAGTTACTAAAAGATAAGTAAGTGCATTGGCGGGAAACACTTTAATTCAAGGACACTCCACATGTAGTCTTGCATTTCATGTATCAAACAAATTTCTTTTATAAAGCGCACTGTATTCATTTTTTTAAAAAGTACAAGTTTTAAAATATATAAATGTGTTTCTTGTGGGACTGCAAATATTAAGTACCATTAATAGTTCAAATCTTCCACTGCACAGTGGAAATGAAAACACTAATTAAGAAAAGAACAAATTCACTTTTTTCTAAATCATGATGGAGCCACTCATGTGGACAGAAAGTTATCCCATGTATAACGCTCATCTTAGGGTGTTTCTTAATAAATTAACCTATTACATATAATTCTGTAATTCATATAATGCAAGACATTAATGACACGATAACAGTAAAAACGTTTGTATTATAAGTGTGGCAGGTTGCAAGGATTCCATAGATACATGTGAAATTAAACTTAAAGCAGTGTTCTTTTTGGGGGGATTTTATGTAGTGTGACTTCTATCAAATTACATTATGGGATAGTATAAGCTATAGAATAGTCTGTCAAACATGCAGTGAGGTATGGTGAGGTTCATGGCTGGTGAGGCGCTGACTCCTTCAGAGTCAGATTTACAAATATATGTAGCTACCCAAAAAAGTAGCTTATTCACTATTCAATTGATGCAATGCATGCACATTGACTACTGGTTATGTTTCATATCTCATCAGCATTCTTTACACACAGATAGGTATGGTACATATTTGGCTAAGAAAGAGCGTTACATTTATAGTGGCGAGAGAGAATGGTGAGAGCACATTTGCTCAGCCCTCCATGTGTTCTAAATTTGCCGTTGGAATTCCAGAATTCATAATCATTCAATACAAATGGAAGTATAGACAGGTGTACAAAAAAAAACGGATTCTAATTTTGACCTTAATTGAAATATTTAAATGTTTTTAAAGCTTTTAATTCTGATGCTTTTATTCAGTTTTAATACAGACTGTTCAACAAAAGGATAACAAGATAAACAAAATAATATTTTATTTAAGGTCAAAATTCAGTTTTTAAATATTAGATTGTTTTATTTCTCAGTCTGATCCCATTTTTTCTAAAATTGAAAACCGTTTATGGTCTTATCTTTATTTGTAAATGAAGTCCATGCCCCTATCTTTCTCCACAAAAATCTCCCTCACTTTCTTGTAAAAGTCCACCTAATTTTCCTTTAGTTTTAAAAGTCTTAATCTTCCATTTTGGCAGTCAGTCGGAATTAAAAATTAAAAATAAACGGACCTCTGCAGTGCACTTGACTTTCTGATATCGCTAACTTATTGGCATCGAGAGCCTCTGCATAGAACAGCAGCAACAAGCACCTGTTGGGCTCACATGCGCCCCCTTCGGTGTGGCACAGTACTGTCTGCCTCCCCTTGTGCCTTTTCACTGCGGTTTTATGTCAGATCAGCAAGACTAAATATGTCACATACATTCATTAAAGATATTAGCTAGACTGTGGAAAGTCATGGTAAATAATAAATGTGTCTGCAGACCTTATATTGGCGATATACAGAGAGACAGTAATAGGCACGCGCCAATTGTATGCTTCAACCCAGTGTGTGAGGGGGAGAGCAGTCCGAGGTGAGGCTCAGCTCATCGCTGCCATACCTCGCATTTCTCCCTTATATTTGAACAGGATATGCACCAATTCAGTGATTTTGACTATAAAAATGATCAAAATTATTGGAATCATAGAGAAAGCATATTTATAGCACAGACCAGTGGACAATTTTATGTTATCATTATTAGTTTTTTTTACTTTTCATGATGACAGGCGAGGCTCTGCCTCACTTGCCTCCCCTGACCGCACCTCCCTGCAAACATGATAGTTTTATCGATTGAAGTATACAATATAAATTGCAATGATACATTTTCAGGGTCAGAGTTTTTCTCAGTAATGGTAACAAGGCAGAAACTGACCTTGAGGCAGGATGTTAATTCACTGAAGGATACCCAGTCACCCACACACCCTTCCTCATTCCTATCAGGTCATTCAGTTTGCATGCTTGTCTTTGGAATGTCAAGGAAAGTGGAGGACTACAGAAAGTCCACAAAGACATGGGAAGAACATCCAAGGCAGCAGTGCACTATTTGTGATATAACTACAAATAACAGTGCTCCCCCCAAAGAAGTGCACATAAGATTAATTGGTGACTTTAAATTAGTTAGTGTGTCTGAGGGTTTAAATGGTTCCTGCCTAGTGCACAATACTATCAGAAAAGGCTTTGAATTCTCTACTCAGTCACTGCATCCTTATCAGTGATCTAGCACTCTGTAAAGTTTGTACACAGTGTAGTTGAACATTACAGAGAAATAAACATGCATGTCATAAAAAATATTTTAAGAATGAAATACTCAGATCATAGAAATTATTTATATTCTGTACTGTATTATGTCCTTTATTTTGACACTTTTATCACTCATATATTGCACTGGATTTACAGTTGGATCCTTAAACTAAACTGTTACCAATTTTTGAATGAAAAAGTCTGTGCTGGATGTACTTTTTATCAAACATTTTTGTTAAATATGTATGTCTAATTCTTTGGATTCTTAGTAACCAAATGTATTGTATAAGGTAATAATTCAATGGGAGTGTTTTAAAATTTTGAGAAATGTGATTTTTAAAAATGTTGATAAATTCTCACAGTTAACAAATTATTATATCCTTTTAAGTTACATTTGCAATTAATATATAACTAATTTTGAAATAATGAATTTTAATGATATCTTAATTATAATGTTAACAGTGTTGCCAGTTTAATTCAGTCTTCTTTCTCTATATCTTAATAATGGTTTAAATGTAGCATTTTCTTAACATGAATTATTTTTATCTTTAGCATTTGAGGGCAGCATAGTGGTGCAGTGGGTAGCACTGCTGCCTCACAGATTCATATTCCCACTATTTCTGCATAGTTTTTCATTTTGATACTCTGGAACTCCATCCACATCCTAATAGAGGCTGAAATTAGGTTCACTAGGGATTTCAAATTAGCTCCTGCATAAGTTTAAGTGTGGGTGTGTGTTTAAGTGGGCCCTGCATTGGAGTATCAACCTATCCAGAACTGTTTCCTGCCTTGCTCTTAGTGCTGTCAGGAGAGGCTCTGATACCCTGAATTAGACTAAACAGGTTTAAGAATGTTGTCAGCTGGTGTTTTGTAAAAATAAAGAACTGTTTTAAACTTCTGATATAATATATTTAAAAATTAAATTAGAGAAATGAAGGGAACAGTTGTTAGCACTGCTGTCCCCTGGTTCCTGGATTAACTTGTTGGCCTGGTCACTGTCTGGAGTTAACATGAATGGGTATTCAAGTATTTTCTTGCAAATCTCAAAACTTTACATGTTGGTTTAAATAGCTTTCTATGAGTGGGTCCTTTGATGGACAGACCGCTCCATGCAAAGAGGATTAACAACTTGGAACCAGGGCTCACTGCATCCCCAAAATTAGACCTAGTAAATTTAATAAATGAATGAATTTAAAAACTGCAATAGAGTGGCACAGTAGCTAGGTCTTTTCCTTTGCAGCACCAGGGATTTGGGTTAATTTCCCAGACTGGTCACTGTCTTTTGTGTACAATTTACACATTTTTCATGTGTCCACCTGAGCTGCCTAGTTCTTAACATTTTATATTTGTATTACGTTAATGAGCATTTCTGAACTGGGCCATACAGCTGTGTGTATAAGTAGGCACTAAGTTTAGACTATAGGCTGGGTGGTTGAGAATATCTGTATCATTTTTTTTGCATGATGTTTCTGGTTTGCTCATCTATGTAAGGAAGCAAACCTTCATTCAAAAAAAGAACAGCCTCCAGATGATTTCTTCTCCATTTTTTAAGAAATGGCTGTTTTTGGCATATCACTACATCTGTTAATGTAGCCTCTCTTCTCTCTTCATCCTTTGTGGATATTAATAGACATACATCCAGGTTGATGACTCAGTAGCAACTCACACACACTGACAGCAAGGTCAGCATCAGTGGGGTCCAGATCCCCCACATTAAAGTTCACAATGTTGTGAAGTTTCAAAGCTGTAAACACCCTTTAAAGCAGCCTCTTATTACATTTTCAGAGTACATAAATGAATAAATAAAAAATATAACAAAAGGGCCTACCCCATCCATGACCCTGCTTAGGATTAAACAGGCTTAGAAGATTTTATGGTATAGTATAATAACAACGGGATGAAAGGTATAATCAGAATTAAATCACAAGACACTGTGGCACTCAAAGACAAGCTGTAGATGTCCAAGATATGTTATTATTTGCAGACCTCAGTTAAATGTTACTTTTTTAGCATATATACTGTACATGATATAACAAAATAATTCCTGTACACATTGGCTGAGGTATCTCTGTCTCACAAGATGTGTTTTTTTAACTCTGTGAAAAACACAAACCTATTTTTGCCATTGTTAGGAGGACTTAGAAATTGCTTTACACTAATACTACCTCACTATAATGCAGTCACAGTCTGCATTCCTGTAAGTGGCAAGCAGATAAAAGCCTCTGGCGATATCCTGCAAATAGTGCACATGTGTTTGGCTGCATTTCCTATTGAGCAACGATTAGTGATCAACCCCAAATGAGTTGCACAACCTTAAAAGGAAGGTTACATTGAAAAATCATTTGGGGAGTATTTGAGCCGAAGAACAGTTGTTAAATCAATGGATTTGTAGACTAAACAAATCACGATAGTGCAAAAAGGAGAGTCATATATAACTTCGTACAAAATAATTAGCAATACCTAAATGCCTGAGCCTTGGGATTATTTTCATTTAATTTTGATATCCATAAAAGTGTAAAATGTAGAGATAGGAAATTGTACTACAAATAAAATTTGTACAACAGTTTCTGTAAGAGCATACTATTTAAAGAAAATGCTTACTATAACTATTCAATATCCTCATGGTTTCTACTTTGACCTCTTTGTTTATTTTAAAATATTTGTTTATTGAGTAATGCTAAAGCTGTATTTAGTTAATCTTGATATCTTGAAGGCAATGCGCATTGTGTAGAACTATCAGTTGCAAATGATTTGTTAGTCTGGGAACAGTAATATTAGTTTGGCCCTTTTTGATGTTTTGTTAAAGTTTAAAAATTCCTGATTATGTTTCTTTAGGCATGCATTAATTTTACTTTGAGAAACAATAGGCACTAAACAAAGAAAAAAAGTGTAAACATCTTTTTGTTTTAATTTTGAAAATAGTTCACCCAAAACTGAAAGAATCTTTTATATCATGAGTAATGGAATCTTCACTTTTCAGTTCATTTGTATTTCTTTCCATTATGTTGTAGATTAGTATTTAAGCCTTTCAATTGTAAATTAAATGTTTAGATGCTTCATAGTTCACTCTTCAGCCAGTGGCATAGCTAGGGGCGGGTGGAGGTGGCGGTCCACCCCAGGTGGCACATTTTTGGTGTCGGCAAAAGGCTCAGTACAATTCGTGTGTAAGCAGCAGGGTTCGGAAAAATATCACTGATGAATGATAAAAATAAAATTCTCTGATTTTTATCCTCAAATGCTTCAAAAATAATAAATAAGACTGTCCTTCTGTGACAGCTTCAGACACAGCAGTTGAAATTTATGAGGCAATAACAAAATAACAATAACACAAATAAACATAAACATTACACCGATAATTTCTAGGAAAATAAACAACTAATTTACAGTTTATAATTTTGTTTCGTTATCAATCTGAATGCGTTCTTGCTCTGCGCAGAAAACATCGCCACCTATCACTTGTACACTACACTGGTTCTGGTTTTCACAGCATAATTATATTAAACTAATAATTAGAACACGGCTTATCAGTGCGCCTATACTGTATTCTTGTCTAGTTGATGCTTATAAATAATTTTATATGGAAAAGTATTGCTTTTCTCTATATGTGAATACATCTATGCAAAATTTATCTTAATTTGTCTCTATACATCATTTTAATTTTCTATTTAAATAGGTTAATATATTCAGATATGTTGGAGGGCAGCAAATTGAAGTACTGCCCCACCCTAAGCAGCATGAACTCTAGCTATGCCACTGTCTTCAGCTTACATTGAACCTTCTTGTTAGGTATACTGTATATATGTGCTTTTAACATTTCTCATTCATTTTATTTCTTAAGTATTGTAAGTCAAAGGAACTCCACTGCCCTTTTTCTACTATAATTAAACTCCTCCAACCTCCTTCAACAGATGTTTCCAACTCTGCAGAGCAATGCAAACTGTTCATCCAGTCTGTCAATCTGCATTTCTGCCCGATCCTTTCCACTCCATTTATTTTTTTTTATTTTGTTCAAGTTCATATTGCATTCTACCATGCTACATCTCCATTTATTCTGCTCATGTCACTGAGCTGCTTAGAAAAGCAAGGTCCTTTTTCAGCCAGCTTGACTGTTCCTATCTTCTTTTTCCTGAATATATTAATAAATCTTCTTTTAATGCTTCCGTTATCAAATCATTTATTTCAGTTCAGGATTACAGGGACGTAGAGTCTATCTCACTAGCTTCAGGTGTAAATCAGAAGTCTACATTGGACGGGGAATGAGTACATTGTAAAGCACAATCATGCAGACACCTACAGTCACTCACACTGGGTAAAGTGTCACCAGGTAATCTAACATGCAAGCACTTCAGAAGCTGACGGAGAGCAACCTACACAGACAAAGGGAGAACTTGGAAAACTTCACACAAATATGTTTGTATTTAATTTCAGTTGCTGGAGCTGTAAGATAGCAGCTTGAACCACCATGTCCCTATACCATCCTACTGTAAACTTTAATGTAGTAACATGCATACTTCATCTGTTTATTTCTCAACTCTCAAGACAGTTTTAAAGTTGCCTTTTTGAAACTATCCACTCTACCATCCAATCACTATACCATACTGAGAAAGCATAGGTAAATGCCATGATGGACACCTTCCTTTCCACTGACACACGACTTAATCATAATCTTAATCATCCTTCTTATTCTAGACAGCAACACAGCTATTGATGGTTAAACATTATAGCTTGTTTCGTGCTTTCATAAGCTTATGCCTCAAGTATTGCAATGCTCTTTTGAATTCTAGTGAAACCCTAACCAGACCACAGTATTTTCAAAATTTGTTCCTGAAACATTTACACATACTAAATGATCAAATGTGTCAGAAACTCCAGCAACCCATTTATGTCATATCCATAATAAATGTCTGACTCTCCTCTAAGACATAACAGGTTGTTTAGGACTGAGCCATGTAATGTAAATTATGTATTACTATTCAACAAAATCTCTGTGGTTGTAATTAATTCTCATTATTCAAACCTAACTGGAATCTATTCACATCTTATTTCCCCTTTAAATAATCGTCACCCTCATCTCCCTTTAGAATCCCTCATCTACTTTGACGTATGGCCTGGGTTTCAATTGCTTTTACATTTTGATTTTAAATTCTTACGTATTTTTTCAGTTTTAAAAAGTATCCTTCAGAGTAAAATGGTGGTATATTAATAAGTTCATTCATAATATAGTGTAATATGTATTGTATACTGTATATGCTGTAGTAGTAATATGATTCAGGCTTCACAATGCAATATTTTGACAATAAAAAATTTTCATAAAAGGTGTGTATTGCATGTTTAGTGTTACTTATTATTAGATATTCATAAGCCAAAACACTTCAAAATAAATTACAATCATTGTGCAAATACACAAACTTTAGCACAAGGTTTTGTAAGTTTTTCATTTTTATTACAATAAAATGGCCTCAAATATTAATATAAAATATTTGCATCACAGTAACATAAGAATTTCACTGCACACTTTACAAAATATAAAAATGACACTATTCATCCATCCATTTTCTAACCCGCTGAATCTGAATACAGGGGTCTGCTGGAGCCAATCCCAGCCAACACAGGGCAGGAATCAGTCCTGGGCAGGGTGCCAACCCACCACAGGACACACACACCAAGCACACACTAGGGCCAATTTAGAATCACCAATCCACCTAACCTGCATGTCTTTGGATTGTGGGAGGAAACCAGAGTGCCTGGAGGAAACCCACACAGACACGGGGAGGACATGCAAACTCCACGCAGGGAGGACCCGGGAAGCGAACCCGGGTCTCCTAACTGTGAGGCAGCAGCGCTACCACTGCACCACCGTGCCGCCCCGACACTATTCATGTATGTTATAAATGTATCTTTTTATTTTCTGAGTTAATATCCAACAATGGCTGTCCTTTTATTTCCTGAATAATCGCCTTATTGACCTGTTAGCTGGAGGTCCTGACTAGATCTATCAAGACCTTAAGATGTTTCTTTTTAAGAAAAATGAAATGTGAACACTCTAAAGCAAAGACCTCTCTCCTGTGACAATATTCCCCACAGTAGAAAACATTCATTCATTGGGTACAACCATTGCAGGGACAGATCTCTACTCTGACCAGAAAAGCAAACGTTGAAAATTTGGCTGGTAAACAACTGATATTGAGAGGAGTGCAAGAACCGTTGCTATATGATACATCTTTGCTATAATATACCTGTATTTCTGAATCAGCATCAGTGCATTTGGTGTATCATGTTTCAAGAACTCGTGCTCACATTCGTGGTTTGTGGGAGATGCCATTTGAGCATATCGTAAAAACAGTTCTAGGTTGGTTTCCTGGTCCCAGAAGAGGTCAATTTGAAAACAATCCTGTGGCGGTAGTTATACATTTATGAAACAATGTTGTGATTCACTGTACTCATTTGAGGAAGTGACTCACAAAATGAAGTCTGTGTTCAATGCATTTAACATTCAGTCCAAGCCCACTTTCACATATGGTGATGCCCATATTGTGCACCAACAATTTTCTTCATATCTTATGGCTCCGCCAAAGTGCAGGTAGTTTATCATGTTATAGCTTAATCCTGTTTCCTTAATCAGATTTTTAAATTCCCTGCTTTTGATGTAAGCTGTTTTCTTTACCTTTGTATTTGATTTCAATCTTGTGGTAATATTATACAATACATGCATTTCCATATTTTGCACTGGCAGCATTCTGTATCACAAAATTTGATATAATGAAATATATGTAAATATACTGTATATTGTCACTGTATATATCAGGATAAGAGTTGCACAAATAAAATGGTTATTGAAAAGCACTCTTTATTCTTGAGGTTGTAGAAGCAGACCTGAAAGTCTTTCAAAACAAAAGTCAAACTTAATTAATTTATTACAACAATTTGCTTCCTGGGTCCTCCCTGCATGGAGTTTGCATGTTCTCCCTGTGTCTGCGTGAGTTTCCTCCGAGTACTCTAGTTTCCTCCCACAGTCCAAAGACATGCAGGTTAGGTGCACTGGTCATCCTAAATTGTCCTTGGTGTGTGTGTGTGCCCTGTGGTGGGCTGGCGCCCTGCCCAGGGTTTGTTTCTTTCCTTGCGCCCTGTGTTGGCTGGGATTGGCTCCAGAAGACCACCGTGACCCTGTAGTTAGGATATAGCGGGTTGGATAATAGATGGATGGATATTTATACAGAGAATATAGCTCAAATTGCTTTACAAGATGTCAAAGAATTAAAATTAAATTAGGCAAGAATAAGTATTAAAAAAGAAATCAATACAAGCTAACATAACATAAATATATAATTAGTAGAAAAGTAGATTCTAATATATAGTATTGTATTCTAAGCCTCTAAAGATGAGTATGTTGATAAGGTCACATGGCCGGGAGAACAAAAAAAAAAAATCCTGTTAAGCTGGAGAAAAAAACAAAATCTGCAGGGATTCCAAGGCCAAAAAACTACCCAGCACCACTGGGTATTCAACTCAACATAGATGTCCTTTAGTTATTCCTCATTGTTTCCAGTCTTTGTTCCAAATGATTTGATGCAGTAGGTCTTGTGGAGAGCTGGGGCACCCACCTTCATTTGAGAATCACAGGAGGCTGCAGAGAGCCTTGATTAAGGTTAACTGGAAGAGAAAGCAAAGAAGAGTAGAGATTAGTAATGACTGCATATCTCTGAAGAATACAGTAGTTGTATACATTTTTATTCTATTAGGAACACAACCACATTGAAGCTAAGAAAGAGCCAAATTTAAAAAGTGTTTTTCAAAATGATCCACAATGTTAACCTGGGATATTTCTATTGACAAAGTATTCCAGATATCTGGTCCATAACTGCAAAAGGCTGCTTCACCACTTATTTTATTTCATGCTTAGCTCTTAGAATAATAAGCACACAATTATCAAAAGGACTAAGATTACAACTTGGAATTTAGGTAGATAGGCATTCTTAAATATAGGAAGAAGCAAGATAATTTAAGCTTTAAATACCATTAGTAGTCAATTCTAAAGGACAGGGGTAACCAGCAAAGGTGATAAAATGGTGAGATGTGCTCAGATTTTCTTTTCTGATTAAGATTCAAGCTGCTACATTCTGCATTAAATGCAACTGATTGATGTCTTTCTTTGATATTTCTGTTAAGAGTGCACTGCAGTATTCTAGTTGACTAAAAACAAAAACATCATTCAATTTGTCATTATCTTACAGTGTTGTAAAATGTCTAACTTTTGCAGTGTTCTTTAAGTGAAAAATGCAGTCCTAGTAATATAATTAAAGATTTAAAATTTAGGCCAGAGCCCCCGGTTACATCTAAATTCTTTACCTCTGTCCTGACTTTTAATGCCAGGGGATGAAGTTTATTTCTAATATCTTCATTACTTGCCAACCACCAAGATTTCTGGTCCATTTGCAGTCCATTTGCAGCTTCCTGAAAATAAAAAAAATTAACATCATCCTCTTGAGAGGGTGGGGACAGGGCCACACACTTCAGAAGCATTCTGAAAGGCACAAGAACATCAGCCCAGAGAAGAACTGATAAACAATCCCCTATAAAGTGTTTTTATTACAATGAGATGTAATACTTGTGTAAGACACCGGCTGATCCTGTATTTCTCACTCTACTGTCTGTGAGAGAGTGTGTTTTGCCATCAGTCTACATCAGTAAACTGTCTCTGTATTATATAAAAAAATCTTGGGACGAGACTTTTTTCCGGTAACAAGACATGATCTTTTGAAGAGAGACACATTGGAAGAAATACAGAGAGATCTTTTGAAGACAGACACTTCCACATCCCGCGAGACAGGCACATAACGTCATACTTACAACCTTTGTAAGCAAGTCCCGTGATACACATACAGAGCAGGTTAGAGATAATGGAAGTAGGAAAATTTGAAAGTCTCAAAAAAATGAGTGAAAAGATCACATTAGCACAAATAAATGGAAAATATTTCTCAGTGAAATAACGGAAAAGCGAAAAGAGATTGCATAGTGTTTGAGGACAAAAGGACAGGTGCTGTATAGGCTTTTAAATGTTTGAAGCACCACACGAAATGCCTCTCACCCAGAACAAAAGCAGCAGCAAGCCAGTAGATGAGCAAGCAAAGAGGAGGTAAAAAAAACAACTGTTACTTGTTTCCCAATGTATCACCATTTAAGAAGGGTTTCAGAGGAGCGCAGGTGTGCATTCAGCCAGACTCTTCACAACGGCGCATGGGGAGGGGGATTGGTATGTGAGTGAAGATCAGATCACACAGCACAGCAGAACATAGTGCTGGCGGGGGGAAAGAAGGAGTAGGCGGACGAAGTGCAGATCACGCGACAAAACAGCAGCAGCAAGCCAACAGCTGATCGAGCAAAGAGGAGTTAAAAAAAACAACTGTTACTTGTTTCCCAATGTATCACCATTTAAGAAGGGTTTCAGAGGAGCGCAGGTGTGCATTCAGCCAGACTCTTCACAACGGCGCATGGGGATTGGTATGTGAGTGAAGATCAGATCACACAGCACAGCAGAACATAGTGCTGGCGGGGGGAAGGAAGGAGTAGGCGGACGAAGTGCAGATCACGCGACAAAACAGCAGCAGCAAGCCAACAGCTGATCGAGCAAAGAGGAGTTAAAAAAGTTTAATTGTATCCCATTGTATCACCGTTTAAGCGTGGTTTTGGAGGAGCGAATGCATCTCCTTGGGGTGCTTTCAGCCCCCCTCTTCACAACAGTGCGAAGTGCAGGTTGGGGGAGGGAAGGGGTTAACGGGTGAAGCAATCAGGTGGCAAAGCCCCTTAGTAATGACAAAATAAAATTGTTTACAGAAAGGTTACGATATTTATTAAATAGCAAAAATTTAAATCTCATTCTTATAAGTGTTTAGCCCCTTAATTCAGTACTTTGTAAAAGCCTCATTAGCAGAAATTACAGTTTTGAGTCTGTACAAACATGAATTTGGCCAGTTTATCCTGTTCTTTCTGGCAGATCGTCTCTATTAGATTGGATGGGAAGTGCCTGTAAACTGACATTGTTAGGTCTTTCTACAGATGTTCTGTGCAGTTTAAGTCTGGGATTTTGTTGGTCCACTCAAGGACAGTCATTCTTCTTTCCCTCAGTGTCTCTGCCACTGAGAAACATCCCATAGCTGCCACCACCGTTGTCACCATAGGGTTGGTATTAGGTAGTTGATGAGCAGAATCTGGCCTTTGCCAGATGTAGTGCTTCTGCCCAGAGAGTAAATTCTTTTGTCATCAGACCAGAGAATCTTTTTCATGATGTCATCAGAGTCCTTTAAGTGCCAATTGTCAAAGTCTAAGCCATCTGAAATACAGTATGCCTTTTACTCAAAAGTGCTGCTGAGATGGTCATCCATAAGACAAGTTCTCCCATCTCAGCAGGGAACTTCTGAAGCTCTGTCAGAGTAACCATTGGCTTCTTTGTTACTTCCCTGACCAAGGCCTTTTTTGTCTAATGGCTAGCTCAGGAAAGAATCCCAGTGGTTCCAAATTTCTTCAATTTAACAATGGTTTTATACCCTGATTTACACCTCACTCCAGTTTAATTATGGAGGTCTACAGAAAGTTCATTGGACTTTATTGTTTGGTGTTTATGGTTGGACCTTATATACAAATGTGTGTGCCTTTACATACTCTTTTCAGTCAATTCATTTTGCCACAAGGATAATTAAAGCAAATAGAATGCCCCTGACCACAATTTGGTGCGCCTCAGCAAAGAGCCTGAATACATATATAAATAAAAGGATTCAGTTTTTGATTTTTAATCAATTTGCAAACCTTGGCACTTTGTCATTATGGATTATTGAGTGTTTATTGATGGGCAAAAATGACAAATGTATCCATAAAAAACCAATTCTACAAAAACTGTGTACAGAAGGTGAACATACAGTATATATATATATATATATATATATATATATATATATATATATATATATATATATATATATATATATATATACTGTATGTATGTATATATATGGATTAATTTTAATTTTTAAAATTATTTTATTTTATATTTAATTTTTAATATATACATACTTAGTTACCACTTTATTGTTTCACTTCTCCAGAAGCATTGTGCTGGAAACATACCTTGGGAATTTTCTCAGTGCTGACTGAGTAGCATTATGCAGCTAAGACACATATGCATGCTCTTGATGTCCTGATAATGCATGCTTTGTGACATGGTTAATGTAGATGTGTGGATGTGAATATGTATGTATATACTGAAGATATATGCTCAGATAATGACACAAACATATGTTTGTCTATTCATTTACCTCCCTCTTTGATTTACTGTAGTACAGGTCCATCCTAGCCTTATCCTGGTAAAAGTAGGTAAAGGACAAGAACTAACCTTAAGAGCGACTCTAGATTATCAATGTTGTATATGTAAACACACCAACATATATTCACATTCCTACAGGGCATTCTAGAGTTGTTAGATAACTTGTCTGTAAAATCCATACAAACACAAGAGGATTTCTATACTTCATAAACAATATAATGACGCTAGGATATATTCATGAGTTTCTAGGACTTTTATGCTCAACATAAACCACTGTATTACCATGCTGTCCAACAGACATTGTATGCATAAATACTGCATGGATATTTTTAAAGTGGTAAGGATGATACAGTCTCTCTTAATTATATATTAAAAACACATTTACTTTATTGTCCGCATAATGGGTAGAAGACAACTGCTAGATGTGGTAGGGGTTTATGTGAGTCTCAGTGTTGTTTCTTTCCTTGACCATGCATTGATTGGTTGAGGCTGAACTATTTAATATGAGAAAAATATAGGTAAAATGAATTGGACAATTGAAGCATTCTGTTTTGAAGAGCCTAATTCATGCTGTGGCTGTTTTTTGGATATTCAGGAATTTGAATCAGTTATGAACCTTATGTATTCTATGTAGACTAAGTGATTATGCAAATAAGATGTATCATTTTGCAAAAATGCAGCATCAACATTAGATTATGCTTAATGCTGTGACACAAATATACCATCAGTAGCAATGCACTTGTGCACTGTCTAAAAAGATGTACCTGCTAATAAAGCAATCATACTGTTCAAGCAAAGTACAAAGCTAGTTCATGTGGCCTGCTGTAATAACTAAAGGACACTCTACCCAGCAGATACAGACTTCTAGTCCAGAAAGAAAACTGACATGAATACTTGAATGGTGCTGAAGTAAAATGGACTTTAGCACACACGTACAGACAAGACAGAAGCTATCAACAGGCAAGTTCAGAATTCAAATGAATGACCAGTTCCTTCAGCCTTGAGTTATAAGTCAGCAGACCCAAATCATAACATTACAAAAAAAAAGACAAGACAAGCTAAATTTCAATAATGAAATTACCAAACCAATTGAGTGACTGTCACGTTGTTTTCTTGTTCTGTTTTTTGTTTTACCACATGTAAATATTTCAATATGACATAGCTCTCTCAACTTAAAATCAAATAATGTATGTCCACTTGCAGTTTTTTGACGAAGAACTGGTCTCAGTAGACATGTACCAATGCTTGTTAGTCCTGAAAAGTGGACAGTACCTGCAGTTAGGATTTGTAGATTCCCAGTTCACCATAGATAGCTTGTAAAGCCACTATGCTGATGTTTGTCTTCCTTATTTTGTAATTTCATTAAAAGCATGCCTTGAAAAAGTTGATATTAGATAATCAGCAGCAACATTTTACTCATGTGAATCCTGTTTTTTCTGCATTTTAAAAATGCGTCAATGTGGTTACTTTGTAACAGAGTATAGAAGTTATCTTGTACATTAAGAGGTAACCTAAAGCCTGCTGCTCTTTGCATATTGACAAATCTGCCAGTCACTGTTTTCAAGTATAGAAACAGAAAATTAAAAGTGATCTCTTAATAACAAAGAAATCACATTGTACATGTGAATTAGTAGGTACCTCAGGGCCAGCATTACTCACCTCAACTATTCTAACCCTAACTGCATAAACTCATAATTTTTAATTTTTTTCATTAAATTTGAAAATTCTTCTGATCAACATTTTTAGATTGGCTTTGATACATCTTCAAATATATATTGGTTATGTTATTAATTTTACACATTCATAAAGACATACTGCAATCATTCTGATGTGTCTTTATAGCAGGTTATGTGTGGCCTTTGAAGCTGGGTTTTAATAATGATTCAATATATGCTCAATTCTTCTTTATCATCCTTTCTGTGGTCACTGGTTGTGTTGAAGGGCACACCACTAGTGATGCCAATGTAGGTGGTTTATATTGTGCCCCTGGAAGATAGTCTTCCTCAATCTGTACTGCTTAATGAGCAGACATCAAACAGAGGGACAAACAAATGGCTTAGTCAGCCTCCCTACTTAAATGTGCTAAAATAACACACTTTAATGTGCATGCTACACTTGAGTTCTGTGAAACTGCTTTGTTTTACACTTACAAATTTTTGAACATTAAACTTTTAACTTTTATCATTTAACTCCAAGAACTGAACTTTTCAGGTTAGGCTTTTCCGACATTTTGTTGAGTGTGAAATAAGAATAGAGTCTAGTAAATTGAAATGGCATGTAATAATTGCCATTTCTACAGTTGAGTTTAAATTTTACCATTTTGACTGTAAACGTGGCATGTAAAGAGGGTAAAAAGAAGTTGTGACAATTAGCACTTTATAAATAGTTTTTAATGGAATTTAAAGTTGTAGGTTATATTTCTTTAGAGAGTGATAACTCAGTGACCTTGTTTATACTGTATATTTCACCAAAACAGGCTTTTAATTAAAAATTTGACTCAGTGAGTAGTACTACAACAGGCCTCAAAATGGTCAGTGCTGCTTACACACTCCTGATGTTAGTTTTATTTATTTAGATTTCACACTGAATTCATTTCATTAGTTAACTCAGATATCTGAGTATTATTTACTGGTGATACTTAAGGTTAATTGCAAACAAGCAAAACAACAAATTTAATTTTATATACCACCTTAATTAAAATCAAGCTACATACTTTGAAAAGCATAGAGGTTTATTTAAATGTTGTGAGGTACTCTACATGTTCATTAATAATATCTTTTTTAAATTTGTGTTGAAATTGTTAATACATTCTTAATTAGTACTAATAAAATATATTAAGATGTGTATCTTCTTTTAAATCAGGAACTGCGGAATGCCCACAGTGAAGAATTAATGGGAATACGGAGAGAGGAGGAAATGGAAATGTCAGATGATGATTCTGAAGAAAGCCCAAGTAAAAAAATAAGAACTGAAGACTCAGGTAAAGATTAATTGGTTGCATGCATTTTGTTTTCACAGAAGTCAAATTGCATACAATTAATACTTAAAATAATACATAATGAACTAGGATAACCATTACAAAGCAAATGATTAGGAACTATACCAGGACTGAACATATCTAAGTCAACAGCTATTATCAACACCTTTCCAGTGTAGTTGGTAGGTTATTTTTGAAGTTGTAGAAATATACTATATTGAAAATATTTTGAGGAGGTATATTTAATACATCACTTCTGTATTTTTGAAATATGAATAATGTAAATGAACTTCTTTCCAGCAGGTACAGCAGAAATAGAGGCATAGTTTTTTTCTTTCTAAATTTAGCAATTTGTAATTTTTAAACCTCAACAGAGAAGGAAACAATAAAACATCTGGTCGGAAAAAAAATAGGAGAAAGCATTTTAGGAACTAGCTTTTAAACTAGTTTGCATTGATTGATTGATTTCCTTAATTAGAAGGAAGCTGCTTGACTGGTATTCGAAGTGCACCATGACAACCATCTCACTGACTGAGCACTCTGATCCTCCAATTGACTCCCTAAGAAATCTCATTTCCATTCTTGGTTCTGCATCAAGGCATTTCGTTTCCTCTTGCTCTCCTTCTTCATTAAGCAGCAGGGCCATTTCCATCATTAAGGGCTCAGACATCTCCACCCAGCTCAGTGCCCCTTCAGCCAGTTTTAACTGATTTCCCAAAGGAGGAGGGTGTACTATTGAAGAGAAGCATGAGGTGTGTTTTGTGCTTCTGTAAATTTGATTACTCCCTAAATCAATTTGAGTTCACATCATTTATCAAACAGTCAGTATGCCATCCCCTTTCTAACCATCTCTACATTTACTGATTAAACTAGAAAACAATCAACATTTCACTGAAAGAAAGGAATAAACAAGGGAAATCACTCTTTATTTTTAACCCATTTTAGTCACTTCTTTTACTATAGTATAAAAGCAGATAAATAATGTACACTGTCTTTCTGAAATGTTTGTTATTCAAACTAAAATATGAATAGCTTATTGTTTGAATACATATTTTAGGGTGACAATGAATGATAGAGGTATATAATGTGGACAATAAAGTAAATGTGCTTTATAAAGGTGACATTAGGTTATCACTAGAAAACACAGTGCCATATGACATTTTTTTGACGTTTTTTTTTATTTCTATGAGAACATTTTTATTGTTCAGTTATTTACCCCTATATTTAATAGGGCTCACTGTATGACTTGAGATGACATTCACACCCCTATACCCAGGAGTAACTGGTTGGTTGGTTTACTCTTCATGAGTACCATTTTTTCTCCATGGGTACCTTTTCAGGACACTTAGCAACAGGAGCCAGATCAAATATTTTTATTCCAGCCTTACTTAAATTCATACCAGCACTCATAATGACTTTTCAAATATTACAATTCATATTCTCACTGGAGATTTACAGTTCTGCATTTTTGCTAACCAAGAGGCATCCATGGCAATGAAATATACAGGAGAATATAGAAAATTAGATCTCCAGAACAAAAATAAATAAATTAATAATAAATAAATCTCCAGAACATAAATTTAACTCTTCTTAATAAACTGGGTGTATTTTTCTTTCCCTAGGGTGACTACGATCAGTCATGTACAGAACAAATAATAACATACCAAATGCAATGAGTCATATACCATTATCTTAACATGTATAGATAGCATCACATTACATTTTCATGCCCATTTAGTCTAATTTAGGGTTGTAGAGAGCCTACCCCAAGAACAGTGTCTCTGCTATATACACTGCATTCCAATTCCAGTGTAGGTATGTGTGTTCACAGTTTTCAAGATATTTGTCAGACAAGCTGATCTTATCTTTGCAAAATTATTCAAAACATTTTTTTAAATTAATAGTGAAAGACGCCCCGGACACAGACAGACATGACACCAGATGTCCACAACACACATGTTTTATTTTTAGTTCTTGCACAGCACAGTACACACAGTGCACAAACCACCACAATAACAGCTCACAGTCCTTTTCTTCTCTCTCTGTTGCCTTTTCTTCACTGCCTCCACTCCTCTCCTGCAAGCTCCATCCTCTTCCATCTGATTCCGGCTCTCCGAACGGAGTGAGGCGGCCCCTTTTATAATGCACCTGGATGTGCTCCAGGTGCTCCCGGATGACCTTTCTGCAACACTTCCTGGTGTGGCAAAAGTGCTGCATACCTTGGATTCTGAGCCATCCTGGCACCCCCTGATGGTGGCCATGGGTCCCTACAGGTTTGAGTTTCCCAGCTCAGTGGTTACCATGTAATCCTAGAGGGCTGCCATCATTCGTCCTGGGGTAGGAGTTGCCCCTCTCCCGGTCCCCTGCTTCTCCAGGTCTCCTGGTGGGGCAAAGTCCCCGGTAGTCTATCGCATAGTCAATAAATATTTTTGCAATTGTATAATAACTGAGTAATGTAAGGAAGACAAATTTTCCTAGGAAAAACAATGTAAGTTGTACATGTTGTCAAAATATTACACTGGAAACAATCATTTAATTCCAACATCAGTGTCACTTTATTTCTTCTGAAAAGAGTGTAGGAAAACAGTTAGTTTTGTTTTCATAATAGCACCCTCAGCACTACAAAACTGTAATCAATATCTGTTCTTAAGCCAAAATCAGTACTACCAACCAAATATGCCCACGTAAAAAGTGTTTATTTAATTGAACATAAATCAGAAATCATTGTAGAATTTTAGACATAGGTTTTAAGAATACTTCTAGCTTCAAAATCTTTTTGTGAGCTTATGAGAAGCATTAAAGTAATCTTTTTCTTATTTTGACATTTTATTGGGTGAAGAAAAGGCCGTTGGCATTGAAAGTCAGCAGAAGTGTGTGCTTTAAGACACTTTGAGTTTGGACAATCTCTTCTTTTTTATTATGACAATTTGTTTTTTCTAATGCCAAATCTTAACTTTATTTGAACTGTTGCCTTAAATTTTTACCTCATTTTTTTCTCCTTCTCTGTGAAGAAATATCAAAATGTGTCAACAATTTTTTCCTAAGTAATATCCAATGATGTATCCTATCTGTAAATGCAACTTGTATTCCTTGGTAAATCCCCAAGTAAGAAGAATTTTTTTTCATTTTATTTCAAGAAAGTAACAAAGTGTGCACTCAACCAGATAAAATTTGCACACCTTATACAACACATAACTTCAAAAATCAATCTTGAGAAAAAAACACAAAACCTAACCTAATTCATCCCCCACCTGAAAGAAAGAGAGGAGAGCTAAGAGAAGACAAAAAAAATAAGACATTTTTAATTTCCGGTGCCTATATACTGCTTAAAGTGTGTTTATATCAAATCAGAAAGCTGATTTCCAGTCAAACAGGAGTAAGAAGAAAACAAAATGAAAGGAATGACACTGAAAGGATGAAATTTCCAGTAAACAAGAGTATTTACTGAGTCACAGGAAAGGGTATCACTAGAATTTGGCCTGAGTGGATCGCTGCTAAAACGTCAAATTCCAACCTTGTATAGCATATGTCTGCAAGCAAGTAATCATTATAAAGGCAGGGACCTCAAGCCAATCCTACAGATATGAAGAAATTATACCCATATTTTCTCAACTATAGAGTATGCAGGTGTGGTGTAGTGGGACAATTAGTGGCAAGTATTAAATAAATAATCAGGCCCCAAGAAGTTGTAGACTCCAATTGGGTGCAGGTGTGCGCAAGTGCGATTCACTCTGTGGTTAATTGGGGAACTGGTTGACTGTGCCACATACACATGTGGAAGCAGGCACCTCAATAATGTGGTGGAGGGAGCAGGTCCTTGCACCCGTACTCAATTAGGCAGCATTTAATAAAGGAGCTTACATGGGACGGAAGGAGGGAATGGAAAATGAAGGGAAAAAAGATCGGAAGAAAAAGAAAAAGAAAGGAAGTTAAAGGAAGGAGAGAGAAGTGAGGAAGAGGGGAGAGCCAATGAATGTTAATGAGAGACAGAAGGCATGCAGCCGGGAGGAAGTCTCTCGGGAGAGCATAGAGCTGACACTTGGGGATGAAGGAGGCCACTTCAGTTGAGTGATCTGCGAGCTGGAATGACTGATGCGCTGCTCAGTTGGAGCAACTCCATGTAAGGCAGGGAGAACAACAGTGGCAGCTGCAGGGGTATTGGAAAGGCTCAGCAAGGCATCTTGTGGATGGAGCCATGAACCAAACGGCTGCGAGCCTATCAGCGGGAGTCAGAGGGTCGGCATGTGCCCTGCCAGAGCTGCAGACGGCAGCAGGTGCTCAAGCCTAGAAACAGCACAGAAAGTTGGCTGACCTGCCGATTAGGCTTCACCTTCGCTGCAAGGACTCGTTTGGGAATTAAGCTAAGTAGATATTGTTTTTAAATGATGGCACCAGGGACTGGGATTTTAAATAGAAGATTCCAGACAGTTTTTAACCTCATTTTTATGGTTGGATTTATTTGGATTCTAACCTCCATGATTGCACTTGTTTTTTAGGGGTTTTTTTATGGATTATTTGAACACTGAACTATTGGACACTTTTTGTTTTTGACTTTGATTTTAATAAAAGCACTTATATCACTTTCAAACCTACCCCTTACTTTGTGCGAATGTTCTCATTTGCTAGGCTCATCCCTCGGGTACGTTATTGGTGGTAGTAGGTTCAAGAGGCTCCTGGAATGCAACGGGAGCATGGAGTCAACCCGCACCGTCACAGCAAGAGCATGGATGCACAGAAACAATTTTAAAAAGAGTGAGCATATGGCCAATTCAGTGGTTTTGTATGTGATCATGATGCAGAACATCTGTGTACCACACTGAGGGTGGTTTATGTTGAAATGAACAAATGGATGATATGCAAATGTGCATTTGAAGAGGAAGAAATAAAATCTCTCTCATGGAGAAGAAGATCAACTTAAGAGAAATTAAAAGAACAATAGTGAAAGTGTGGCAAGGTGTGGCCATACTGACTACTATGTTAGTTGGTTTAATAAATTTATCAATAACTTCAGTGGCCATACTGACTACTATGTTAGTTGGTTTAAAAAATGTATCAATAACTTCAATCAATTTTCCAGGACCACTCCTAAACAAGGAGGTGTTTTTTGAAGTTGTATTTTTGTAATTATCTTGAACATCAATTTGTTTGGGGTTATGAAAAGCGCCTAAGGCTAATGTTCTTACTGAACATTAAATTGACACTGTAAAAGTAAAACAAGGAAGCGGTCTTTTAATTAAATTAAACTCAGGAATTGACCTATGATTCAAAAATATGTTGGAATAAAAATAAACGGGCAAAGGGTGTCCTTTAGGGGTGAATTGGGGTGTCTCTTGTCAAAATCAATTAGTTGGTCAATGCAACTCTATTATCCCTCTCAGGAGATTTAAATTGGTCTTAATGCATATGAAAGAGTCATAGACAAAATTCTCAAGACATGAACTATTTAATGAAATGTCCTTGATCAATTACAATGAAAGGATGTTGTCATAGTACCAAATCCGGAGATAATTTTGTTAGAATGTGGAACTGTGGTTGATTTAATAGTGTGACCAAAATCTAAAACCTTAGTCATATATTATGAATGTGTTTCTAAATGTATATAAAAACGCAGATACTAATAACATGAAAAAGTATTCTAATGAAGCAGATTTTTTTCTGCATGATATGCAGTAAATAAAGGTTAGACGTGGGATTAAAAAAACCCAGAAAATAATTTAGAATATTTTGTCTACAACTGATCTCTCAGTTCATGAAATAATTGCAAGGAGTATATTAATTAAAGCATCCAGGAAAAAATAATAACAGTTATAACAATCAAACACCAGACTCAAGACTATACTGTAGTGCACTTGAGAGCAATCTTGTGGTTTTCTGTTATACATAGCAACATTATGAATAATAACTTCTGAAAGCTGGGTATACTTTTACACATGTTAGCCAGTTATTTTGCTTGAAAAATCACTAATATATTACAAATTCCCATGGATATTAATGAATCTTCTGGATGTGCTCCAGTGAAATAGGGAAAGGAAATGGCTTAAAAACTCAGTAAATTGCCAGCAGATTTATGAGCAATATAGTGTTTCCCAAGATAAAAGCAGAAGTAAAAATTTAACATTGTGGCCTAGACACTAAGTTGTGGGACTGTAAAGCACAAGGTTCATACCTAACAGCTGTCTTTAGCTGTGACCTTAAGCAACTCACTAAATATTTTAGCACACCTTTTACATAAACATGTAAAATAACTGGAATATGACTTTGTAAGTTTTAAATTATTCTTGAAATAAATGTAAAATAAATGTGCAACTTTTTCTATTAATATTATAAGAATTTACTACTGTAGCAATAGCAATTCAGAAGTAATCCAGAATTGACACCATCACTGGTCATTTAAGAGCATCTGCACAGTTTAGTGCTACATGTCATAATCTCATAATGTTTGGTATTCTGCATTTTACCTGCACCTCAATTATTGGTAGATTCATATCAAAAACAATATTTTCATTCAGAAGTACCTGATAAAAATAATTTGTAGTATTTTGTATTGTGTTCTTAGGATTTCTTATCGAAACAGATTTTCCAAGTAAATTATGAAATATATTTATAATGAACATTCTGCTTGCATGATCATGTTTTTGAGTTTTCTCTGGAATTTTCTTTTTTTGTTGTTTGCATACTTTCCCAGTATAAATGTGCATTTACAGAATTTCTGTCAAGTTAATGGATTTCTCAGTACATTTAAGACCTGCCGAGTTCAGAGTTTACTGGATCAAAATCTCTGAACTATACGTGAGGGAGGCAAGAAAGAAATCTTTAATTAAATGGAGTAACATTAAGGTCAGTTGCAGTTTGCCAGAATAACCAATGAAGAATAAAGCTGCTAAATTTCAGGAGACCAGGTTTTAACTTTTTAAACTAAATTCTAACTCCTACTACAGGGTCACAGGAAAACAAAATCTTTTCTGGTACCATTGGGCTCAAGGAAGCAACCTCTGCATAGTTGCAATATGCGAACAACTAGCTGTCACCCTTCATGTTTGCTGTTTTAAATATTTTTAATTTTTAAAGTTTACTGTCTTTTCCTATTATCAACATCAAATGAGAGAGAGAGATAGAGACAGAGAAGAAATTTATATAATTCACCTTCACAGCACATATGTCCAGCAGAACTGAAAAAGCTGTTTTCTTGAAGTCAGACTAGGGAGATATTGCATAATTTTTGAAACGTCATAGAGACACTGCTCAATGTATATTAAGAAATGCTCCAAATCCAGTTAAGTGAGCCTTTATCAATATGATATCTGCATCACACAGACATTTTTGACCATCAGCAGAGCATCTGTTTTGCCTGTTAAAGTCCTGCAAGTTTTATCATTATCACCCTTCTTTTGCACTTATTTGCACAGACTAAGAATTAGTTTTACTTGATCTTACTCAGTACATACTGTACATGTGAATGATGTTTTATTGTTTTAATAGGCTGCCAAACATCCAGTGATTTTTAACTGTATATATGATTTTATATTGAATAGTTGCATGCATATTGCCAGATGTTGGTTTGGGCATGGTGTAAACTGAGTAATGCAAGTGGTTCATTTTTTCTTTATGCTGTTTAAACTTACCCATGTATTTTGGTTGGTGATGATATACCTGAAATTTTATTTACAAACACATTAATATAATATTTTTATGGGATAGAATACTGTACCACTGGTTATTTTTTAATGGTAGAATGAGTTAAAGAATCTTAATAATTAAGTTCAAGTTCATTGCCATATATATATAAAACAAGTTCAAATTCTTGCTGTCATATCTGAGGAACATGCAGCAGGTTACCATTGTAACTGACAAGTCTTATTAGTCAGACACAGAACTGACACCCCTGTATTTTTTCCTACCCAAAAGTGATTTGTTCCAAAAGTAACTGGAAAATCTGAGAAGAATGACTTAATATAGTTAGGAGTCAGAACCAATTACATTTAACTGTTACTTTTACAACACTTCTACATCCTTCCATTGCTGTAGCTGTAATTGGCTTTAAGGTACTGTATGTCAACATATACGCATTGGCCACTTTACTACCCCTGCTTATTAACCCAACTAGCCCGCTTCTCCAAACAGCTAATCATGTGGCTATGACTTAATATATGTTGTATAGCAAGCAAACAAAATCAAAAAGAAATTCTGGCAACATTCCCCATTCTGACTTTCAAAGGAGTCTCACTGGCACTGCAGGGTAAGGAGAATGAAAGCTACATGAATAGTAGTGTGTTCTATAGGATTTAGACATACCAGACAAAAGTGGAACATTCTGTAAAACACAGCTGGAAATGGACTTAAAAGAAAATGGTTATGATGTGTTGAGTGTCAGAATGCAATGAAGCAAATACTGAGTTAAGAGAAAGACTGGGTGTGGTGCAATAGGTATTGTGCTGAGGAGAAACAGACATAGTTTGGGCATGTAGTACAAATTCTAAAGGATGACAGGGTGAAGAGGTGCATCAAATATCAAAAAAAAGATGTAGGGGATGAGGCCAAGATGATGGCCAAAGCAGATGTGGTTTAAGGTGATGTCAGATGATATGAAAAGATTTGGTTTCACTCCAGAGGATGCCTAGGAATACTGTGAATAGAGGAAAATGATTTAGGAGACACTCAGCCAACCTGAAAAAAACTGGAAAATGGTCATTAAACCATTGATTATAATGAAGACAAGATCAAGAGGGTTAGCTGTTGTGCAATAAAATATTACCATTTCCAATATCTGATTTCAGTTTATTTGTGTCACTGTATAATTATAAATAAAAGATGTATGTCTGTCATATGCCATTAATCTCACATCTCATAAGCATACAGTAGTCACTGTATATTAGGCTTAGTGCAAAGCATAAAGTAACATTTAAAACACTCACCTTAATACGTTACTGACCATATTACACCCTGAAACAATAAAAAATATGAATAAGATTTGCCAGATATATTTATCAATATGCAATAATGCAATACTGTAAACACAATAATAAACTGCTGCTTTTAGTCATTATATACAATTTAATGAAGTGGCACAAATACTTGACTGCACTAAATTGAGTCAAAAAACATCACGCATATTTGCTGGAGAGGTAAGTCGTGGGTATTGTGCTAAATCTTAATTAATTTCACTTTCTCAAACTGAGAAATCAAATAAAACTTAGAAGTAATTAAAATGTCAGTATAATCAGGATGTAATTATTTTTTTTCGAATAATCTGCTTTTTATTCTAGGTACTGTATTGTTTGAGTCATAGAACGTTTAATCTCTTCACAAGAGCTATTATAGTTATTTTCCTCAGGGACTTGCCCTAAACCTTACTGGCACAAGGTGCTTAAGGGATATAGAAAAATAAGCCAAATATGAATATTGTTATTTAATTGTATCTTTTATAGCCAGAGGTTTGTTGACACCTGACAATCACACCTGTATGAGTTTGTTGGACATCCTATTACAAAACCTTGGGAGTTAATATGTAGTTGGCCCCACCTTTCTAGCTATAATAACCTCCACACTTCTGGGAAGGCCTTCCACAGGTTTCTGAAGTGTGTCTGTTGGAATTTGTAACAATTCAGCCAAAAGAGTATTTGTAAGGTCAGGTACATTAATGTTGGGTGAGAAGACCTGGCTCACAATCGACCTTCTTATTCATCCCAAAGATGTTCAGCAGGGTTGAGGTTAGGGCTCTGTGTAGGCCGTTTGAGTTCCTCCACACAAAACTCATCAAACTTTTTCTTCATGAGCCAGGCTTTGTGTGTAGGGGAATAGTCTTGTTGGAATTGAAAGGTCCTACCCCAGACATCTGGCACAAAGTTGGAAGCTCAACAATTGTCAAAAATGTGTTTTTATACTGTAGAATTAATAGCACCCTACACAAGAATCAAACCCTGAAAAAACAACCCCAAGCCATTATCCCCCTTCCACCATGCTAAAAGATAGCTTTCCCCAGGCATGTGCCAAATTTAGATCTGCCATCAGACTGCTAGATAGTGAAGTGTGATTCATCACATATCATATCAAGTGGATTTAGATGTGGTCCACACCTGCACATACTTGGGGGTCCACAGTAATGACAGGCTGGACTGTTCTTGTAACACAGACGAACTATATAAAAAAGGGCAGAGCAGAGTTTTTATTTTCCATAATAGACTGCATTCCTTTAATGTGGGAAGTGACATTCTTCACATCTTCAGTAACTCTGTGATGGCCAATGCAGTTTTCTATGCTTTGGTGTGCTGGGCTGGTAATAAATGTGAGACCCAACAAAGCTAATTAAAATGGCAAATTTATTTACAGGACTCACTCTAGAGCACTTGGAGGTAGTAGCAACAAACTCATACAGGTGTGATTGTCAGGTGTCAACAAATCTCTGGCTATAAAGGATACAATTAAATGACAATATGCATATTTGCCTTATTTTTCTATCTCCCTTAAGCACCTTGTGCCAGTAAGGTATAGGGCAAGTCCCTGGGAAAAATAACTATAATAGCACAGTTTTTTAACTGAAGTTGACTGGTACAGATCTAGAAATTTCATGTTCTGACATGTGCCAAAGGTGGCATCTTATGACAGTGCCACTTTTAAAGTCACTGAGCTCTTCAGTACATCCCTTTCTACCAAACTGCCAATGTTTGTTAATGGAGATAATATAGCTATGTGCTCGATTTTATACACCTGTTAGAAATAAATCAGTAATGTGAGGGGATGTCCACATACTTTTGGCCAAATAGTATATATTACTAAACAACAAAAAACACCATCTGGGGCAATACCACAAGACAGCCAAAAAGAGATCACCTATTGTTGCCCAGTCCACTTGGGAATTCAGACTTACAGCCATTCAAGCTTGATAAATGAACTGCCTTCCTCTTCTTTGTAACAGACCTTATGTTTTGATATTTTCATGCCATTGACTTTATTTGGTTGGACACTTCACCTGAGCTTGACACTTTTTGCACCACCTACTACCGTTTATCACAGGTTTTTTATCATAAAGAAGTGCAGACTCTTAGATTAAGAATGAATACTGGATCTAGACCAAATCCTGCTTAATCAGAAAACTATCATACTCTGCTTTACCTTGAAATCTCACACAGCCAACAGTGACTTGCTATGCTATGCCGCTTCCAAAGCAGGCCATGAAACTCAAGTCAACCTGAACATGACAGTGTTGCGTCTTTTTTAAGATTTTATAGGCATGAATTCTTGTGAACCTTGCAATGTGGGGTTTGAAAAGCTGCCAGCACCGTCTGTTTTTGTAAGAGAGAGGCTCAATGTCCTTGCTGTAGTCACTGAGCTTAACAACATTTCCATTTAAATGAGCACAATCTTTTCAATCCATGATTTCTCATTTTTAATATACTGCAAGTGTTCTTATACATACTCAAACAGTTCTTTAATATTCTTCTGAAGAAAGAGTCCAGATATAAGCCCCTAAATGATTACAGTGATATCCTCAGGCAAGAATCCCCAAACACTGAATTAGAGTAAGTTGAAAAACTTCTGCAAATTTGAAAAATGATTAATTTATAGGAGACCAATGGTAAATCCTTATGATTTTCACAGAGGAATTATGCCTCAAGGTTACCAGCCTACAGCTTATCAAATTAGGCAACAGCTGCCTAGTTATTATTTTGTTATTTTTCTGTATTTGCATCAAGTACACGTTAATAAGCTGTCATGGGTAGTGTTTGCTGTCAATAACCTGCAAGGCATGATCATTTTTTAAAACCTCTATTTTTGTACACACTAACATCATTCTGATTTAGCTAGCCAATATATTGATTTTTTTTTATTAATTGTGCTTTGTTTTTAAATCCCTGTCTCTGTCTCTGCAGTCTGATTCTGTTGTAAATTTGCACTGCTGAGTTAAAGGTTTAAAACACTGAAATTCTGGAAGTTTGATACAACTCATTTTACATTTGGTTTTATCCCCTCTGCTGGAATTTATACTTTGACATAGATTAATTGTAGTCAGGGAGTCATTTTCCAGCTATGGCAGGAATGGGTATAACCTTTAAAAATATTTTTAAAAAATTAATGAAGCGTCAGCAGTAATTGTCGGCTTTTAAGTCAAAGAATTACAGAGCTTCATTTTTTTACTCAAGAGACTCCTAAACAACGAAAAAATGATTACTTCACACTGTTCAGATGGCCTTGTCTTTCTGCACAATATATTCCTACTGTATATACTTCATTAGTACAAGAAAAAACTACAACACTGCTAAGACTAGAATAAACTTAAGGCTTGCAAGTAAAATGGTGCTTGTTGTATTCTGGACTATAAGCAATATGCCAAGCATTTACTTGCCACATTTTGGCTTCAGTCCACTTACATCTGACCTCTTTCTTTTCAAATATTTCATATACACATTACTGTTCTATTATAATGACCACTGACTTGTGATGTACTTTATAATAGTTTACTGTTTTATGTGTTCTGGTAAAAAAATAATCATTTATATTTGATGTACTTATTTTGGTACTTCTTAGTACTGAGAAAACTGAGTTTAAATCCCTGCCTGGTTTCTTACTTTTTGAAACTGGTACTGAGGCCGGGTGAAGGAATAACAGATAGCAGAAAGTTGGGGCACCAATAAGGTCATCCCGTTTAATTGAACAAAGTCCAAAAAAGGCATACCTTTTACCTGTTGTACAAGTAGCCATTGGGCAATATTTTAACAGAAGTATTGATCTCTTAACTGCAGAATTTAGGGTCATTTACTGGAGCTCCATCCGGTGGGTTGCTCTGATCGTAAAAAATCTCTCCTTCTGGGCAGCCAGGCTTATATTAGACAAACCAGAAGGGGTGATGGCAAAGTACACTTACTTGGCAGTTTCGTAGAGCTGCTGGGACAAGGAGAAGAGAATGTTAGCGACAGTGCCCACTCTCACTCTGGTGGGTCATCACATACCTTAGTCGAGCCTGTGAAGAGATCCTCCATTGCTCATGTGTGACAGCACATTCTCCTCATTTAAGCTTTTGAGGTGTTGGAAGAATTTTGGTTTTCTCCTAGCCTTCCAAAGATATGCACAGCTTTGTCATTTGGCAGCTCACATTGTAAGTGGCTACGAGTGTATATTTGAGGGTTACCTCTGGTGAACTCTTACACCATGCAGTACTGGTTTATTCCTTGGCTTTAAATAGGCTTTGGCTTCCCACAAATCTGAAACTGTAAAATTGAATGAAGTGGGCTGAGAAAAATGTATGAATTGATGGATTGGTATTTATGAGGAAAATAGGATGTCAGTCCAATTCATAGTTTTGTTGAAAGCAGCCATATGAATACCATAAGATGACTTTAATTCAGAGCTTACTCTGCTATGGAATTAGTTCTTTATTTTTGTCTGTTGATTTAAAAATGACTTGTAGCAATGACATATCAAAACTGAAGAATCATCTCACCATTTTCTGAGTGGATATCATGGTTTTATAGTAGTTTATGCTGCTGTTTATGGTTTTATTTCTGGCTTGGTAACTGTATTGTATGTAGTTTGTGCGTTCTAGTAATGACTCAACGGTTTTCCCCAAGTGCTCAAGTACAGTTTTCTTTATTAGTAATGGTTAATTGGTCTGATAGAAGCAAATGTACAATACACAATAATGAAAATGGTGTATTCAGCCCCGCAAGCCTTTAATGAGAATCATTTAGAAAATAAATGGAAGGGTATTATGAGAGCCCTAATAGCCGAAGCACAAAATCATGCTGGTAGTTTGTGGTTGCCTTTTTATCACTAAAGCATTACTGTCAAAAAAATGTTCAGGAGATCTACAGTGAATTCTTTTTTTTACTTTCTTCTTCATCATTGATCATACTTGTTTATCCGCTAAGAAAGCATTAGTATAATTTTTTGTTTTTTCCAGGTAGTTAATAATTCAATTAGTTCAATAGTGCATCATTTTAATATTACTTAATTTGGTATGTGGTCATATGCAATATTACAAATGTTAGCTTGAAAAGTGAATACTATACAAGGGCTTATCTTTTTCTATACACTAAAATGCTGCCTACTAACACTCTAGATACTATGTTATTTGAAAACCTTATTATCTGAAATCATGCAGCAGATTACAAGAATCTGAATTGCATTAATGTTATTAAGTCAATTAATAAAATAAAAATACACAGAACTCTTTTGACATCCATGCTCCGTCTACAGAAGACTGTAACGTGACAATGAAGCAGGCCCACTCCACTGGGTTTTCACAGGAGAGCTGATTTCTAATTACAAAATAAATAAAGGCCACAGCATTTCCAATTCTCAACAAATATGCCGGAGAGGAAATAAGGTTGGGTTTACTTGTTCTTCTTTTTAAGCCTGCATATGCTGGGTTCAAGTCCAAGTGTCTATTAATGGCGTTTCCAACAGAGAGCCACCATTCAGCCAGCTTTCTGGGCTCTGAACCTTACCTTACTAATCTACCTCCACCCCCCTTACAACTTCCCCCTCCATCCCCACCCTTCACCATCTATATATTGCCTTTGAGTCCTATATGTCTAATCATTTTTCTCTGATGATGACACCTGGCAAGTTGTCGAAAGCTTAGGAATAAAAAACTATTTTAAGTTATGTGACTCTTCTCCTCCTTTTGTGGATCTCTAGCTACAAATATGCAAACTGTATCACAGACCTTCACTTCTATCCATCCATCCATCCATTATCCAACCCGCTATATCCTAACTACAGGGTCACAGGGGTCTGTTGGAGCCAATCCCAGCCAACACAGGGTGCAAGGCAGGAAGCAAACCCTGGGCAGGGCGCCAGTCCACCGCAGCCTTCACTTCTATATATACTGTATATAAAAGCAGCCAATATTGTAATCAGACAAAGGTGATAATTTTCACACAGTGCCATTTCATAGTGGTCTCTATTAATGTTACCCTCTAAGAAGGATTGGCATGGCTTGGACCTGCTTTCAGTCCATTAGTGTAGTGCAGAGAATAACTTGTGTGCCTTTAATCAATACTTTGCAGAATTGACAGACAAAATTAACTTTGAATACTGTATATATTAAACAAGTGGTGTATTTTTGCTGCAGTTCAACAAGAACAGAACCTATACAAAAATAAACATAAGTATACTTATACTTACAAACATAAGTAACTACACTGAAAATCACTAAAACAAATGAAATCACTGTGATACTGGTATCAGTGTTTTAGGCATTGTTTGTGTTCCAGCTGTGTTTTATATTGAAAGTACTACTTATGTGCAGTAAAATGTACAGAACATTTCACTTCTCATTCTCCTTAAAAAAGCTGGATGTTATTTAGGCCATCTGAAGCAAACGCTAGGAACAAAAACACAAAAAATGGAAATTTTTAGGGAGACAGTTATTATGAATTCCTTTAAAATCCATTAGCGATGTTGATGAAACTATTTGATTAATATTTTGCCATTGTCTACTAAAAGGTACTGTGTAAATGAGCACAGCTCCAGTATATCAATCTAAATTTCTCTAGTGTGATAATGGGCCATATTGCATGTGATGGGAGAGAATATAAACTAATTGTTACTCAGGCAATTATTAATCTGAATAAAAATAAGAATTGTATTGGATTGAGGCTACAGAGGTTAAGGTAACACCAATTATTAATATATTATTAATGTCTTATAAATAAAATACAATACGTATTAATAGTATGATTTATAATTATTTATTATATTATATTTTGTAAATATACTTAGGGTGATTGTGGCAAGTGCAGTTCCAGGTTTGAGTAAATTTGATCCTATCCAAAGACTACGAGTATTGCAGCACAATTTCTTAGTAAAAGAGTCATACCCAAAGATAACTGAATTAACATGATCATTACAGAATATGAGTGTTTACAGACTGAGCATTAAAATGTTCTTTGAAGTTGCTTATTTAGATAAATGTAGATGTTCATAATCAAAGATATGCTTTGGCAAAAGTAACACTCATATTATGTTTATTAAGCCAGTGAAGCACTGCATCAGCATCCATCTGCAGATAAAAAAGTGTGCACAAAAAAGAAAAAAGTAGATTCTATATACTGTTGTGGCATGCGGCTGGGGTTGAAGCCCAGCTGGGACGCTGAGGAGAACTGGAGGAGAGCTTGTGCCTCCTCCAGTCTACGAGGGGGCGACCGCCCTGGTTGTGTTGGGGGCCATGGGTAGAGGACATGGAAACCCAACCCCGTAGGGGCCCGTGGCCACCGCCAGGTGGCGCCCCAGTGCCTAAAGAACCCTGGACCTCAGCACTTCCGCCACACCAGGAAGTGCTGGGGGGAAGAAGACTGGGCACACCCGGAGAGCCATGATAACCTGCAGCTTTGGGGGGATCTCAGGATGTCCCAAAGAGCAGCTCGATCAACTTAGTGTAACGCTTTACGAAAATCAATGAAGGCTACAAAGAAACTCTGCTGATATTCACGTCTGCACTTGATGAAAACCCATAGTGCCAGGATGAGGTCAATGGTAGACTTCTTAGGAGTAAAACTGGACTGCTCTGGACACTTGTTGTGAGCAAGTGATCACTTGGTCGTATTGAGGATGACCCTAGCAAGGACCTTACCATGCACCAAGTGCAGTGTTATCCCCCAGTAGTTGCCATAATCCAGGCAATAACCCTTCCCTTTCCAGACAGGGCTGACAAGTCCTATTTTCCAGCCAGTTAGGATGATGCCCATCTCCCATATGGAGGCAAAGATTGCTTGCAATGCCAAGAAATTCACGCCAGATACCACAGACCCCTGCAGCCCTCCCTACCCTCAGATGGTTCACCACCTGTGCAATCTCAGTGAGATTGGATGGTTCACAGCTAATTGGAGGATCAGCCTCAAGAACTGTGGACCCAGAGATGCCCAGTGTCCTAGCTGGAGGATCACCTTTAAATGGTGTGACTGAGAAGGAAAAAACAGATAATATATACTGTATACTTGGTATAAAAATGAAACAAACAAGATTTTTGGACCGGATGCTTTAGGTGCATTGTTCAATGTTAAGTTTTCCAGAGGCACTGAATACAATGAGAAAAACTCCTTGAAGCAGAAACAGACCAATTTGACTGTATCAGATGCTGTGGTATCTGAGCAAATGTAGATGAGGACACATTTTTGGTGTACCAGTAATGGAAAGAGAATGTACAGTTGTTTTGTAATAAACAGAGGTTTTAAGTCTTGTAAAAGTAATTAAAAGACAGATGTAAAGGAATGATGGGACCCTGTGAGATTAACAGAAATTGATAAAATCAATGATGAAGGCTTTTAGCTAAGCTGTGAAACAGTAACGTGATAAAACAAGTGGGAGAGCAAGACTGTCCAGTTTATGGATTTTGGGAAGAAGGGAGAGCTGAAATATCTATAGGTCTTCAACAATGAGATGTTTAGCTTCAGGGGACAATTATTTTTTTGCTAATTAGATTAGACTACAAACCAAGAGTGAAGGCGCTACCTGCAACCACACGATCATTCAGGAAGTGGTCCCCTGAGGTAGAGCAGGCTCTGAGAGACTGCTTTGGAACTACAGACTGGGATATACTGCTGAGGTCAGTGAGAACATTGAAGAGGCTGTTGACTGCAAAACTGATCACATCAACTTCTGTATGGACATTGTAGTTCCAATATGCTAACAACAAGCCATGGATTACAAGTGACATCAAAGGCCTTTTGAACCAGAAGAAAAGGGCTTTTAAAGACGGTGATCAGCATGAGCTCAAGCGCATGCAGAAGGAACTCCGAGTCCAGCTCAGGGCAGCGAAAGAGCAGTACAGGAGAAAGCTGGAGCAGAAGTTGCAGAATAACAGCATGAAGGAAGTGTGGGATGGGATGAAGATTATCACTGGCTGCAGCTCGAAGCGGGGTGCCACCATCGAGACAGATGTGGAGAGAGCAAACCAAAGGAACAACATCTTTAATAGGTTTGATCACCCTAACCCACTCTTATCTCGGAGTACTGCATCCTCCAACCATCCTTCTGTTGATACCAGCATAGGTGAGACATCCCCACCCACAATTACAGCAGCCCATGTGAGCAGAGAGCTGAGAAGACTTCGTGCCAGCAAAGCAGCGGGTCCAGATTGTGTATCGCCACGACTGCTGAAGGCCTGTGCGTTGGAACTGGGGAGTCCTCTACAGCACATCTTCAACCTGAGCCTGGAATAGGGGAGAGTCCCAAGGCTTTGGTAAACATCTTGTATCACCCCAGTCCCAAAGGTATCACGTCGTACTGAGCTGAATGACTTCCGGCCTGTTGCTCTGACGTCACATCTGATGAAGACCATGGAGCGTCTGCTGCTTCACCACCAGAGCCCAAAGGTCCGCCACGCCCTCAACCCTCTGCATTTCGCATAACAGGAGATGGTGGGAGCTGAGGATGCCATCATCTATATGCTACACCGATCCCTCTCCCACTCGGACAGAGGCAGTGGTGCTGTAAGAATTATGTTTTTGGACTTCTCTAGCGCCTTCAACACCATCCAACCTCTGCTCCTTAGAGACAAGCTGACTGAGATGGGAGAAGACTCACACCTGGTGGCATGGATCGTGGACTATCTTACAGACAGACCTCAATATGTGCGTGTTGGGAACTGCAGGTCTGACATTGTGGTCAGCAACACAGGAGCGCCACAGGGGACTGTACTTTCTCCGGTCCTGTTCAATCTATATACATCAGACTTCCAATATGACTCGGAGTCCTGCCACGTGCAAAAGTTCGCTGATGACACTGCTATTGTGGGCTGCATCAGGAGTGGGCAGGAGGAGGAGTACAGGAACCTAATCAAAGACTTTGTTAAATGGTGCGACTCAAACCACTTACACCTTAACACCAGCAAGACCAAGAAGCTGGTGGTGGATTTTAGGAGGCCCAGGCCCCTCATGGACCCTGTGATCATCAGAGGTGACTGTGTGCAGAGGGTTCAGACCTTTAAATATCTGGGAGTGCAGCTAGATGACAAATTGGACTGGACTGCCAATAGTGAATGCTCTGTGTAAGAAAGGTCAGAGCCGACTATACTTTCTTAGAAGGTTTGGCGTCCTTTAACATCTGCAATAAGATGCTGCAGATGTTCTACCAGACGGTTGTGGCGAGTGCCCTCTTCTATACGGTGGTTTTGGTTTGCTGGGGAGGCAGCATAAAGATGAAAGACGCCTCATGCCTGGACAAACTGGTGAGGAAGGCAGGCTCTATTGTAAGAGTAAAGTTGGACAGTTTAACATCTATGGCAGAGCGACGGGCACTAAGCAAACTCCTGTCAATCATGAAGAATCCACTGCATCCACTGAACAGTGTCATTTCCAGGCAGAGGAGTAGCTTCAATGACAGACTTTTGTCACTGTCTTGCTTCACTGATAGACTGAGGAGATCGTTCCTCCCCCACACTATGCGACACTTCAATTCCACCCGGGGGAGTAAATGCTAACATTACTCAAAGTTATTGTCTACTTTTACATGTATTTTTATTACTATTTAATTTAATATTGTTTTTTTGTATCAGTATACTGCTGCTGGATTATGTGAATTTCACCTTGGGATTAATAATATCTATCTTTCTATCTATCTATCTATTTCATCTATAGGATCCTTTGTGAGGAAATGAAAGGCAGCTGTGTTCGACAGTTGTTTTGAAGCATCTGTGTGTCTGGCAATTTGATGACCATATCATGTTTGTTGTGCAGTGTCCAAATTTCTTTAAGTTCAATTCTGTTAAGGTTGGACTTGTGTTTATTGGGAAGAAAAAGTTTACTGTGAATTTGTTTGGATTGATGAAATTATCAACATAAGCAAAATGCCCAGACAAGAGGGGTCCAGAAACTCTTCTTAGGATTAATCTGATTGACAGTTTCCAAGAAAAGATTACATTCTGTCATAGTACTGGTCTCTCCTGCTTAGTGTGCTGTGAGTTAGAATCAGTGGTAAAAGTTATTACAGTTGATATAGATATTGAGATTTTAGGCACAAGTACAAAAGACAGGCCCTAAGCAGTAATTATTCCTACTTTGATAAAGAGAGGTCAGATGTTATAGTCACTACAAGATTATTGTTGGAAAGGGTAAGGGAAGCTTCCTTCTTTGACTTTCTCTTCCATAAGGAAAATATATATTTTAAAATATTTTGCTTTAGATAATGCATGGAAGACTGTGTGAAGCTGAGGGAATATTTGAGAGAAGAACTCTTTATATTTTTCTGGCATGTTGCAGATCCAAAGTATGCTGCTTTAATCTTTGACAGAATCCTTTTGGCAGGGCCAATTACAGTGGCATCTCTACAAAAACTAGATGGTTAAACAGGCATACTGTATTTTAGACCAAATGATAGTAAAAAGGTGAAACTCAGGTTTTATGTGAAATGAAGGCAGAAAAGTAAAAGAGAAAGAATATTTTGTATGCAGTATATTTATTGCAAGGCAGCACTGGACATTGACATTTGTAATATAATTAATAAAGACTGATTGACAGTTTTCATTTTCTGAGGAAAACAACCTAATGTTTTACACATACATTTATTACAAAATTATCAGTGATGAGTTAGAACCATTTAAAACTGATCTAAAACAATTTCTGGGGTGTCAAAAAACATAAATCTGTTTGTACTGTGGTAGACCAATTACGTTTCTACAATTAGAAACCAGGAAAATATGCAATTATAATATACAATTATAATAATACAATTAGAGACCAATTAAGTTTCTACAGAATTTTTGACTTGCCTAAAATATCTTCCTAAAGTCAGTAGTACCTATTATACTGTATGTCTCAATAACTAAATCCATTAGAACTTTTAAATACCTGATTCTTATTAAAAACTTATGTTATTAAGGTGATTTTGGTAAATGGAAAAGTCATCCATTCTTTTTTAAACCTGCTTTGTCAAATAATAGGATCAAGGAGGGTTGGAGCCTATCCCAGTACCATCAGGGTAAATGTAGCAATGAAGCCCGAAGAGGATGCCAGTCCATTACAGGGCATGCACTCCCAAACAATCAAAGTTACTCATAAAGGGCCATTTTAGAGTTGCTATCTAACCTAATGTGCATGTCTTTTGGATTTAGTAGGGAAAGAGCAGTACTCAGAGAAAAACATGAACAGTGCCCACACTGGTATTTATAAAAAATAAACAAATTAATATATAATACTTGTTTTACTTTATACTTTCTAAAATACACCTGAAAAATTCATTTAAATTAATTTCATTTGTTTTAATAGAAACTACAAAAGATCATCAAACTTATTAATTACAGTAGGTTGATTTATGCTTTCCCCTAAGAAAACTACATTTTAGTGAGATATTACACAGATTAGTCTGCTGAAGAAGTCCTCATTAGATCCTGAGGTTCTTGCAAACTACAGGCCCATCTCAAACCTGACGTTTTTGTCAAAGATTATAGAAAAGACAGTTGCCCTTCAACTCCAGAGTCATCTTACATGTAATAACCTGTTTGAAAAGTTCCAGTCAGGCTTTCGTTCAACCCACAGCACGGAAACAGCACTGCTCAGGGTGACAAATGATTTACTGATGGCAGCTGATGCAGGCTCACCATCCTTGCTTATTCTTCTGGACTTGTCAGCGGCCTTCGATACAGTTGATCATTCCATCCTCCTGGATCGTCTTCATCACACAGCTGCTCTCGGGAACTGCATTACGGTGGTTCCAGTCTTACCTGTCTGGCAGGACTGAACAGGTCTCGTTGGGAGATTGCTCCTCCAGATTGTCAACTGTTTTATGTGGGGTCCCGCAGGGGTCAGTTCTTGGTCCTATTCTTTTCACTATTTATATGTTACCTCTTGGGCATGTCATTGCCAAACACGGACTGTCTTTTCATTGTTATGCCGACGACACGCAGCTTTACATTAAAACTGCCCCAAACCCTTCAGAGGCCACATTACGCCTTACTACATGCCTGGAGGAGATAAAGGCTTGGATGAACAGCAATTTTCTACAGCTGAATAGCAATAAAACTGAGGGACTCCTTGTTGGCACCCCCCACCAGATTCGTTCTTTTCCAATACTCCAGTTCACTTTTGACAGCCAGGTCATTACTCTTTCTTCTGCAGTCACTAATCTGGGGGTTCGGTTTGATCCACAGTTGACCTTCAGTGACCACATATTTTACCATCTACGAAAAATTTCCAAACTTCGCCCCCTATTAACCATCCCAGATGCAGAGAAACTTGTCCATGCCTTTATCTCCTCAAGGCTGGACTACTGCAATGGACTTTTTGCGGGAATTCATACCAAGGACATACAAAAGTTTCAATATATCCAAAATAGTGCTGCAAGAATCCTACTAAGAGTAAGGAAATTCGAACATATTACTCCCATCCTCAAATCATTTCATTGGCTCCCTGTTTCCTTCCGGATTGAATACAAAATTCTTCTACTGACCCACAGATGTATCTACGGCCAGGCACCTTCTTACCTTCAGGATTTGATTCACTTAAAAACTTCCAATCGGATCCTCAGATCATCTGGCAGCATGCAGCTTCATACTCCCTTACTAAGCTCCGTACTATGGGGGGTCGAGCTTTTTGCTCTGCTGCCCCACAGCTCTGGAATCAGCTCCCTGTTGAACTGAGAAATACACAAAACCTGGACATTTTTAAAGCAAATTTGAAGACTTTTTTATTTAGGAAAGCATATAATTGCTGTAATTGTTGATTTAATCTAATCTTTTAAACTTTAAAATTTTGTGGTTATTGCTTTTGTTGTAGCACTTTGAGATCTTATCAATGAAAAGTGCGTTACAAATAAAATCTATTATTATTATTATTATTATTAGTCAAAAATAAGGAAAAATATAAACTAAAATCTTTGGCATAGCTAGAAAGAGTTCATTTGGTTTATTCACTATGCTAATATCATAGTTACTAGCAACATCACCTTCTGTTATTGTATAGTATCTTTTTGTAACAGCATACAGTCATATGAAAAAGTTTGGGAACCCCTCTCAGCCTGAATAATAATTTACTCTACTTTCAACAAAAAAGAAAACAGTGATATGTCTTTCATTTCCTAGGAACATCGGAGTACTGGGGTGTTTTCCGATCAAAGATTTTTAGTGAAGCAGTATTTTTTCTGATTTGAATGCATGTAACTGCTCAATACTGATTACTTGCAACACATAATTGGTTGGATTAGCCTGTTAAGCCTTGAACTTCATAGACAGGTGTGTCCAATCATGAGTGGTAAAAGGTAATTAGGTGGTAAATTGCAAGTTGTGCTTCCCTTTGACTCTCCTCTGAAGAGTGACAACATGGAATCCTCAAAGCAACTCTCAAAAGATCTGAAAACAAATATTGTTCAGTATCATGGTTTAGGGGAAGGCTACAAAAAGCTATCTCAGAGGTTTAAACTGTCAGTCTCAACTGTAAGGAATGTAATCAGGAAATGGAAGGCTACAGGCACAGTTGCTGTTAAACCCACCAGGTCTGGCAGGCCAAGAAAAATACAGGAGCGGCATATGCGCAGGATTGTGAGAATGGTTACAGACAACCCACAGATCACCCCCAAAGACCTGCAAGAACATCTTGCTGCAGATGATGTATCTGTACATCGTTCTACAATTCAGCGCAGTTTGCACAAAGAACATCTGTATTGCAGGGTGATGAGAAAGAAGCCCTTTCTGCACTCACGCCACAAACAGAGTCGCTTGTTGTATGCAAATGCTCATTTAGACAAGCCAGATTCATTTTGGAACAAAGTGCTTTGGACTGATGAGACAAAAATTCAGTTATTTGGTCATAACAAAAAGCGCTTTGCATGACGGAAGAAGAACAACTCATTCCAAAAAATACACCTGCTACCTGCTGTCAAATTTGGTGGAGGTTTCATCATACTGTGGGGCTGTGTGGTTAGTTCAGGGACTGTGGTCCTTGTTAAAGTTGAGGGGCGGATGAATTCAACCCAATATCAACAAATTCTTCAGGATAATGTTCAAGCATCAGTCACAAAGTTGAAGTTAAGCAGGGGTTGGATATTCCAACAAGACAATGACCTAAAACACAGTTCGAAATCTACAAAGGCATTCATGCAGAGGGAGAAGTACAATGTTCTAGAATGGCCGTCACAGTCCCCTGACTTGAATATCAGCAAAAATCTATGGAATGATTCAAAGCAGACTTTTCATGCTCGGCAGCTATCAAATTTAACTGAACTGGAGAGATTTTGTATGGAAGAAAGGTCAAAAATACCTCCATCCAGAATCCAGACACTCATCAAAGTCGTCGGAGGCGTCGAGAGGCTGTTATATTTGCAAAAGGAGGCTCAACTAAGTATTGATGTAATACCTCTTTTGGGGTGTCCAAATTTATGCACCTGTCTAATTTTGTTATGATGCATATTTCATATTTTCTGTTAATACAATAAGCTTAATGTCACTGTTGAAATACTACTGTTTCCATGAGGCATGTCATATATTAAAAGGAAGTTAATTTAAATTAATATCATGGTGTGGACTAAGAAACACATACATAGCTCAAATTCATAAGAACATAAGAAATTTGACAAAGAAAAGGAGACCATTCAGTTCATCAAGGTTGTTTGTTTAGCTAATAGCTAAACTTTCCCAAATTATTCACCCATTACATAAGAAGTAGGAGTAATAACAGCTCCCTTGCCTATATGCCATACTCTGTGTCACTATGCCTCAGGCCCTGGTTTATCCAGCTTCTCTGATGTGCCTTTCCTCAACCTTTGCCCTACTTTATACTTGGAGGTTGCATGTAATATACGATGGGCCATAGCAAATGTTCCATGAATAAAATACTGAGCCGTGACAAAGAAAAGTAATATGGAATCTTTAGAGCTTGCATTAAATATATACTAGCAGGTCAGTAGTGGATTTATTATTGAAATCAGCTTTTGAAACATCACTTCTGTTTCTTTATGCTTATTTTCTGCATGCTATCAGCAGTCATTTTTATAATAGTGATAAATAAAATGCACTATTCTTTTTGATCACATTGTGTTTACTAAATGTTGTTGCCTGAAATGACAAAACAGCAAAATAAATGACTGGGAAAAGAATGCACTGGCCTAATGAAAAAATAGTGTACTCCACATAAAATGACCATACCACATTCAAATATCTTCCTGTCTCGTTCTCTGTGTGTTACTTGTAATATACCACTGATATTTGATTTTTTTTTAGTTTGCCCTTTACATAAACAGCAAATCAGGCTTATTTCTTTCCTACAGTTTTGATAAAACAATCAAAATATGCTGAAAATGAACAAAAGTGTAAGTATGTGCATGCATGCACTAGTGTAGGGAAGTTTACAGCACAATCTTTTGGACAGCCATAGAAGTACAAAGTATTTAATAACAGGTGTGCATGTTCAGTGTCACAGAATAATACGAAAGCTGTCAGTGGGTCCCAGAAACAGGTTTCAGAATTGACCATGGGTTTTTTGGGATTTTAATAGGTTTACCACTGGCTTTGTAAAATTTGCTCATTTGAAATTTCCTGAAAATGCCCCAAATGCAGGGTTGAGCAGTACTGAAGACTATTCAAGAAGCACTGATTTCAAAACAGGAAGCAGACCTAGATGGATTACAGCCTATCACAGAGCCCATTCATGCATTTACACAAATGACCGATTTAGAGCTACCACTCGCACAGCCTAACTTTGACATGTGTGAGGATCTAAGACTAAACCCCCACAGACACTATGTGTGCCTACAAACTTTTCATATGTGCAATGATCTGGTGCTGGATTCAAATCCAGCACTCAGAATCTGTGACGAGACTGTGATAAGCCCTTGTGTTAGATATAAACCATACCATAGTATACCATTTTCTAATCCTCATCAGGGTCACATGGGGCTGGAGCCTATTCCAGCAAGCCTTTGGTGCAAGATTGGAACAATCCCTGGACATTACATGGGTAATGAAGACAAAGGAATATGTCATATAAAGATACAAATAAAGCAACATCTGTACAGCTCTGTTCAGCAGGAGAAGAGTGCATTGCTAGACAAATTATAGTGTTTGGTGCAAAGTCTTAAAATTTCTGACTGCTTTGATATGTGAGTGAACTTAGCAAAATTTCCACCTGTTTCTGTGAACCAACACACTCACCCATAATTCTTTTCTACAATGCCTTTTGAAGAAAAATACATTTGGTTTATTTGAAGGGATAATGAGCTTTGTCTAGGTTGCATCTTTGTTATATCCTTAAGGTAACATAACATTCTCAAAGCAGCTTAAACCATTTTAAAGTGTGGAAGAGAGCAGAGTCTATGCTGGCACCATCAGGCATAAGGTGGAAGTCACCCTGGGACAGAACACCAGTCCATCACAGAGACCATTCTCATGCTCATACTCCCATGTAGAACTGAAAATGAAGCATATATGTATATCTTTTGGTGCAATTCCTAAAAATATGAAACCAAGAACGTTTCAGTTTCTAAATATGTAGCAAAAGATTAAACATAATCTTTATCTCTCTGTCTCGTTTGCACTTCTGAGACAATTTCCATCATCAATTTATGTAGCACAGATAATGAAGCCTGTTGCTTTAGCAGCTAACATCCCATCCTCCTGCCTGTGTAACGATTGTGGTTCTATGCCTTACATACATTCTTTTCATTAGAAAAGCATATATGGGAGGTCCACACATCTGGTTTATTTTTACTGAGTGGGCTGCTTTAATTTTTGAATAAGTATAACTAGCATAATCGCTTTCATTAACTGCAAGCAGTAAATTGTTGTATGTGGATTGATGAAAGAAAGCTGGCTCAGTGATTAAATCATTATTCTTTTTTCTCTTTTAAGCTGCTTTCCAATTTTACCTCAGTGATATCTGAAAACACAAGTAATTTCTGTTTTCCATAATAATCCTTTGATTGATTTCTGTGTGTGATTCAATTAGACCAATTAGAAAGAAGCAAACATTTTTAGACACAGTATGATCTACATGTGCAAGTCTGCTCCTGCACCTTGATATACTTTATTCTTTGTATTTTACTTTATTTACCAAACATTTTAACATTTAAATACATATTCCTTCTTAGACAATGCCATTACCCCTCAGATGAGTATATGAACATGCCAGTATATGAAGCCATTTGTTTAAACAGACACTTAAGCATTCATCTGTGATGCTGTGGGTGAGGCATTAGAAAAGCATGTGCTACTTCAGGTTCGATTTCCATTCAAATGTTATTTACAGTAACCACACATTATGGTCTTATAACACATAATGCAGGGTGACTAATATTGTGTGAGATGTATCTTTCTGTTTCTTTTTTCTCACAAGAGACCATTGTTGCCAAGCTGATCAATGGAAAAAGCAAAATGTGTGGAAGGGCGAGGTCCACATATATATATATATATATATATATATATATATATATATATATATATATATATATATATATATATATATATATATATATATATATATATATATATATATATATATATATATATAGTAATATACTGTTTGTATTCATTATCCTGTGCAATAAGACAGATGATGAAAGGCAAGCCCAATCTTGTAGGTTATACGTACTGTACCTTTTAGTGTTATTGATGGCCAGAAAACAGTAATACATTTTAAACAGACAGTAGTTAGAAAGGACATTAATTGTTAAAGAGAGGTTAGATATTCTAATTTATATGAATGTTTTCATTTACATAAACTTTTATTCTTTTGTATTTTACATTTTCTGTCTCCTGGTGAGCCTCATTATGATTCCATGGCAACATGCATTGTCATTCTTCTTTTGATAAGCCATGGATAGTACAATTAAAAGAAAACACTAATCATGTTTCTTTTGAAGAAAATGTATAACTGAATTAGCTGAGATAACCTTTTTTTAAAAGGAATTGGTTTGCGCAGTGACCCTGTATATTAAATTCTCAGACTGACTTTAGTTACACAGCTTTGTTTTGCAGGCTTCATTGTCATAGCAGCAAGAGATGTTAAAGTAGTCCTAATTTAACATACATTGAACCCAGCCAAGCAAGCCTAATATTGTTCTTTATTGCTTTTCTGCTAAAGTGAGAAAGAAAAAGTACAGCAGACTATTATTCCAATATTTGTCACTGCTACTCAAAAAATTAAAAAATGAATATTTTTATATATTGTATGCATTATGGTACATTATAGTATTTTTATATGTTTTGTTGACAGTATATATTATGCTTTGCTCTAGTTCAAGTTTCCCAAGTACACCTGGAAATACATTTGATTGTTCTAAACGGTACTTAACAGTATATTAATTTTGCACAAAATTTATATGTATTGGCTCTTTTCACTAAAAAAAAATACATAATTTGTTTTGTTATATTTATGGTTACACTAGCTGATCTACCCATCTAAGATGAGTTGAAATAAAAGTAATCAACCTGAACCAATGCATATGCAATGCATATATCTCTGTTATATACCATTTGGTATGGGATTCATAAAAGCAGTATTAATTTTTGTGATTGGCCATCCATTGGAATGACAAAGACAATGCATTTTATTTCTACAAAGGTTTCTGATGCGTCATTTTTTTAAATGATACAAACAAAGCAACCAGACAGACGCACAGACACTTATCCTTTTATTAAGGTGAATATTTCTAGGGGCACAATTGGAAGGATTGTTATAAAATCAGCTGAGAAGAACAAATGAAAGCAGTAACGCTGATGTCAATGGACAGCCTTATTGAACCTGCAGATTTGTGGAAGTGGAAAGTACAAGGTGTTATTTGTTTTCACTGTTTCATAGAGCCAATTTTATAAACCCTTTGACTTAGAACTGAGTTACTTGTTAACTCTTATCATTAATGGGATTGCTGTCAGACAGGAGCAGTGTCCTAGTGAGGCAACCAAAAACATTGCTACAGGTCAGGCACAATAGCCAATCTCTGAAGTTGGCTTCTTTAGTCAAATCCCAAAAATTTGCCTTTTATATGATTTTTTTCTCCTATCATTTTTTGGAAATCTGCTAGTGTTGGCATATTTTCTGCTCATGATATCAACATTCTATTTCACACATGTAAAAATGAGTACCTAACAAAAGCTTAGTGTAGTAATAAATATTTCACCTTTGTATTCACTTATTTGCAGATGAAGAGTAGAGACAAAGTATCCATTTACATAAATATCTTTGCTTATTGGTTTATTAAATGTGTTTCAGCTCTTGCTGTACAAGCATATGCCTTGAAAGAAGAGAATGATAGCCTCAGGTGGCAGCTGGATGCCTACAGAAATGAAGTGGAGCTTCTTAAACAGGAGCAAGGGAAGATGTTCAGGACTGAAGAAGACCAGGCCAAGGACCAGCAACTCCATTTTCTACAGCAGACAGTTCAAAGCATGCAACAGGTAGTATATTTGTTTCTGTGAGAGTACAGCTGCTATAATCTGTCAGTTATGATACTAAGATTAAAATTGAGAAAAAAACTGAAAATGTAGTTACTTTGTGGAGACAAGATTTGCAAAGGACTTCAGGCTGATGCTTATTTTACTTACTAAACCTAAATGAATATTCCAAACCAAAATGTTTATTATATTTTACTTAACCAATGTAGTTTGTAGGGATGGTTAAGAAAAAAAATAATCTCATGTTTTCATCCAGTACAGACATAACCAAAGATTCTGATAGAATAGACAGCTATGGTGAACAACCCTGGACAACAGCAAACAATATCAAAACCACCCAAAAGAAAACACCTCCAGTTACTCTTGTCACATAATCCACATGTTAAGTCACCCACTTATGTGCTCACAACATCCCAAACACATGTTCTTACTAAAATATTACTAAATAAATCACAGCTCTTGTGAACAAAAATTAAACATGTTCATGCACAAACAAGCATTTGGATTGTAGACTTGCCTTCTATTGTTACATTTATATCCACATCTTGCTATACAGTAAACCCTCGTTTATCGCGGTTAATCCGTTCCAGACTCAACCGCGATAAATGAATTTCCACGAAGTAGGATTCTTTATTTATAAATCAAATATTTTCGCAGTCAGAGCATAGAAACTTGTTTAAAAACTTGTTAAAAAACTTATTTTTTAACATTATTAGAGCCCTCTAGACATGAAATAACACCCTTTAGTCAAACGTTTAAACTGTTCTCCATGACAAGACAGAGATGACAGTTCCGTTTCACAATTAAAAGAATGCAAACATATCTTCCTTTTCAAAGGAGTGCGCGTCAGGAGCAGAGAATGTCAGAAAGAGAGAGACACAGAGAGAGAAAAAAGCAAACAGTCTGAAATCAATACGGCTGTTCGGGCTTTTAAGTATGCGAAGCACTACCGGACAAAGCAGCTGCAAGGAAGGGAGCAATGTGAAGGTAGTCTTTCAGTATTTTTTAGAGGAGTGTCCGTATCCTCTAGGCCAGTGTGCAAACAGCCCCTCTGCTCACACCTCCTCCGTCAGGAGCAGAGAATGTCAGAGAGAGTGAGAGAGACAGAGAAAAGCAAACAATCAAAAATCTATACGTTCTGTTCAGGCTCTTAAGTATGCAAAGCACCGCGTGGGAAGCATAGCATATATCATTGAGGAGTTTTATTTAATACGTAATACATGCTCTGATTGGGTAGCTTCTCAACCATCTGCCAATAGCGTCCCTTGTATGAAATCAACTGGGCAAACCAACTGAGGAAGCATGTACCATAAATTAAAAGACCCATTGTCAGCAGAAATCCGTGAACCAGCGAAAAATCCGTGATAGATATTTAGATATGCTTACATTTAAAATCCGCAATGGAGTGAAGCTACGAAAGTCAAAGCGCGATATAGCGAGGGATCACTGTATTGGTGTTTCTTATTTAATCATTTCATTTTTTCCATGCTGCTTTTCCTGGGTTTTTCTTTCCCTGTTTTGGTCTTAGAATCTACAGTGGCATGCAAAACTTTGGACTCCCCTGTTAAAATGTCTGTTACTGTGAATGGGTTAAGTGAACAGAAGATGAACTGATCACTAAAAGGCATACAGTTAAATATGACAAATTTCTTTAATATTTTAAGGAATATTAATATTAATAATAATTCTTTGCATTTATATAGCGCTTTTCTCACTACTCAAAGCGCTCAGCAATTGCAGGTTAAAGGCCTTTCTCAAGGGCCCAACAGAACAAAGTCTCTTTTGGCCTTTACGGGATTCAAACCGCAACCTTCCGATTGCCAGTGTAGATTCCTAGCCTCAGAGCCACCACTCCGCCTACATTTTTATTTCCATCATTCACAGGTAGAAAATACCACAATAATGAAAAGGGCCTAAAGCAAACGTTTGGGCACCTGACATGGTCAGTACTTAGTAATATGCCCTTTGAGAAGTATCACAGCTTGTAAACACTTCTTGTAATAAGCAAAGAGTCTTTCAGTTATTACTTGGGGTATTTCCACTCATTCCTCCTTGCAAAAGGCTTCTAATTCTGCAAGATTCTTGGGATGTCTTGCATGAAGTGCTGTTTTGAGATCTATCCACAGATGTTCAATGATGTTTAGGTTGGGGGACTGTGAAGGCCATGGCAAACCTGTCAGCTTGTGCCTCTTGAGGTATTCCATTGTAGATTTTGAGGTGTGTTTCGGATCATTGTGTTGTTATAGGACCCATCCTCTTTTCAGCTTCAGCTTTTGTACAAGTGGTGTGTTGTTTGCTTCCAGAATTTGCTGGTATTTATTTGAAACCATTCTTCCCCCTACCAATGACCTATTCTCTGTGCCACTGGCTGTTAAACAAGCCTAAAACATGATGGATTCCCGCCCCCATGCTTAATTGTTGGAGAGGTGTTTTTCCTGGAATCGGTACCCTTTTCTCTCCAAACATACCTTTGCACATTGTGGCCACAAAGTTCTATTTTGACTTCATCAGTCCACAGAGCTTGTTTCCAAAATGCATCAGGCTTGCTTAGATGTTCATTTGCAAACTTCAGGCTTGAATTTTGCGGCTAGGATGCAGGAAAGGTGTTCAGGTGTCGCTGCACAGTAGAACAGTGCACCACCACTCCAGAGTCTGTTAAATTTTCCTGAAGTTATTTTGGAGTCAAATGGAGTTTTTTATTTGCCTTTCTAACAATCCAATGAGCAGCTCTTTCAGATTGTTTTCTTGGTCTCCCTGGCCTCAACCTGACCTCCACCATTCCTGTTAACTGCCATTTCTTAATATCATTATGAACTGAGGAAACAGCTACCTGAAAGTGCTTTGCTGTGTTATTGTAGCCTTCTCCTGCTTCGTGAGTATCAATTAGTTTATTTTTCAGAGTTGTAGGCAACTGCTTAGAGGAGCCCATGGCTGCCAATTGAGACCTGATATATCTTAGTGCACCAAAACTTTTGCATTGTGCTCCTCTCCCTTTTTCAATGTACAAGTGTACAAAACAAAAACAATACAGTAATCTAGCATAAAATGCTGCAAAGAAATGTTTCATCTTCAACTTTATACCTTTTGGTAATCAGTTTAGCTCAATTAACAATTCAGAGTAACAGACATTTTAAACAAGGGTGCCCAAAACTTGCCACCATAAGGATCCCATTTATTATGCTGTTTTTTGTTTTTTTTTTGTTTCTGTCAGATAGTTTTCTATCTTTATCATTTTGTGACCATTTTGTTTACCTATGTTCACTGCCATTTGTTGACGAATTTCCTTGGTTATGACCTAAATGTGTATTCATGTGACATCATTGAGGTAAAAGGCTAAAAGGTCAACATTAATGTCATTCCACTGTCTAAGATTGTGGATAACACCATTGATTCTTTATTTTGATCATTTTTCTTTGTACTTTTGTAACAAATTTCTGGCTGTCCATTTGACTGTGATTTTATATACCTGACTAATATTTTTGCACTCATAATTTTTCAGCTACCTTTGAAGGTCTTTTCTTGCATCCCAACTATGTGTCTTCTCCTCTTCATTTTCCTCATCTCATACTATATTGTTCTCTCTTACCACAACATTTCCACAGTTGTAATAACTCTGGATTTTATTGTGACAGCCTCTGAAACTGCACCCGTAAATTGTCCTACTGCTTTTTGATACATCTTAAATATACACCAAGTACCAATGCTTATTCTCTTGCTGATAATGTTTTCACCCACTTTCCTTTTACATTTAATCATCATTGTAGTTACATGTGTCTCTCATTGAGCTTTAAATATTTTTGTAAATTTTTTTTTTTTTATTTATTAATTTTATTACAATCAATACATAGCAATCAAGTTTTACAAAAAAAAAGAATTATGCTAAGAACAGATCGATCCCCACCCTTGAGAGAGAGAGCAAGCCAAACGGTGTAAAATTTAAGGCTTTTAAAAATACCTAAATCAACAAATTCTCTGTGCTTTATAAAATCATTTCAAAATATTACTGATTAGATCCTGCCATGTTTTGAAAAAAGTCTGCACAGATCCTCTAACTGAGTATTTGATTTTTTCCAATTTTAAATAATATAACACATCAGTTTCCCACTGACTTAAAGAGGAGAGTTTGGGTTCTTCCAGTTTATCAGAATAAGTCTGCGTGCCAACAGTGTAGTGAATGCAATCACAATTTGTTTGTCTTTCTCCACTTTAAGACCCTCTGGAAGAACCCCAAACACAGCTGTTAATGGGTTAGGAGGGATTGTGAGTCCAAGACTGTCTGAGAGGTAATTAAAAATTTTTGTCCAGAATAATGTTAATTTGGAGCAGGCCCAGAACATGTGACCTAGTGAGGCTGGGGCTTTTGCAGCGTTCACAGGTTGGATCATGTCCTGGAAACATTTTGGAGAGTTTTAGTCGAGACAGATGTGCTCGATATATAATTTTGAGTTGTATAATTGTATGCTTTGCACATATGGAGCTTGAGTGAATTCTCTGCATTGCTACTTTCCACTCCTTTTCTGATATATTAATTGAGAGGTCATTTTCCCAGTGTCCTCTTGGATCTTTGAAAGGAAGGGATTGTAAAAGGATTTTATATATTGTAGAGATGGAGTCTAACTCCTTGAAATTGAGCAATAATTTTTCCAGCGTGGATGAGGGTGCAAGATGAGGAAAATCTGGAAGGTTCTGTTTAACAAAGTTCCTGATTTGAAGATAGTGAAAGAAATTTGTAGCTGGAATGTTAAATTTGGAATGTAATTGTTCATAGGATGCAAAGACGTTGTCTATATAAAGATCTCTAAGCAAGTTAATTCCAAATTTTTCCAGATATTAAAACTGCATATGTTTGTGAGGGTTGAAAGAGGTGGTTCTTTTGCAGGTGCCACAGAAAGAAGCTTCTCCGTCTTAAAATGCTTTCTACATTGGTTCCAGATTCTAAGTGAGTGGAGCACAATTGGGTTATTAGTGTATTGCCGATAACGTGTGTTTATTGGAGCACAAAGCAAGGAATACAAAGAAGTACTGCAGGATTTTACTTCTATTGCGGTCCATGCCTGTGTATGTTCTTCTATTTGTGTCCAGGTTCTTATCGACTGTATATTTGCCGCCAGTAATAAAACTGGAAGTTAGGTAGAGCCATGCCGCCTTCTGCCTTTTGTCTTTGTAGGGTCGCTCTTTTGATGCGTGGATGTTTAGAATTCCAAATAAATGAGGTTATTGTTGAATCTAATTGCTTAAAGAACGATTTATTAATGTATATTGGTATGTTTTGAAATAAAAAGGAGCTTAGGAAGAATATTCATCTTAACAGTGTTAATTCTTCCAGCTAGTGTGAGATGAAGGGTTGACCATCTATGCAAGTCTTGTTTAATTTTTTCCATGCAGACGATAAATTTTGTTGATAAAGAGCTTTATGTTTACTTGTGATGTTTACCCCGAGGTATTTAAACTGTTCTGCAATGATAAAAGGAAGGGTGTCTAATCTAATATTATATGCTTGCGAATTCACCGGAAAGAGTACACTTTTATTCAGATTAATTCTGAGACCAGAGAGCTTTTGAAATTCTGTGAGTGCTGCTAAGACTGCAGGCACAGAATTTTCTGGGTCCGATATATACAGTACCATGTCATCTGCATATAATGAGATTTTCTGTTCCAGTCCTTCTCTGCTAATCCCCTTTATCTGATCAGTATTTCGACAATGTATTGCCAGTGGTTCAATGGCAATTGCAAACAGCAGTGGTGACAAAGGGCATCCTTGTCTTGTGCCACGCTCTAGTTTAAAGTAGTCTGAGCAAATGTTATTGATGCAAACTGAAGCTTCTGGGTTAGTATACAGTAATTTAATCCATGCACAAATGTTCGGCCAAACCCAAACTTCTCCAAAATAGTAAAAGGTATTTCCATTCAATCATGTCGAATGCTTTTTCTGCATCCAATGATAATAATATTTCGGGGGTGTTTGATTTAGTTGGTGAGTATATTACATTAAACAGGCGTCAAGATTTGAAGATAAGTGTCGGCCCCTAATAAATCCAGTTTGGTCTTGTGATATTACTGAGGGGAGCACTTTCTCCATCCTTCTAGCTATGATTTTAGAGAGTATTTTAACGTCGTTATTCAGAAGTGAAATTGGTCTGTATGATGCACATTGTAATAAGTCCTTATTTTGTTTTGGAAAGACAGTGATTAGTGCTTGGCGAAAGGTTTGTGGAAGAGATTGGTTATCTCTGGCTTCTGTAAATGTTGCTAATAGGAGGGAGCTAGCTGAGCGGAGAATTTCTTGTAAAACTCTGCAGGGTAGCCATCAGGGCCTGCTGCTTTTCCACCTTGGAGTGACTTTATAGCATCCAGTAATTCTGATAATGACAGAGGTTTATCGAGCTCCTCCACACTAATAGCGTCAATTTGTGGTATCTGTAATTTATCCAGAAATGCATTAGATTGTATATTGTCTTCTTTAAACTCAGTAGTATATAGGGATTTATAGTAGTCTCTAAAAGTGTACATTATATTTTTGTGTTCGATGATTTTATCTCCATTCGTGTTAGTAATTACGAGATTGCGCTATGCATATCTTGCTTGTGAATTTGTTGCGCTAAAAGCTTATTAGCTTTCTCCATGTTCATAATAATGATGTCTGGATTTGTAAATTAGTTGTTCGGTTTCTTTAGTTGTCAAGAGGTTTAATTCTGAATGTAGAGCCTGCCTCCTCTTATGTAGAGTCTCGCTTGGTAGTCTGGCATGTTCTTCATCTATTTTAGTAATTTCGCTTTTATCTCTGCTACTTTCTTCGCTCGGATTTATTTCTGTGGGAAAGATATGAGATAATCTGTCCTCTTAAGAAGGCCTTAAGAGTTTCCCAGAGTATTCCTGCAGAGATCTCAGGGGATGTATTTGTCTCTAGAAAGAATTCAATTTGTTTGGATATAAATTCAGTACAATTCTCGTCAGCTAATAGAAGCGGATTGAGACGCCATCTGCGGGTGAGTGTATGGGGCTTAGTAATTTCAGCTCCAAGATCATCGGAGCATGGTCTGAAATAACAATAGCATCGTATTTACAAGATTTAATCTTAGGCAAGAAGTTATTATCTATAAAGAAGTAATCAATCCTTGAGTAGCAATGATGTACTGGTGAGTAGAAAGAATATGTTCTTGAATTTGGGTTTAAAACCTCCAGGGATCTGATAAGTTGTGATCAGTTATAAACTTTGTAATTATCTTTGCGGTGTTAGTTGCCGCTCCCCTGTGGAGGAAGTCTTATCTAAAAGTGGATTTAGAACACAATTAAAGTCCCCAGCCATTATAAGTTTATGAGTGTTCAGATTGGGAATGGATGCAAATAAATTTTGTATAAATTCCTTATCATCAACATTAGGTGCATAAACATTTATCAAAATCATTTTACAGTTAGATAAGTCTCCCATGACCATCACATATCTCCCTTCAGGATCCAATACTACATCTGATGCTACAAATGGTACTGTTCTATGTATGAGAATTCCCACCCCTCTAGTTTTCTTTGTAAAACTAGAATGGAACATTTGGCCAGTCCAGTCTTTTGCAGCCGGAACTGATCCTTACTTAGTAAGTGGGTTTCCTGTAAAAATACTATTTTAGCATTTAGACCTGTTAGGTGAGAAAGTACTTTCTTTCTCTTTAATTCGTGATTCAGGCCTTTAACATTCCAGCTTACGGTTAACTGTCCCATCATGGAGACACTGATTCTGAGTTTTTGGTGTCATATTATAGTCTTAACTGGAAGTGAAATAGTTTAGGTCTTAATTTCCTATTCCCCCAAGAGTTGTTGCCATGCAGCTTATTATTACGTTGATAGTTATAATTATAAAGATTGAGATGATAGATTAGATATAGATCAAGCCTGCTCTCTTTCTCTTCCCCTTAACCCCCACCCTCCCTTTTTGCCTCCCCAGGTGAGGCTAAAACCCACTTCATGCAGTCCCAGTCCTCTGACATACCCAGAGACAGAGCACGCCCAAAGCACATCAAGCCCCCATGCAGTGGCGCTTTAAGGTTAAAAGATAGAGATATCTGTTACCAATATAGTCTTTAAAAGAGGAAAAAGAAAAAAAAAAAAAAAGAAAAGAATTTTGCACTTAATATATATATATATATATATATATATATATATATATATACATACATATATACATACATATACACACACACATATACATATAATCTTCATCAATTTTAGTGCATTAAGATGATATCCCCAGATAATAAACCCAGGTGATGGTGTTAAAGATGTGTCCAAAACAAGCATAACAAGTCTTAATGCAGTAATAGCAATAACAGCAAACCAAGGGTATGATATTGAACAGTCTCATTTAGGGTACACATGAAATAATTAGAAAAGAAAAAAGAGGAGGAAAACGTAATTAAGCACAATAAAACATAAACATTTAGCCCTAGTAATACTAAGTAATGATAAGTAATAAGTAAGTAATAATAATATAAGAATATGAGAATATATGCTGATAAAAACCCGTATTTTAAAAACAAATAGATCAGACAGTAGATTATTAATCCTAGCTTTATCATTTACCGCCATGACTCACAATTATGTATCAGAATAGTCCCGGGATCAGCTTTCTTAACTCATTTTCTGCCTCCTCCTTGCTAGCGAAAACATAGAAATGACCCTGCCATTCCACTTTCAGTTTTGCCGGATACAGGAGGCCGATTTGACATTGGCTTGCCGTAGCGCTGTTTAATATTATAGAAGGCGGCGCTTTGATAGCTGTTGCTGGAGAGAAGTCAGGGAAGACGCGAATGTGGCAATCTTCATATATAATATCTTCCTTTTTTTTCCTGAGGAGTTCCATCACCTCTAACTTAAATGATAATCGTTCAAAACGAACTATAAAAGATCTTGGTCGGGTCTGACGGTGTTTGATCCGCGACGCGTAAGCCGCTGCTATCTCAGATTCTGCTTTAAAGTCGCCCGATTATTTTAGAAAAAGTTCAGTTGCGAATTTCACCGGTTTAAACTTTCTCGATTCTCCGCAGGCCTTCAATTCTGACATTATACCTTCTATTCCCATCTTCTAAAGCAGCCAGTCTGTCTCCAAGTTTTTCTCCGAGTTTTTACATTCAACTGACATTTACTGCTCTTTCCTCGGCACTGGCAGCTAGATGTTCGCTATTTCGATCCGATTCGTGAATGTCTCACTAAGATGCTCCAATCGATCAGCAAGCGTGCTCAGTTTAGCGAGTTTTTCTCAATGCGCTCTTCAATTTTACCCAGCACCTGTCGGTTCAAGTTGTACCTCTTGACGCAGCCTTTCATTTGCCTGTTGGATTTCCTGTCGCAGCCTTTCATTTGCCTATTGGATTTCCTGTTTTAATTCCTGTTTCAGTCTCTCATGTGCCTTTGCCGTTGCTTTCTCATTAGCCTTCTCGCTTTTCTTTATATCTTGCCTGAGCTCAGCGAGCAACACTTTCAGTTCAGATAGCTCAAATGTGCCTTCTTGTACCGTAGATGAAGCAGCAGACTCTGCTGAAGCGGTGTCCCGCTGCTCCAGTCCCGCGTATTGCGTAACTGAAGCCGCGGACCTCCCAGCCTTTTCCAGTTTCAGGTAATCCTCTCCAATCGGCGAGCTATCCACATCTGCACTCACGATCGCACCTTCGCTCCCCTTTTCGCTCTCAGCTAGCGACGATGTAGCGGACCGTGGTCCCGAGGAGTCTGTACTTTCGCCCATCTGATCCAGGTCTGTCTCTGAGAGGCCGTATCTCGAACTAGGGCTTGCTGATCGCAGCTTGGATGTAGCTTTAGTCTTCGATTCTTTCGGACCCCTTCTTGTTGGCCATGTTTATATGTGTTTACATATACTGTAGCGGTCCCTCTCGGGTTGAATAAATACAGGATATCTCAGAATAATAAGCAAATAATATGAAAAATAGCACCACTGCTAGCGGAGCTCCACTTCAGACGTCCATCTCTCGCATCGGACGAGACCAAAGGCCCATATATATTTTTGTAAAATTGACGGTTTGGAATATTGTCAGTTTACAACTGGATGACTTGAAATGTGGATTATGCAACACAAGTTAAGTGAGATTTTTTTTCTATTTGTGATATTGTTTTCTGTTGTCCAATGCTGGTCTCCATAGATGCCTGATCTTTTAGAAAATTAGGGGGCTTCGCCCCCTGCTCGCTTCGCTTGCCAACCCGCGGGCCAGCACTATGCATGAGCCACTTTGAGGTTCTGCTATTCACGTATGGGGATGCGGATGTACAATTTAAACAGATTGCTATTTTCATGTTAATTGTTACATATGCATAATAGAACTAACTATTTTACATTACAGCGAGTAACTAACCATATTAACAAATAGTAAAATGTAATAATTTGAAAGTAAATTATGTTTCATGTTGGTTTCAAGTTTTTCGTTGCGTTATACAATTTCATTTTGTTTGGCTTTGAAATGAACATGTAAATATTTTCTAAACTTACATTTTTACTGTAAAACTTCCAGTAAAAACAATTTTTAATTAAATTTTCATCAATATTGCATTGAATTTTGATTTTGTTTTTGGACTTGCATCGTGACAACGCAACGTATAACTGCCTATGAGAGAATTTCATCTCTTTCTCTCTAATAAGTAAACTGACTTTTTCGAATGTTTGTCTCTGTGATTTGTTAATCGTCTTTGCAAAATCTATTCTTACGTTTTAATACGAATGGCATATCGAGATCTCCTTTGTTGTCTAATGTAATCCGGGGAAGATGTACTACATTACCTTTCTTGGATACATCCTTCTTTCAACAGTAATTCGGGCAGTGGAAGACTGTAACAGTCAGGGACGATATAGCTCCCTAGTTGGAATAAGTTCTTTAGTAATTGCAGCACTTTAAGTAAACAAAAACCATATAGATGTGATATTAAAAGGCGATATCCCTCCCATAATGATACGGCGGTAAAAATCACATAAGAGAAAATAACTTAGCTTTCTTTACTGACGATTTACGCGGCATTGCAGACGGGAAGCCACAATAGTAAAACAATACTAAGGTGGCATCTTGATCTATACAGTGTGCCATTTTTCATCGCTGCGCTGGAAGGCTTTTAAGGACGGATGACAATATCATCCGTCCATCAGCTTCGAAGTATTTGGCTGCTGTCCAAGCCTTTTATCCTTGTTTCTCCATGTGTAGGCCCTTACTTAGGTTCCAAGCAAGGAAAGGAAAGGATTCAATTTAATCTCTAACATACAGAAATAGTAAAATACCTATTTTCTCAGTTGTCCCCTTCTCTCTCCAAATGCTAGACTAGCAGTTTGTAAATGCTGACAGCCCCTGTGTACTAACTTTGGCCTGGCCTGTACATGTGAGTGGATTTCTAAAATAATTTTTGTACAGAGCACAGTGACTTTAAACTTACATTCTTATTACAAACCACCCTTTGTCACTGAATCTGTGACAAAAATAATATTTGAAGGTCTTATCCACAAAGCAAAAGGTACTCGAAAATGTGTAGTGTAGTGGCACTACAACAATTTCCAGTACACTTGGACGAACAGTTACAGTACATTTAACATGGTACTACTTAGTAATGATCATTATATCCCACCAGTGGTGTAGGTGGAGATCTCTTGTTATGTCTTACATAATCAGTGTTGTAACTAAATATCACTGAGCCCATGCAGTGTGTACCATAGCCTCAGACTACATTATAAATCTATATAGCATCTTGATGGACTTCACAATTCTTTGGCACTCATAACATTTCTAACTTCAGTATGTTGCTATATGTGCCCCACCCTTTGGTGTCTGGTCCCTTTTTATGAGTTATAATAGTTATAACATACCTCAAATGCTATTCTAGATCTATTGCTATGATTATTAATTGTTCTTAACTAGTATTATTGCATAATCGTACGTTATTTGTTTCCACCCCAACTTCACTATCGGATGTTCTATTCCCTTTCAATTTACAATTTAACATCATTGGTGGTAAATTATGCATATTCCCATACCTTTGAGCCCCTGGTAATATTTTTCAAGTATATTCCTAAGCTTTCTATATACATGCCTTGTCCAACCCAGTGGTTTGTAGACAAAGTCTTTTGCTTGGTGGCGTTGCAGATCCCTCCAAACAAATGTGTGGCTGGTACAGGAACTAAAGTCTTTGCCATTACTGGAACAGAAACGTAAACAGTCTGATTGCCATTAGAGAGCTAATGAGATGCACACATGGTGACTGTCCTTTTAGCATAGGAACACTTCACTTGTCCTGCATTGGATACAGCAGTCAATCAAGGAAGCACTTTGCATTTAACAGCTGTCATCTCACTTCAGTGGCATTTCACAGCCTGTTTCTGTTAAAGTCCATAATAACTTTGTTTCTGCAGCAAATGTCTTCACTACCATATCATGGCTTCAGATTTACTTAGCTAAACTTACAATCTTTGCATGATTCCACACTCCTTCTATTCTGGATAAGCGAGTCTTTTATTCACCAGCTATTATCAGGTATGTGCAGCAGACCAAGAGTCATTAGTGCAGTACAGTCACTTTAAGTCTTCCTTCATAGAACACCACCTTTTCTTCATTGATAAAACTCCACCACTGAGTTGGAGAGGCCTTAACCACAAAATTGAGTGGTCAAACTAAAATACTTGCTATGCTAATTAAAGAAGGGTGAAGGGTTGAGCAAATACATAACATAAAACAATGCTTTATCAATCTTATGTATAATACAATACAGCACTATTAATGAAAATCCTAGACTCTCAGTTCTCAGTCTCATATCATAAATAACAGAGATAAATTAATACATTTAAACCAGGCTATTGAAAATGTTTCTTCAGTAGGATAATACACTAAACATATCAACACATTGCATCAGTTATACATCACAGATGTCTTAAATTATATCAAGATGTTACATATTAAGTGTCTTCATCTTTGTCTAAAACAAAAATCTTATAACATCTATATCATATAACAAACTGTAGCTTATCTTATCAAGAGACAAATCTTTTAAATGTCTTTAAGATATTACAACAGCACAGTTTATATATACTAATGGTCATAATGTATAACTGACTAAATAATCCATTTAGCTATGTGCATTATCACTGAACACTAACCTTAATACATTGATGTAATAACAAATCTTCATAAAATTAATCACTAATAGATACAAATGAATGCATGTATTCAGTTCTAATACATTTCATTATTAATGAAGTGATAATAATAATAATAATCATTTGACATACATCAAAATATGTAAACCCTCTTCACTGTATTGGATATGAAGACTAGTCTAGTTTAATATGGTAACATTTAACCTTTTGTATTTAAACATTATACAGGATGTCATATCCTTACACTTGCACAACTAATCAATATGCAAGGAAATAATTCCAATAATTGCTGTTCATTAATTTATGTTTGATAATCAAACATTCACCACCCTTTGGTCAGATTATTTCTAATTTCTCTGCCCAAACTTGCTGTTAAGCTATTTCTTGCAGCTTGTATAGAAAAATAGTTTGTGTTTTTCATCCATTGGTCAAAGGATTTGCTGAATCTGGAGAAAAAGAACATCTATAGTTTTGAAGTTACATATTCTTTATGCTTATAATACTTTTATTGAAATTCAGATTTTATCATTCTTAACTCTTTAACTGACCATGCTATAGGCTTTCTTTCTGCCTTCAGTTAAAATTTTCTAAGATTCATCTAGGTCAATAAGTAATGGCTTTATTTAACACTGCATTTGTTTGTAGGCTTCAAAGACATTCCAGGCTCACTGACTAAGTACAGGATGCATTACCAATACCAATCATTATCACTTTTGATTTTACTTGCTAACATTTTTAGATACTAATACAATTAAATTTGGATATAATCCCCTACTATATGTTATGTTATTATGTTATTATATGAGGCGTCCCCCATATCCATTCGGATCTGCTTCACATTATTAATTAGTCAGCTGACAGACAGACGGTTAGACACAGATTTACAATAATGATATATAAGAGGGTCTGCCACCCCAGACTCTGAATAAGAATAATTAATATTCTATTTTTCTTTCTCATTCCAAGTAGTTTACTTGGCTAAGGCAGAAATTCTTTAAACAACATTCAGCACACTGGAGAAAGCAACTGTTCACAAACAAAAAGTTTTCACTCTTCCCAGTCATTTTAACACACTTAGCAATTGCTTCATTCTTTTAAATATTGTATCTTCACATATTCTCATACTCTCTCTTTTTTTTATGATTGTACTTCATCACAGAATAAAGTTCTTTTACACTTGTATTTCATTCATAGAGATCTCTATCACACGTGCTATAAACTCACTCGAGGTTGTGGTTTTTATTTTATTTATAAAAGATTTTCACCGTTCAACGTACTATAAAAGGTTTGGCACCGTTCAACGCACTTAAACACTTCTTGCCCTTCATGCTTATCCCGACAGTCAAACAACTTACTTCTTTACCTTCATGCTTATCATTATAATCAAACAACTTCTCAGGACGCAAGCTGGTATAACTTTCATTAAATTAGGAGTACATCTTACCTCAGTTTCATACGGCGCTAGTCTCCAAATCATGAAAACTCCATGGCGAACCGATTCAGCGAAAATCAAGGAAAAATATTTCCGTGGTGATCCGATTCAGCGACAACAAGTTGAATCCACCCATCGGGAAATCACACGGCACAATTCCACAACATGAAAGCATTCCCAGAAAAAGTTACACAGTCACAAAGAATATCCTGACTAAACAAGGAAAACATACATGCTTGAACCTTTATTTCTTATCGCAGGGCAAGTGTGCTAACCACTGCGCCACCATACTCTTTACCTTTATAGTTCCTAAAATACACAACCTTCATTCACGCACATCAGGCACATTCTGCTTTTCGCAAAAACATGTCTCCCTTCTCATTTATTATTATAAAAAGAGCATTTTTCCTTTAAACTTGATCAGGGTTTGAAAGGAAAAATGTTTTGCACATTTATGATAAGCTTTCAACAAAAGTGGAGACATTTTATTTACTTTAACTCAATTATACATATCGATAATTTTCTTTCTTTGTCATGTGAGAAACTATCTCATTTTTAAATCCACACTTATCCAATTAATACCTTCTTAAAAGTATGGCCAGTACTTACAGGAAGGTAACAGAGACATGTTTCTCATTGCAAAGTTGAAATTAAATCTATTTTTTTCCTTTTCCAATTTAAATTAGAGCTCTTTTTATTTATTTATTTTAGTGCTATTTGTGTACATCGTTTACAGTTTCTTTTTAAACACTAGCTTATAACGTAGGTTTGTAATTTAAGCTATATTTATAAGATGATTTCAATAATTTCATTAATATCTGTGTGTTTTAGCACACGGCCTTATACTTTACCAGTATATGTATGGGTGTTGCCAAAACCTTTAACCTTTAACTTTTTAGGCAAAGTGATAGGAACAGCTGCATAGCTCATAAACTGCTTTTTAACAGGCGGACGAATCGTGTATTTTGGATTACATTGGGCTACTATTATGCCATTAAAGATTTCTACAATTATTTTACTGAGCGCGATCGAGCCTTTATGGATTTTATCTGCATTGACACTGTTCATCTTTAAGTAACTGACTACCAGACCCACTGGATGCGTGACTCGTCAGACGATAAGGTAAATGCATAAAATGCGCAGCTCTTTATAGCTTCTACAAAATATTCTTTCTAATGGCTAAACGATGCAACTTATTTAATTACTGTGTTCCCCAACATGGCATTTACTGCTTTGGCAGGTTTTGGACTTCTTACGGCAGCTGATTAATCTGTGTTGTCCACTCGGGTGCTGTTTCATTTTACTCTGGACAACCAGCCTCATATCTACAAGTTTAAAACTGTTGTTTACAATTTATCGTGTCCGACTTAGTTTCGTCTTTTATTCCCACATTTTGTAATCATGCTTTGGACTTTTAAGTCCAACCCGCATAATGTAATTAGCAGAAACTGCTACAATTTACCAGCAGCTATCTGTTTTTTTATTTATTGCCCCATGTTACAAGCCCGCCTTATTGTACTTTCACAGGATTAATTAATATCCCCATTCCAGTTAGGGCCAGGCATTTTAAGGCAGTATAACTCGGTCACGGGAGTCCATGACTGTGTGCACGACCATCCTGATACACTCAGCATCTGACCAAGACCTTCCATGCTGTTGTTATCAGAAACATTTATATATATATTTATATATATACAGTTATTAATTTAGCCACAATCCTGCCGATTATGCCATTTTGTAATTGCGGCATTTTAAATAACCGAAAACTATATAGATATGATAATAAAAGGCGATATCTCTCCCATAGTGATACGGCGGTAAAAATCACATAAGAGAAAATAACTTAGCTTTCTTTACTGATGATTTACGCGGCATTACAGACGGGAAGCCATAATAGCAAGACAATACCAAGGTGGGATCTTGATCTATGCAGTCTGCCATTTTTCGTCTCTGCACTGGAAGGCTTTTCAGGACGGATGACGATATCATCTGTATGTCGACTTCAAAGTATTTAGCTGCTGTCCAAGCCTTTTATACTGGTTCCTCCACGTTTAGGCCCTTAGTTAGGTTCCAAACAAGGAAAGGAAAGAATTCAGTTTCATATCTAACACAGAAATAGTAAAATCACTATTTTCGCAGTTGTTCCCTTCTCTCTCCAAATGCTAGACTAGTAGTTTTTAAATGCTGACAGCCCCTGTGTACTAACTTTGGCCTAGCCTGTACATGTGAGTGGATTTCTAAAATAATTTTTGATTAGAGCACAGTGACATTAAACTTACATTCTTATTACAAAGACTGGGCAATGTTAACGGTTGTAGTTATTCTTCAGAATATTGTAAGCTGATGTTTTCATCTTCTACGCGATCATCACCAACTGTTTCAGCATAGTCTATTGATATGCATTTAACCACTTTGCTGTGTAACCGATTGACAATTTTCGCATTAATTCGTTTGACTTTATCACTTCTCGGTGCCCATGTACTCATTTCTTCTGTTGATATCTCTTTGGGATGAAATTCATCAATAAAATTTGGACATAATACTGGCAACTTAAAGTGAGGAAAACATAAAAATTTATAAGAGCTGAGAGAGCAAGAAATGTGTCTGTCAAAAGCTTTTCACACGAATGAGATGTGAGTGGACCGTGTGCGCGTTTGAATATGGTTGAGAGGAGGGTGTGACTTGAAATGAAAAAATCTCTTCAAAAAAGTCTTAGCTCGTCGCAGGATTTTTTTATATAATAGAGACATGTGTTATCTCCATTCACCATGAAAGCATGAGATTAGAACTTTTTCTTTGGCAGTAACATACTGAATGTAAAATATTATATTTTTCCTTTAATTATAAATTCAATATATCCATCCATCCATTTTCTGAACCTTTTCATACATTTCAAAGTTGTATAGCAATAGAGCTAGATTATGTCTCTTAGGCAAGAACTAAACCTCAAGTGCAGGACAGGACATCACAGGAAGTCTTCATAATAAATTAACACACTCATTTTGTACATGTGAAATGGAAATCTAGAGTATTCAGAAAAAAAATCCAAACAGATAGTGTAAAATTCATAAAAAATAGCAACCTGCTTTGGAACTACACCTTGGTGCTTGTACCTGTGAAGAATAAGTGGTAAGCAATTCAACACCATGCTGCTGTAGCTTAATGCAAAAAATCAGTTTGGGCTAACAGAAGATGAATTTCACCATTAACTTATTCTATCCAAATTTAGTTTACCTCAACATTCATCCACTCCTTCGTGTTTTAATCATTTTGTACATTATGGAATCCTTTTTCAGTGTTTTTCTTTTATGTAAACTTGTGGTACTATAGTATAGATGTGCTTTTGGAATGACGGGTGAGAATTAAGCAGACCCTGTAGAACAAATTTGGCAAGTTAAATCAAATATTCTCCAATTCAAGTCATAGGAAGGACCATACTATTCATGAGGTTTGCTGGCTTGATCTGAATTATTGTGAGCTTCTTTAGCTGTCTTGAAGATTGCCTTACCGCCTACAGTCAAATATGGCTATAGCAGCTGTGTTTTATGGAATATATTTCTCTACCCCATCTTTCCATAAAAATAAATTTATTGCCCTCTGCTGGCACTTTTAATTTCTAATCTGATGTCCCCCTTACTGGAAATCAATCTCCTGTTCCTGGCCTGACAGATTTCTCTTGCTCTGTGAGATGCTTTCTTTTTTAGGTCATGCAACTAATCACTGGGTTCTGCTGATACCTCTCAAGGCCTGTCAGTCCAAGGCACAATACTGGAAATCTAGCCTGCTGGTATGAATAAGAACGGGGTTATAGATTGAGTAAAATTACAACCCAATTAAGGCTTCAGAATTTTTAACACTAGGTTGTTTCTGATTTTCAAAAGTAATATTTTTGTTTATTATGTAGTGAGTGGCATGAAGTCATAAACATAAACAAAATCTAAGTCAGAATACACAAAAACAAGCTGGCAAGATAGATCACATTCCCTCATTAAAATGTATCTGTAAAGTTACTGTCTTTCAAGTGTTTAATGCATTTTAAAGCTTTAAAATAATATGAGCTTCACTCTGTGTATCATTTCCATTTGCGCATTAGATTATGAGTGAACAGTAAACATGCCTCTTAAAGGCTGCTGGAATGAAGCTCATTAGATTAGAAATTACTGTACCATCCCTGTTGTTTTAGCTTACATACAATAAAGCATGTGTCAGTGTGGCAGCACAAATGGCCTCAGTTTTAATTGTTAAGTATACTGAGAGTACTTTATAAAGCCACTCCCCTGGATTTCAGTGACATTCATTTCAGCTCTAAAATAAATAATTCTAGGTTGTCAGGACTCTGGTGTCTTAGCCAAGAAAGAAAGATATAAACCTCAAAGCCATGATAGTACAAACTACTTTGGTGCTTTAAGATGTGATTGATCAGTTGTATAAGATATTTCAATGTCTCACCTACTTCATAGGCATGATCAGTTTAAGTAGCTGTAACATGGGAACAAAGCAGGTATTAGTGTCATGATAACAACATTTAAAGCCTACCAAAGGTAGGCAGTGAGCTGTAAAGAATCAGAACTCAAAGGTGAGTCACAAAGGGGAAGAATGTGAAAAAATGAAGCATCTTTCCTTAAACAGTTTACAGAAACCAGTCTTTACAAGTGTGAATATTTATATACTGCGGCAGTCACTTTCCCATGGGGAGCCAAGTACACACATACAAATGAAGCCCAGACAATAGCAATTGAAAACAATTAGAACATTGTTTTATTTCAGCAACTATGTCCCTCACATACACACATCCATACAAGAGTAATAGGGAAGGGGGGTTACTTTATACAAAATCAGTGCAATAAGTGCCTGATGAATCTTAGAACATAACAGAAAATCAACACGCCAGCCCAGGTATGCCATCTAATTCAATTATTTTTTAAAGGAGCAGTTAACCTGCTCTTTGTTGCTACAATACTACTTTTTACTACTACCTATGTAAAATTACTGTGCTCATCCTGCCAATTGCACAGTATAAACCTATTTCATGCATACTGTAGTTGATTATGAACAGGAACTGAACAATTGGACTTGTAGTCTCATATTCAGTTTTGAAAGTTTGTATTTAAATGGTGAAATGTAGTTACACCATTGTGTGCTTTTTATTACGCTGTGCTTTTGAGATTCTTTGAGAAGCCTTTAAGGTTTGGTGACACATGCTGCTGTGACCATGTCATGCCGGTATCCATGAAATGATATTTATTATATACAATTGATTTAAAATTCTCATTGAAGACTTTTTGCATAGTAGAATTCTACAGAACTGCTGTGTTAAGGAGTTCTTTGTGAGTTGGTGCTCTTTAGTGTTTTTAGCTTCTACTGAGGCTACTACTGTCCCTAATTGGTCTGATTTGCTAAATGAAAAGGCCAGTCAGAGTGAAAGCTCCATTAGGTAGGATTATAAGCCATTTTACCTGTTTGTAGGAAAAATCACTGAAAAATATCATACTGTGCTGTTTGTCACTTTCCTAAGCCGCAGGTGTACCAGTTCTTATTACAAAACGGAACTAGCTCTGAATGTAACTTGTGTGTGACACTCATATGTTTAGTCAACAGCTTTCAGATTTTGTAATATAGTGTAAATAATGGGATGCCAAAAAAGTTTATTTGTAGATATTGTCATTTGGGTTTTTAGTGTAATATTCGGCCCCTGATCCTTGTTACTACTGTAAAGTTATGTTATCACTTAAGGGCTAAATTAGAAGGGTAAATCTTCATTATATTTGAATGGGGGATATGTGTGTGTGTGTGTATGTTAATTGTATGTGCATAATATACCAATATATAGACTTGCAATGTTCATTTCCCTGTTAAACTGTAATGTGTTAGAAAGTAGTGTTTGTAAAGTTACGCACTAAGAGATCTGGGAGGATATGTGAAAAGAAGCAAGACTGTTTTTTTGATTTGGCCCTGCCATGTGTTAACGGCTGCAGCGATTACAGCTTTTTTTTTTTTTTGTTTTTTGAAACAGTAATCTGTCTCCATCCAGTTCTTTTTGTTCCTAAAAGGATTTAATCCACCTTAGGAAAGATACCCTGTTACTCTGCCTACTTAATGTTGACAAGGAACCCTATATAAATAAAAATATAACATTGAAATCTTTTCAGCTGTAGCTTGTGTATACTTCTAATATGTGAGTAAGCGTGAATTAAGAGCACTTACTTCCACTAAATTGTTTTAAAATAAGTCAATATTAAGCATAGCTTATTTGGAAAGACCAACCCTGGCACAGACAGGCAGACACCAATGTTCCAACCCACCACACATTTATTTACAATTATTATTTACAAAAGTCCCGCACTCAACCCAGCACCCCTGCACCACACTCCCTCAAGTCCAGGCTTCTCTTAAGTCCTCTCTTCGCTGCCTCCACTCCTCTCCTCCGAGCTTCGTCCTCTTCCACCCAACTCCAGCAGACAACTGGAGGGAGGTGGCCCTTTTTTTGTCCACCCAGACGTTAATTTGCTGGCTTCTCCAATGGCCTCGTTTTCCAGTTTTTCACAAATATTCGCCGTGCAACCTGTTTTGGTGAACTTTTTTTGTTCAACTCCTGATGATGTTTTGTAAAACCAGAATGACATCACAGAGCTGTAGCAACCAACACTGGTTGACTCATTTGGACCGAGGACAGGTTATCTCAAACTCAGTATTTAAAGTTAGGAACTCGCATGATAATATATTTTATCACTTTTTGGAACTTTATTTTGAGTTTTACGTCATGTTTTGCAGTTTGCTTTAAGGTACTTTAGAGATTATATGGGCTGGCATTACTTGCATGGTAGTAAGGAGACCGAGTTTCTTGTGCTGGATCCTATCTGCATGGAGTTCCCATGTTTACATGGGTTTCCTCTCACTGGCCAAAAACATGCAGTTTAGGTGAATTGGTAATACTGAATTAGACCAACTATGTGTTTGGTGTGTGTGTGTGTTCACCCTGCTAATGGATTGGCACCCTGTCCAAGATTTGATCCTGCCTTACACTGTATGCTAGCTGAGATAGGCTCTAGTAACTCTCCATACTACTGGTCTCAAGTAAGTGGGTTTGAATATAATACGAGAGATATTATATGTGGGAATCCTGTGATAGCACACTGTGTACAATTCATTTAAATGGAGACTTCATTAGAATCCAAGACTTTATGGAGAGTAGCTTTCGGGCCAGGGAAAGTTTGTGAGCTCTTTCCACTTCAGAGAGTGGGTAGCTTCTCACACCAAGTTAGAGGAGATTGTCAGCTTTCAGCTTCCCAAGGAGAGTCTGTTCTCTGGCTCCCCAAAGAGAACAGAGAGATGAATGCAGCGAGTTTCGAAGAAACATGTAACCTCTGGTGCTTACATCAAGGTCACTTCCAGTTATAGAACCAGTGCCAGCTTAGTGAAGTGTTATTTTGTCCATTATATCCAGGTAGAGATCCGTTCACTGTCAGAGTTTGGCAGCCATTCAAACTAATTATTGTAATAGTTGTGAAACTGCATTGTTCAATGTGTCTGGAAGAAAACCATCGAGTATATAGTTATTTTGTGGCTAGTTAGGCTTGTGCCTGTTGGGATTTGTCACTAGCATTTACTTTGGCAAAGATTAGGCACAAGGTAAATGCTGTTTGCTTTTTTATAGTTTTGTTATTTTTGTGCAAGTTACATATATAACCGTTTGTTAAGGCCTGAAAATTAACACCATTAAAAGTTATTGTTCCACCTAATTAATACCGTATCTCCATGTACTAGGTTGCCCAGTAGTGCCCTCACTGCTCTGTGTTACTGTTTATCATTTATATTCCATGCCATCTTATATCTCACTATGTCTCTGGTTCACCCTTTATTGTTCAGCTGGCAATTATGACAAAGAATCTCAATAATCAGAACTTACATAGGGTGCAAAATTGATAATAGCTGTTTAAAATATTTCTTTGCATTCTGCATTCACTTGACAGTTTTCTTTTCTGTCTTGTAATAATTTGTTGTCGGATCCTAAAGACATAAATAAGTAAAGCAATGATGGACACTGCTGTTGGGATTAGAAGTCTTGCAGGTTAGGTTGCATTCGGTTATAATAAAGAGGTCTATAGTATGGATGATGCGGTAAATCAAATAAATAAACAACCCATGTATAGCATACAGTAAATACAAATATTTCACTGAAATGTTGAATCTATGATACTACAGTAAGTATAACCAAGTAAATGTGTTCATTTTTAGCAACTGTTGGATTTGCAAGAAGACCTGAAAAGAAAAGAGTTGGAGATGAAAAAGACAAGAGAAGAGAAATGCTGTATAGAAATGCAGCTCAGAGCTGTTAAAGAAAAGGTTAGTATTCCTTAATTATATCACTGATTGGGTAATTCCATGAGACTTGCAGCAAATATATTATGTAGCAGTTATCTTTGATTGTCTTACTTTCATTGTTTATTCCTTCATTGCACTTTTTATACTTATAGTAGTATTTGTGACCATAAATTAAAATGGATGTTTTGTTTAACCCGCTGTTTGGTCATGTTGTTGTATCGGATGGGATTCCCAAAAGGCAGAGACAATTAAAAGGACCTGGAAATTTAAGGCAAAACATGAGTAAGCAGGAATTTAGTGAAAAATGCGCAAAAAAATGGAATGCCAGAAGCAGTCAGAGGATTTTTCATCAAAACAAAAATACTAAACCAAAGGCATAGTCAGAAAGCATCAATAACAGGCCCTCACACTAAAGCCTTTTCAGAAGCACAGTTTAGTTTGCATTAACGCTAAACTAGAGAAATTTAAAGAAGAGATCCACCACCTGGATAAAAAGGATATAACAAGCTTCCAACTTTTAAAATGTGATTGGCATCAGAATGGTGTTGCTATTAATAACACAGAAGTGCTCGCAAGAAACCAACAATTTAACTTTGTGAAATTATGTCATAACAATAACCAATATTAACGACTGGAAAAAACAGTCAAAAGCAATCTAACTTGAAATCCTCATAGATGAAAACTCAGAATTACCACTGCAGTGATTTTCATACTGTAAAGACCACTTTTCAAGGTTTAGTGTCAAGAATATTGAAATGGTTTATACTTTTTGTTATTTTTGTTTTAAGCAATATGTTTGTGTGATAGACGCACTTAATTTTGTACTAGAAAGTAATCTAACGCCCACTTTACACCTGACATTAATATGTATTTTGTATCTGGATATACAGTAATTTAGCCAGATTAAATTAGCACCTGGTTTTAAAATGTTTAAATGATTGTTATATGTGGAATGAAAACACAGTTGCATTTATAACTGGGTTGCAGTAAATATAGTTGTTATCCATGTCTAACCACCACTGAATGTGGTCTGAGTGATCTGATCACAAATGCATTTACACCTGGTTTTTAACGTGGTCAAGTGCTACTGAACTGGGATAAGACCACCACATGTAAAAATGTTAAAATGTTACCTTTCATTTATGTTAACCTTCTCACTAATCTTATTGAATACAATTTTCACATTTTTATTTAGTTATACAGTAGTTAAATTTGTTTATCCCAAATGTAAAGCAGATTTTAACACTAGAATTACCAGAGCCTACGAAAAAACTCGTAATTCCGTCCCACCTTAAATCGCTTCTTAAAATCGTTCACAGCTCTCCACCAGCGTCTTTTGTCATCTAAATGTGCTGATAAAAATCAGGCTGCAAGCAGCCGGCTATTCCATCCCCCCACCGACTTAGAACGTGCACAAACTTCTCCCAGCTCATGCCTTGATTGATTATCTGGGAGTGAAGTGGAGTTTTAGAGTGGAAAGAATAGATCATTATTTGGAATACACGCATTTCACGTGTGTTCCGTTTCTACAGTAATCCGTGTAAACACATTTTTAAAACAGAAACGTTTTTCATATTGTAGTAGTAAATGACAAAATGTAAGCATAAACTATATAATGTATGAAGCCTAAAGTCCAAATATCACTTTCACAAAAGGTACACATATAACAGAACAAGTATGCTTTTATTCAAAAATATAACTGCAGAAAAAAGCCATTAGCATGCCATATTGACACGTACGTATTGCAGCTGACACAGTAGTATAATGGTATCAGCCGCTGACTAGTATCCAAAAGCTCATGAGTTCGATCCCACACGGCTCCGTTTTGAGAAGTAAACTGCTCTTATTCTTACTATTTTAGAATAAAAACATGCATTTGATTTCAGTGTGTAACAGCCAGTAATTTATGATACTTGTAAAGGTTTGTTTTTTTTTTATTCACTTTTCATTCTCAGTCGTGTTCAGGATCCTTCCCTATCCCCCATCTGAGAATGCTGTTTTCACATAAAGATGCGCTGTAGCTCTGCAGCGTACTTGTGACTGCATTCTCGCATCTAATGCTTGCGAACTGAAGTGCCTGCGTGCACTTTTCGTGGCATTACACGTCTATTTTTTTGAGCATGCCCGTGTCGCTCAAACACAGGAACATATGTTGGTGTACAAGAATAAAAAACAAGTGCACTTTTATTCTATACTATAAATGAAGAAAAAATAAAGCAAGTTACAGTAGGCGGTTGATACGACAGCTTGCGTGGTGCAATGCTAAGAACTGCTGATTTCGATCCGTGCTATATAAAATCATCACATTCAAATATTAACAATTTCCACACACCCTTCCTACATTCACGACATGTGTACTTGTTGCAGTGTTGACATCTCTCTGGGCTATGGTTCCTATTACACTGAATGAGCACCTGACATTGTACTTTCTTCCCTATATAAATAACATTCGAGTATAGCGTCTCCAAATAAATCACATTTGAGTTATAGCGCGTCTTTATGTGAAAACAGCATTGTCAGATTGGCTTTGGGGGATCGTGAACGCGACTGAGAGAATGGAACTGAATAAAAAAAAAAAGACTGAAATCAAATGTATTTTTTATTCTAAAATAGTTAGTAATGCAATATTATTTGAAAACGAACAGCGTCAGATTGGGCGCATATTCAAACCCGATCTGACGCTGTTCGTTTTCAAATAATATTGCATTAGTGCGATGATGTTTTTACATATATTGTCTCTTTCATTCATCTTGCGGTTTGTAATCAGTGACCGCGTGTTTTTTCCCCGATCTTGCCAGTTCGCACATGTTGCTGTATGGTGCTGTTTCTTTTGTACTCCAGGACACACAGAGGACAGAACAGTACAGAGCAGTAAGTTCAGCGCTATATGCAATCAGACAGACAAACAGGCAGAGAAGGCACTAGATATATAAATAAACAGGGAAGGCACTGTATAATAGATATATAAAAACAGCTAAGGGGATAGATATATAGATAGGTAGGAAGGAAAGGCACTATATGATAGGCAGACAGGGAAGCTCCTATATAATAATAAAATTACTGTTATTACTATGTAGATAGACAGGGAGTTCAGCGTCAGGCGTGTATTCAAACCCGATCTGGCGCTGTTCGCTTTCAAATAATATTGCATGTACTTAACTATTTTAGAATAAAACATACATTTGATTTCAGTCTTTTTTTTATTCAGTTCCATTCTCTCAGTCGCTTCACGATTACCCCAATCTGACAATGCTGTTTTCACATAAAGACGCGCTATAACTCAAATGTGATTTATTTGGAGACGCGCTATACTCGAATGTGATTTATATAGGGAAGAAATTACACTGAATGAGCACCTGACATTGTACTAGGAACCATAGCACAGAGAGATGTGTACACTGCAACAAGTACACATGTCGTGAATGTAGGAAGGGTGTGTGGAAATTGTTAATATTTGAATGTGATGATTTTATACAGCACGGATCGGAAATCAGCAGTTCTTAGCATTGCACCACGCAAGCTGTCGTATCAACCGCCTACTGTAACTTGCTTTATTTTTTCTTCACTTATAGTCTAGAATAAAAGTGCACTTTTTATTCTTGTACACCAACATATGTTCCTGTGTTTGAGCGACACGGGCATGCTCAAAAAATAGACGTGTAATGCCACGAAAAGTGCACGCAGGCACTTCAGTTCGCAAGCATTGGTAGGAGAATGCAGTCTCAAGTACGCTGCAGAGCTACAGCGCATCTTTATGTGAAAACAGCAGTGTCAGATGGGGGGTAGGGAAGGATCCTGAACACGACTGAGAGAATGAAAAGTGAATAAAAAAAACCAACCTTTACAAGTATCATAAATTACTGGCTGTTACACACTGAAATCAAATGCATGTTTTTATTCTAAAATAGTAAGAATAAGAGCAGTTTACTTCTCAAAACTGAGCCATGTGGGATCGAACTCATGAGCTTTTGGATACCAGCAAGCGGCTAATACCATTATGCTACTGTGTCAGCTGCAGAACGTATGTGTCAATATGGCATGCTAAGGTGGCTTTTTTCTGCAGTTATATTTTTGAATAAAAGCATACTTGTTGTGTTATATGTGTACCTTTTGTGAAAGTGTTTGATATTTGGACTTCAGGCTTCATACATTATATAGTTTATGCTTACATTTTGTCATTTACTACTACAATATGAAAAACGTTTCTGTTTTAAAAATGTGTTTACACGGATTACTGTAGAAACGGAACACACGGAAATGCGTGTATTCCAAATAATGATCTATTCTTTCCACTCTAAAACTCCACTTCACTCCCAGATAATCAATCAAGGCATGAGCTGGGAGAAGTTTGTGCACGTTCTAAGTCGGTGGGGGGATGGAATAGCCGGCTGCTTGCAGCCTGATTTTTATCAGCACATTTAGATGACAAAAGACGCTGGTGGAGAGCTGTGAACGATTTTAAGAAGTGATTTAAGGTGGGACGGAATTACGAGTTTTTTCGTAGGCTCTGGTAATTCTAGTGTTAATTAAACTAAATATTTAATCATATTATATAAAATAATTAATCTAATATGAAGTGTGAATGTCAATGCATTTGTGTAAATTTTGAAATATCTCAATATATTGGATTGAATTCAGACATACAGATAATTTAAATAAGTTTTTACACTTTTCTGTCTAAAGTAAGCATACAAGATATAGAGTGTAAATACTTTGTACAATTCAGGAACAACTTGTCAAGAACAGACACTTTATTTTTGTGTTTATTATTATGTGACATAAATAGATCCAGACTGAAACTAAATTAAACGTGTCCTCAATGTTCATTCATTTTTCAAATCCACTTATTCTAACCCAGGGTCACGGGGAGCTGGAGCCTATTGGTTGAAACCAGCCCTAAACGATATGCTGGATCATAACAGGTCATCTTTATTAATAAAACTGAATAATAAGAAGCATCAACCCTTTCACTACTGCAGTTTCTGTAGGGAGGAGAAAAATAGTATTTATATTGTTTCTGTCATTGCTTCATTTTAAAATAAATCTGAAAACTAAAATTGGGTTATAGTATTAGAGTTAGAGTTATAAAAATTCTGTTGTGATAGTTGCTTATTTGCAGAAATATTTTTTTAAATAATTTCTTTTGATTTTACTTTGACCACAACAATAGGCAAGATATGTTTTCTAGCAAAAGTGTCATCCTGCAGTGGACAATTGTACCACTGTATAACATAATTAACATTTTTCTATAGTGGCATAGATTATTTAAAAAATTTATTTGATTGTCTCCAGTAATCATACATCACATATGCATGCTCGTTTAATGAATGATTCCAAAATGTCCTCAACATGAGTGTAAATGTATGTTTGAAAGCCTTAGAGTGGCCAGCAAATGGCTGGCATCCCATCCAGAGAGACATTTGAACACCACAGGCCATTGGTGATATACTATTTGATTGAACATTTACTTGAAACCCTTAATAGTGAATGGCTAGAGGTTTAATAAATCATATCAACCCTCAATATTACTTTGTTTTGAAGACAAATCTATTTGCATTATTTTTGAATGAATGTTGTTTGTAGAAAATATGCATATAAAAATGGGAGGCAAGCGTCTCTTATGTGAGAGGGTCATACATTAGTGCAAGCTACATCTGCATCAAATGTACAGTTTAACAGATATACAGTAAATGCTTAGAAAGTTCTGATCTGAATAATTGAAGTAGTATAATAAAAAAGTTGATATTGTAGAGCCAGTGCCGAATGACAAAATGAATCCCCTGCAGTTTTACATGCCTCTTTTAGGTGACTCGCTGTCCTTAAAGTGACTGCTAACTGTTTCTGCACTAGAAGGAATTCTGTTGGTGACATTGCAGGCTAGCCATTTTTAAAGGGTCCCTGTGGCTGTACCCTAAACTTGATAATTTGCATGATGGGGTGCCAGCAATGGGTGACTCATTCTTGGTTGATGCAACTTCTCAGCAATGTTAGAATATAAATTATATTTTAACTACAATATTAGATAAAATGATGTAATAAAAAAGTGAATCATAATAATATATTAACTACAGGTAAAATTCTGTTACAACGAATATTGTTATGGTCCTGACAGTTTTCCCATACGATGCGAGTCTATAGAAATCTAGTTACTACGAAGTACATTCAGCAGATACTTTCATTATAACGAAGTGCCCAAAAGACCTTGAAATGCCTGAATGAATCATCCACAGAGCAGTTAGTTCTGTGGTCACAGCTCAGTTGTGCACAACGATCCGCAAACAGAAACACTGTAATTTTTTTCTTTCTTCGAACTTTCCTCGTATTGTTTTTTTTTGCTTTTTTTGTATCCTGCGGGTTTCAGTGAAATCTTTTGCTTATTGCTCGTCAACATTTGAAAAACATCCATTGAAATTTAACTCAGTGTCACCCTCCTATAGAAACAGCAGACACGAAAAAACGATAACAGTTCATATTAGAAAAAAAATTTACATTTTTGCAGCTCTCAATTACGGCAAAAAGAAAAAAGACGTCAGTGAATTTGGAATTTCGCCATCAACGCTGTCAACTTTCTTGAAAGACCAAGCAAAGAAAGAAGAAAAATCTCGGATTGCAAACGTTTGTGAACTGCTGCATTTGAAGACGTTGAAAAAGCCGTTTTTATGTGGTTCAGTGATGTTTGTTCAAGAAACTTTCCTATTAATGCAGCACTCATTCAAGAAACTCCTCCTTGAACCGTCACCTTATCGTGGTGGAGGGGTTTGCGTGTCCCAATGATCCTAGGAGCTATGTTGTCCGGGGCTTTATGCCCCTGGTAGGGCCACCCAAGGCAAACTGGTCCTAGGTGAGGGATGAGACAAAGAGCGGTTCAACAAACCTCCAATGATGAGTGAAACCTTTGGACGACGTTTTCCCTTGCCCGGACGCGGGTCACCGGGGCCCCCCTCTGGAGCCAGGCCTGGAGGTGGGGCTCGATGGCGAGCGCCTGGTGGCCGGGCCTGCACCCATGGGGCTCGGCCAGGCACAGCCCGAAGAGGTAACGTGGGTCCTCCTCCCCATGGGCTCACCACCTATGGGAGGGGCCAAGGAGGTTGGGTGCAGTGTGAGTTGGGTGGTGGCGAAGGCAGGGACCTTGGCGGTCTGATCCTCGGCTACAGAAACTGGCTCTTGGGACGGGAATGTCACCTCTCTGAAGGGAAGGAGCCTGAGCTAGTGCGAGGTCAGAGGTTCCGCTAGATATAGTCGGACTCACCTCGACGCACAGCTTGGACTCTGGAACCAATCTCCTTGAGAGGGCTGGACTCTCTACCACTCTGGAGTTGCCCCGTGAGAGGCGCCGAGCAGGTGTGGGCATACTTATTGCCCCCACTGGAGCCTGTGCATTGGGGTTTACCCCGGTGGACGAGAGGGTGGCCTCCCTCCGCCTTCGGGTGGGGGGAAGGGTCCTGACTGTTGTTTGTGCGTATGCGCGAACAGCAGTTTGGAGTATCCACCCTTTTGGAGTCTCTGGAGGGGTTGCTAGAGGGCATACCTTCTGGGATTCCCTCGCTTTGCTGGGAGACTTCAATGCTCACGTGGGCAATGACAGTGAGACCTGGAAGGGCGTGATTGGGAGGAATGGCCCCCCCGATCTGAACCCGAGCGGTGTTTTGTTATTGGACTTCTGTGCTCGCCATGGATTGTCCATAACGAACACCATGTTCAAGCATAAGGGTGTTCATATGTGCACTTGGCACCAGGACACCCTAGGCCTCAGGTCGATGATCGACTTTGTGGTCGTGTCGCCGGACTTGCGCCATATGTCTTGGACACTCGGGTGAAGAGAGGGGCGGAGCTGTCAACTGATCACCACCTGGTGGTGAGTTGGCTTCGATGGTGGGGGAAGATGCCGGTCAGACCTGGTAGGCCCAAACGTGTTGTGAGGGTCTGCTGGGAACGGCTGGCAGAGTCCCCTGTCAGAAGTAGCTTCAACTCCCACCTCCGCAGAACTTCAACCACGCCCCGAGGGAGGTGGGGACATTGAGTCCAATGGGCCATGTTCCGTGCCTCTATTGTTGAGGCGGCTGACCGGAGCTGTGGCCGCAAGGTGGTCGGTGCCTGTCGTGGCGGCAATCCCGAACCCGTTGGTGGACACCGCGGTGAGGGATGCCGTCAAGCTGAAGAAGGAGTCCTATAGGACTTTTTGTCCTGTGGGTCTCTGGAGGCAGCTGATAGGTACCGCAGGCCAAGCGAACGCTGCTTCGTTGTTGCTGAGGCAAAACTCGGGCATGGGAGGAGTTTGGAGAGGCCATGGAGAACGACTTTCGGACGGCTTCGAGGAGATTCTGGTCCACCGTCCGCGCCTCAGGAGGGGAAGCAGTGCAGTGTCAACACCATATATGGTGGGGATGGTGCGCTGCTGACCTCACTGACGCTAGGGTCGGTGGGAGGAGTACTTCAAGACCTCCTCAATCCCACTAACATGCCTTCCACGAGGAAGCAGAGCCTGGGGACTCTGAGGTGGGCTCTCCCATCTCTGGGACTGAAGTCACCGAGGTGGTCAAAAACTCCTTGGTGGCAGGGCCCCGGGTGGATGAGATACCGGAGTTCCTTAAGGCTCTGGATGTTGTAGGACTGTCTTGGTTGACACGTCTCTGCAACATCGCATGGACATCGGGACAGTGCCTCTGGATTGGCAGACGGGTGGTGGTCCCCTCTTTAAAAGGGGACCGGAGGGTGTGTTCCAACTATAGAGGGATCACACTCCTCAGCCTCCCTGGAAAAGTCTATTCGGGGTTCTGGAGAGGAGGGTCCGTCGGATAGTCAACCTCGGATTCAGGAGGAACAGTGTGGTTTTCGTCCTGGTCGCGGAACAGTGGACCAGCTCTTCACCCTTAGCAGAGTTCTGAGGGTGCATGGGAGTTTGCCCGACCGGTCTACATGTGTTTTGTGGACTTGGAAAAGGCATTCAACCGTGTCCCTCGGGAATCCTGTGGGGGTGCTCGGGAGTATGGGGTACCGGACCCCTGATAAGAGCTGTTCGGTCTCTGTACAACCGTGTCAGAGCTTGGTCCGCATTGCCGGCAGTAAGTCGAGCCCGCTTCCAGTGAGAGTTGGACTCCGCCAGGGCTGCCCTTTGTCACCATTCTGTTCATAACTTTTATGGACAGAATTTCTAGGCGCAGCCAGGGTGTTGAAGGGGTCCGGTTTGGTGGACTCAGGATTGGGTCACTGCTTTTGCAGATGATGTTGTCCTGTTTGCTTCATCAGGCCGTGATCTTCAGCTCTCTGGATCGGTTCGCAGCTGAGTGTGAAGCGGCTGGGATGAGAATCAGCACCTCCAAATCCGAGAGCATGGTCCTCAGCCGAAAAGGGTGGAGTGCCCTCTCAGGGTTGGGGAGAGATCCTGCCCCAAGTGGAGGAGTTCAAGTATCTCGGGTCTTGTTCACGAGTGAGGGAAGAATGGAGCGTGAGATCGACAGGCGGATCGGTGCGGCATCCGCAGTGATGCGGGCTCTGCATCGGTCTGTCGTGGTGAAAAAGGAGCTGAGCCGTAAGGCAAAGCTCTCAATTTACCAGTCGATCTACGCTCCTACCCTCACCTATGGTCATGAGCTATGGGTAGTGACCGAAAGAACAAGATCGCGAATACAAGCGGCTGAAATGAGTTTCCTCCGCAGGGTGTCTGGGCTTTCCCTTAAAGATAGGGTGAGTAGCTCAGTCATCCGGGAGGGGCTCAGAGTAGAGCCGCTGCTCCTCCGCATCGAGAGGAGTCAGATGAGGTGGCTCGGGCATCTGATCAGGATGCCTCCTGGACGCCTCCCTGGTGAGGTGTTCCGGGCACGTCCAACCGGGAGGAGGCCCCGGGGAAGACCCAGGACACGCTGGAGGGACTATGTCTCCGGCTGGCCTGGGAACGCCTTTGGGATTCTCCCGGAAGAGCTGGAAGAAGTGGCCGGGGAGGGAAGTCTGGGCCTCTCTGCTTAAGCTGCTACCCCCGCGACCCGACCTCGGATAAGCGGAAGAGAATGGATGGATGGATGGATGGATCATTCAAGAAAATGTGAGGTTTGTAAACTCTCTTGGGACCTCCCCCAACTAGAAAGAACGCCAAAGAGCATCCCGAAGTCCGATCTCCTTATCTATGGAAGACTGTTTATCTGTTGCCGGGTCAACAGCAGGCTCAAAGCTATGCTGCGTCTCTCCGCCAAAGCAAACAGAAAAGATATCGATGGGCAATACAAGGAACATTTTAAATGCAGATAACAGGTTTACTTGGTCACTGATCTGGCCATGACCCTGCCTGACTGCTGTCAAAAATAAATAAGCGTGCCATTCCTGTTTCAAGCTGAATAAAGCTGGTTTTGCTGAAGTTCTGAGACTAAGCCTAGAGTTTTGGGGTGCAAGACATGAACTTATAGCTCGACCCCGATCTTTTATGATTTGCTCCTGTGTCACTTCACTGCAGCACTATGAGCCTGATATTGCCCTTCCCTGGCAACAAACAAACAATCTTCCACAGATGCTGCAATTGTGCTTCGGGACACACTTCAGCGTGTCATTCCCATTGGATGGGGAGATGGGGGGGGAGGTCTCAAAAGAGTTCATAAACCTCACAATATGATATGATATAATAAAACCATTTCAGGTGACTACCTGTTGAAGCTCATCGAGAGAATGCCAAGAGTGTGAAAAGCAGTAATCAGAGCAAAGGGGTGGCTATTTTGAAGAAACTAGAATATAAAACATGTTTTCAGTTATTTCACCTTTTTTTGTTAAGTACTTAACTCCACATGTGTTCATTCATAGTTTTGATGCCTTCAGTGAGAATCTACCAATGTAAAGGGTCATGAAAATAAAGAAAACACATTGAATGAGGAGGGGTGTCCAAACTTTTGGCCTGTACTGTATATACTAGGGGGCTTCGCTCACCAACACCCTTGTTTGGTTTTCCGGATACACACTTTTAAGATTTTTTTTTTTCTTTGAATTATTGATATTTCATTAGTTTCACTATTATTTCAGAACTTCTGTAAAAACAATATTTGAAATCTTTCAAGTCGCAATATGCTGAATCTTTTAAATGAGGTCAGTGAGACATGAGTTTAATGACTTTGTACCATAATTCAGGATAGGTTTCTCTGTTTGGAATTTCAGCACAGACAAAATGATCTACATCAACAGCAGTTAATAATTTTTTTTGCAAAATAGCCAATAAATGCATGTGAGGTAAACTCCGTTTTTGAAATTCTGACTTAAACCTCAAAGCCTTACAATATTTACATACTTCTGACATATCACCTATGCCCATATATTCGATCTCTATTCGCCTTTTCGTTATTTCTCTGAGTAATAATTTCTCTTTCTTTGAGCTTATGCAATGTTTACTTTCTTTGTTTTCACACTGTCGTTTTTTTCTGCTTTCATATTCTGTATCCTGCTCTGCATGTGTTTCACCCCTACATTTTTTTTTGAGTCTTTTGAATTCCAGTTGTCATTATCTCTAACCTGCTCAGCATGTGTTTGGCCCCCTTGTTTTTTAACCTCTTTATGACGTTTTACTTTGTTTTCTACTCTGTTTTTTATTTCTGACCTCGCTTTGTCCTGCTTTTTTTTTCAATGACACCTGGTCCATGGTGATTATTTTTGCTTTTTCGAGTAATAATTTCCATTTCTTTGCGCTGCTGCGGTCTTTACTTTCTTTTTTTATACTTTCTAATTTTCCTACTTTCATATTCATATTTATTCAATTTTCTCCACATGTGTATCACACCGTTTGTTTTTTTTTTTGAGCCTTTTGAATTCCATTGCTTTCATAATCTCTAACCTGCTCTGTATGTGTTTAGCGTCAACATTTTTGAACGTCTTTATGAAGTTCTACTTTGTCTTTTACTCTCTGTCTTTTAATTCTGAGCCGGATTGGATGTGCTTTTTTTCAATTCCACTTGTTCCGGTGATAATTACTTTCCTTATTTTCTGAATTTGCACCTAGATTATTCTTTTTCTTTTTTTTCTCTCCAATGCTTTTGAGTCTCTTTTCTCTGCGCTGCTTTCTTCTTCACTTAGTCATCTGCGTTTCATTTATAAGGTATTGTCCTTATACACTTTATATGCGCTGAGTGCCCTGGATCTGTGTGTGCTCAAACCCTCCTTTACACGATTGGGTGTTTTACTGCCTCTGGGCTTATTTGATATTGATTGTAAGTAGGGCATGTCTTGCAAGAATCTCATGTTCCACGTCATCGTGAGTCAATCTCTTGGCACAAAGTCTCATGTTTAAGGTCCCTGCGAGACGCTCCGTGGCCATTCTCTTTCATCTCGCGGTTTCCTTTAAGTGTCTTCCGTGATCTTCACATGAAGATCATGTCTCGACGCCCTAGTGTTTCTCTCCAGGATTTTTTATAATATATATATATATATATATATATATACAGTATATAGTGGGAAATAGCACAGCCAGACAGACATCATTTCAGGTCACCACACACGCTTTATTTATAATATTTACAATACAGAATACCACGCACAACCCAGTGCCCTTGCACCAATCACCCTCAAGTCCAGGCCAAACACAATGATGTCTCTTTCCTCATCACCTCTACTCCTCGCCTCTCCTCCGAGCTCTGTTTTCTTCCACCCAACTCCATCTGACGAATGGAGGGAGGTGGCCCTTATTATGTTCACCCAGACGTGCTCCAGGTGCCTCCCAATAAACGTCCGCCGGCACTTCCTGGTCCTGACTGCCCTCTTGCTCACTCTGCCCTCACCACGCGATCGGCCATCATCGCCGCATCCACTATCAGAGCCCTTGCTACTTGAATCCGATCAGCAACATCACGGTTCTTTTCGCTGGGGTCTCCCTTTTCCTGTACGGGGCCGGTTTCACTTACCTGCCCCGCCGCTCCGGCCAGAGGATCCAGCACCACATCGTTCTGATCAATCTCGCAGCATCTTTACGGAAACAACCGCCTTACCCTATAGCTTCTTAAATACCTCCCAGTTGGCACGTATCGCCTGAAATAGCAACTCTGCAGGCTGAAGGCACTCCTCTAGCTTGCGCCGAGCCAGCAGCAAGCACTCTGGGTGTCCCTGATAATCCTTCCGCCAGCACTTCAGGGTATGGCGGAAGTGTTGACATCCAGGGCTTTTCAGGCATCTGGGCACCCCCTGGCGGTGACCATGAGCCCCTATAGGGTTGAGCTTCCATGCTGTGTTCCCGTAGTCCACATACCAACCAGGGCAGCGTAATCCCTCTTCCAGTCCTTCTGGGTGTCTCGGCAGGGTACCGCCCCCAGCCGCTCGCCAAAATATATATATATTATGCAATACCTATGATCTTAAAAATAAAACTATAGCAGGCACACCTAGGTGAGACCATATTGTGTGAAATGGGCTCATGTGATTCTTGTTCAGGTAAGTATTATAATAGTGCTGAAACACAGTCATGTTTTCAAGTGTTTTTGAGTCAATGTAGTCTGGACACCACACAGTCCTGCTTCTGATTCAACAAACCTGCCATACTGAGAAATATTTCGAGTTTGTGTGTAACTGACACAAGCTGATTATAAGGGAAAGTTTATTTACCTGAAAGTAACTCTTCTTAAATTCTCAGATCATTATCCTGCACTCTTAGCTGACTTGACAGAATATGGGAAGCATACTATACATTTCATATTAACAAAATACTGTGCCTGCTGTCCTAACAGCACTAGCAGAATTTCAAAAGATTTCTGGACTCAAAATTAATTTGACTAAAAGTGTGCTCTTTCCAGTGAACTCTCTAGCACACCATATTAGATTGGACACCTTCCCTTTTATCATCACAGATCAGTTTAAATACCTAGGGGTAAACATCACAAGTAAACATAAAGCTCTTCATCAACAAAATTTTGTCATCTGTATGGAAAAAATTAAGCAAGACTTGCAGAGATGGTCTATCATTCATCCCACTTTAGCTGGAAGAATTAACATTGTTAAGATGAATATCCTCCCTAAGCTTCCTTTTTCCACCCTCTGAAACGTATGCAGTTTTTAATGTCTGGACAACATATGGGATTAAATCACTTAGAGATCTGTACATAGACAATGTCTTCGCATCCTACAAACAATTACACTCCAAATTTAACTTTCCATCAATACAATTCTTTCACTACCTTCAAGTTGGAAACTTTGCTAAACAAAATCTCCCCAATTTGTCTCACCTCCCACCCAAGTCTAATCTGGAAGAAATACTGATCGGTTCTAAAGACTCAGACAGCATTTCTGTAATATATAAAAACATTCTAAAGTCCTTTCCTTTCAAAGATCCCAGAGTACAGTGGGAAATGGATCTCTTACTCAACATTTCAGAAAAGGAGTGGAAAAAAGTGTCTGAAAGCAGCCATGCACAGAAATTTACTGGAACTCCGTATGTGCAAAGGATACAATTATTCATCTTAAAATCTTTTATTAAGCACATCTGTCTCATTTTATATTTTCCAAAATGTTTCCAGGGCAAGATTCAACCTGCAAACGTTGCAATCGAGCTCCAGCCTCACTGGGCCATATGTTTTGGACTGCACCAAATTAACATCATTCTGGATCTAATTCTTTAAATACCTTTCAGACAGTCTTGGTGCCACAATCTCTCGTAATCCATTAACAACTGTGTTTGGTTTACTTCCAGATGGGCTTAAAGTGGAGATGGACAACCAAACTGTAATTGCCTTTACTTCACTATTAGCACCTCTTTTAAGTCAGTAGGTAACTAAAGAAATATACTAATTGAAATTAGAAAAAATCAAATTCTCATATGTGAAAAACTTTTTTAAAACATGGCAGGATCTAATCGGTAACATTTTAGAATAAGCTTTTTTTATTATTTATTCATTTGTTTCTACTCTTAAAGTTTCACTCTGTCTGTTGACCTAGCTCTCTTTCTCATGGATGGTGGTTGATTTCATTTCAACTTTTTGTCAAGTTTGACTTGCTTGTATGAAATGTTACTTGATTTTAATAAATTCAATAAAATATTAAAAAAAAAGAATACAGGAATTGTGTATCTTATTCTTGCATCTTATTCAAATCAACAGTCAGTTGTCTGCACACCAGGAAGTGGTGGAAGGATCATTCTACCTGGATGGAACCTCTTTTATAGATATTTCATCCTGTGTTTGTTGTAGCATTCAGACACCAAGTGAACTCTGTGATAAGATGTTACCACAAACACTCAAACAAGATAATTTTGTATCCCCAATCAACCTAAAAGGCACACCTTTAAGATGGAGGAGCAAACCCCACACATAAATATAGAAATATACTGTATTCCGAGTTTAATCATTCTTCAATTTTAGAATTACTGCTAATCTCTGCAGTGTTTTAACCCGCTGTTTTTTCTCAAGATGATCTTGGCTGCCCCACAATGCGAGGTTTCCATTACCATCTTACTTTTTGTCATTTCAGAGCTATTAGGCTGCAACCATTCATTTGTACTGACATTTTAATTTTTTTTTTTTTATCCCGACTAGTTTTAATATTGTTGCCTGGCAAGAGCTGTGGATTCATACTGTTAAGAGCTGGCATTGCTTAAATGTGTCTGAATCTGGCAGTACTGAGTAGTTTTATTTCAATGACGTTCTGAGAAAAATGTTTTAAAGCCAGTTCTGTAGTATTGCCAGGGAAAACTGGACACAGTGGAAAGACTCATAGCTAATAAATCATAATTTTAAAGGCTAATATTAAATATTTAGATAACATTTTGACTGTCTTGTTAAGTAATTACTGCAAGTAATTATACATTTCTATATAATTAACATTAAAGTGTATTTTAATGTTCTTTTGTTCATTTTCAGCAGGAATTAAATGTATTGTGTTTAATTAGGTTAAAAATGAAAACTGTAAGCTAAAGTATATCATTAGTTTGTATTCAGTCAACAGTTAATAAATTTATAGAAACTGAATCGTTGAACCTGAAAGATTATTATCCTGTATAAGGAATGTGAAGCAGCAAATTAATGATTACAAAAATATGAGGGGTTGAAATAGAGGAATCTGAAAGCATATATGAAGAAAAATATATTTGATTGAAAGGTTTTTAGTTAAGCATTATTTATGTGAAGTACATTATGTAGTATAAGGCATCAATAATTCTGCTTTTGTATTGTGTTAATTTTTAGCAAATGTTCTTTTTATATTGTAGGTAATAAGCAGTTCGCTCAGTTAATCCCTATATCTTTATTTTACTTGTCATCATTCACAGCTAGCAGCAACAAAAGTCACTTTACATTAAAAAAATAATAAAAAAAAAACATCTACACACTGTTTGCACTAATGGCTCAACATCACCATTCACTCGAGGCACTGACGACTCATCTAATTCTAAGTGCATTTTCATTACTGCTTCCAGGTTCCATGTCTTTTTTATTACCTACAGAAACCTGTCTTTTGCCTGGAGATACCTGCTGACTTAAGTGGTATTCGATCTGAATCGTAATCCAGCACATCAGGATCCTTTTGCTATTACTAACTTGCCTTCTACTGGAGAGTAAAAGTTAATGTCACCCAGTCTAGACAGTCAATTGTTTTCCTTTAAATGAAGATTTGTTTTCAGATTCCTTTATCACCAGTCATATTTCAATAATAACCATGAATTATTTTGTGTTACATGCAAACTATTTTTGTTAGATATGAACCCCGTATCCACACAGAATAGTTTACAGATCCAGTTAGAAGAGTGAACATACTCATTTTAATTCTTTAAATAATTAGGAAAACTGCTTATACACATCTTTAGTCTGTATTTAAAGCAATGGACACAAACAATATTTTACTTGTGTACGGAGCCATTGTTAACTGACAAAAGATTTCTTGAAAGTGATGAAGATTAAAACTTTCAAAAATTGCACTAAATTGAAACCATTTTATAGTTACCATAAATAGTCAGGGACTGAAAGTTAGTTTAATCAGTTTATTAATGTGTGAATATTTATGTTATATTTAACTTTTCACAGAGCACAATATAATAAAGTCCTTTATAAAACCAACATTTGTACAGTTCAAAGTAAACATACAATATATGACACACAATAACTAAAAAGTCATGGGACAAGAATCTTACAGTATATCGATTAATCCAAGAGGGTATTGTCTTTGATACTAACTTTTATTTCTGTTATTTTTCACATGATTCCATTATTTATAGATTTAAAGCAGCAGTTCTTAATCAATGGATTGTGGCAGCATTGCAGGTGGGTTGTGGCCAACTTTGGACAAAACCCTGCACCACCCATAATAAACCTAATTTTAATCTCAAATACTCCAATGTTTAAGCTCAGGTCACAGTGGCAGCATGCAGGTGGGACATGGCCGACACCTGACGAAACCCCTTCCATAGGTCCAATGACTGCACTCCTTTCATAACAGTAGCATCACAGGTGGATCACGGATGATTCTGGATGACTTCCTCAACCCCTACTTTGATAATCATGCTTGATTCAACCAGGAGGAAAAGCATTGACAATTGTGCTTGATTCATATGACACTCTGACAATCTAATGATCGTTCCAGACATCCAACTACTGAATGGGACTAACACACACACTCACCCCCAGATTGTTAAAAACTGGATTGTGACACCACAAAGGTTGGGGTTTAGAGCAACCCCAGCACAAAACCCCTGAAGCACACGTAAAATCACCCAATTCTGATGAGGTTCCTCACTCCATAACCTTCTGCTGCCTGTGTTTTAACCAATTCTGCATACATCTGCACTTTGCATCCTGAACTCCCACCTCTTTTAATTTCATGCCCAGCCTCTCATGGTGGACCTTAAGAGATGCTTTTTGAAGGTAAAAATAATATAATATGCTCTACGTTTGGTCATATCAATTTGTTGGTTCCTCACAGAATTCCATCATGTTGGTAAAACATGACCTTCCTTCATATGAGCATGCTGACTGTCCAGTAAAACTCCTGTTCTTCTCAAGTGTTGCTCAGTCTTTTCCTTAATAACTCCTTCCATTAATTTACCTGTGATGCATGTTAAGCTTACTGGTCTATAGTTACTTGGATCTGCCCAATTAATTTTTTATATAATGTGATAATATTCACCATTTTCCAGTCCTTCATAATTTCCCAAATGTGCAGTGACTTCCTAAAAATATGCGTCAAGGGTTTATTTATGTGCTCACTAACTTCCTTAAGCCCTCAAAGATAAATATTAGTTGGTCTTGGTGATTTGTTTGATTTCAGTATATATAATCTTTGCAGTACTTCTCCCTCTAAAACTTTAGTAGTCCCTGTTACTGCTGGGAGGTTTCCCACTTCCTCACACGCGAAGACTTCAGAACAAGTTTAGAACATCTGCTCTTTCATAGTCTGTATATTGTAATTCCCCTTCACTATTCTTTACACACTTCACCTCCTCCTTGACAGTTCTTTTACTTCCAATATACTAAAAGAAACTCTTTAGGTGGTTTTACATCTTTTTTAAAATCTTCCTCTCTAACCGCATTGTAGGTTCCCTAATATGCTTCTTAATAGTTATCCTAAATGTTCTCTCCATGTCTGGGTAGGTATTCATCCAAATAATCCAGTTTTCTTCACCCATGCCTATGCTAGGTTATTTGGTTATGCTAACTTGCCCCTGTGAGTATTTGCATGTTTGTCTGAACTCTGCAATTAACAAGCAGCCTGTCTAAGATTGTTTTCAGACTTCTGCCCAGTGATGGTTGGGTTGATCCTGGCTTGCCCTCACAAGCTTGGATTAGGTTAGGAGGATTTGAGAAGGTACAGTATGTATTCATATGGGATCTACTGACGGTTTATTTTGTTCTGGAGCACTGTACATTTAAGTTTTAGTGGAACTGTCCTCTGTTGTCGGTTAAATGTACCTCCTACGCTGCTACATCTACCTTCTGTTTTGGTGTTTCCTAAATTTCACATTTTAGACCAGTTATAATACTTATATCAAATTGCTGTATATTTAAATAAATAATTATGCTTCTACATTGGGATCAGAAAATAATCAGACCCTTTCCCATTCTTCACTATTTACTGTATTGTAAATTTAAATTTAAATGGTTTAATTTTGCCATTTTTGTCCATTGATCTACACTGAAAAAAGTATAACATTGATGTTGTTCATTCAATGTAAATTTTCTCTTTCAAGCAACTTATTTAAGTCATTTATTGTTGCAGCTTGAAATAAAAAAATTTTTGTACCAAATTAAGTTATGGTGGAGGGAATAAACGTAAATATCCTATTTCATTTAACTTAATATTTTAGGTTGTTCATGTGCTGTGTTTGAGGGGCCATTTGTATATTCTTTCAGTCGAACTTTCCAGTTTGATGGCTTTCCAACTGCCAAAAAAGAACTTAAAAAATAGATTTACTTCAGTAAAAAAATAAGTGAATTGCACCCAATCACTCTAAATAAGTTGCCTCAACTTAAAAATTGTGGGATCAATAAGCTAAAAAGAATTATATTGGTTTAGATTGAAAATATTAAGTGTGAATCATCACATTTTTTTTTCACTGTACACGCAATAACCCATAATGACAAAGTGAAAAAATGTTTTCAGAAAGGATTTAAAAAGTTATTTAAAATCAAAAGCTGAAATCTCCCCCTTCATATAAGCATTTAGGCCCTTTGCTGTGGCACTCCAAATTGTAATTTGCTTCACGTGATTTGCATGTTTGCTTTAATTATCCTTGACAGATGTTTAGATCTTTATTGTAGTCCATCTGCGACAGACTGAATTGACTGGACATATTTTAGAAAGGCATACACCTGTGTTTATAAGGTCCCACAATTCACGTTGTATGTCAGGACAAAAACCAAGCCATGAAGTTCAAGCAACTCTAGTAGACCTCTGCAATCAAATTGTGGTGAGGCATAGTTCTGGACAAGAGTATTAAACTATTTCTAAAGCCATGACTGTTCCCAGGAGCATAGTGGCCTCAATAATTTTCAAATAAATGACATTTGGAACTACCAGAACTCTAGTTGGCCGGGCGAGAAGGGCTTTGACCCTGAGAAGTGACAAAGAACCCAATGGCTACTTTAACAGAGCTTCAGAATTCCTCTACTGAGAAAGGAGAACCTGTAAAAAAGACTGCTTTCTCAGCAGCACTCCATCAATAAGACATTTATGGTAGGATGGCTAACTCCCACTTCCTAAATGGCATTTAAGGAACTCTGAGAGCATAAAGAAAATATTCTCTGGTCAGATGAGACAAAAATGAAATGCTTTGGGACAAGTAGACTGGTCAGAATCAAGGAAAGGGTGACTGTAGCCAGATACAGAGAGATCCTTGAAGAAAATCTGCTCCAGAGTGCACATGACCTCAGACCTTTTAGCATATCAATGACTCAAAGCATAAGTTTCTGATTGTCTTTGAGTGGCCTTGAATAAAACCCATAGAACATTGGAGATACCTGAAGGTGGCGGTTTACAGATGTTTCCTATCGAATCTAACAAATCTTGAGAGGATCTACCTGAAAGAGTAATTTTTATTAAATTTGCAAACCTTTCTGGAAATGTGTTTTTCACTTCAATCTGGGTTATTGAGTGTCGACTGATGGGAATAAATGGTAAATTTATCCATTTAAAATTAATTGTATGTTACATGGTTTTGTCATCTACTGTTGTATAATTTTAAATCTTAGTAATTCCCTTGGGTTTTTTTTCTGAAGAGAGATCTGTATAAGGAAGATCTTTAATTAAACACTTGATAAACCTTAGGGAGAAAACTGCAAACTAAGACTAAACTAAGAAATTAATTATAAAGTTGACAGTATAGATCAGAAGTAGTATGATAAATATAGAAGAATGAAAGAATAAGCAATTGCGGGTTTGGCAGACTAAACTGGTTTTCATATGTGAACTGCTTACTGATGAACCTTCATAATTTGATCTATGGGTAGAGAGTTGCAGAATACGCAATCCTCAAAGGTAAACAAGTGTTCAGTGTTACGGTGATTAGTTTCTAACAAATTATTTTTAAGGTGGGCAAAGAGGACGTGGCACAGGATAATAATGAAAACTTGAACTGAATATGTACTTTCAATAAATCTTATTATTTAGAGTGGTGGTGTCAGAGATAATAGCAGAACGTTCAGAACTGTGGATTGTGAGTCAAAAGACAAGAGTGACCGTTTTCATTTCATATTATTATTAGTTTCTGAACCTTTCCTGTGCTTTTTGACTACTGTTTTTGAGCAAAATGTTTGGTTTCTTTCTTACCTTCTGGTGTACTAACCTTTGCTTGTTTGAAGACCTCGATGTATGCCTGCCTCTTTTGGTAAAATGGAACAGTTATTCATCCTTTGGCCCTTTTTTCTTCTCTGCTTTTAACTCTTGCTGCTTCAAACTAAATTGATTATATACACAGACATGTAGAATTCAGTTACCATTACAATAATGTGGCCAGGTTAAACCAGACTGAACTGAAACATGTCAATGTTCTCTTCAAAACATACAACAACACTTCTAGCCTTAAAGAAATTTTCTGCACAACCTTAACAAGTATCTTCAGAGAGCACTGAAGCTCCTCTCAGTTAAAGAGCAAAAGATGAAAATCAAAATTGTTACAGCAGAGAAAAGACCATTCAATAGATCAGGCCATTCCAACCAACGCTCATCATTATATCTGTACCCTCCTTCTTAAATGAACAAAATTCCAAAATATGCAGAAACACCAGCAATATAAAATAATGAATTTGGACACAGGACAGAAATCAAAAATAACAAAATAAGCTACCCTGATTTCATCCAGACGAATGCACTCCCCAAAGAATATTATTCATATCAACTACAGTAAACCTAAATATTAAACATTTTACCAATATTTACAGTCATTAACATCAAACACATTTAAAACACAACCTCTACTCAATCCATTGACAAAACAGTCTTGACTGATTCAGCACTCACTTTATCTTTGACTTATAATTAATTGTTTGTCCAGTTTCTGAAGTTGATGTGGAACATAAGAAAATTAGGTAGTTACTTAATGCAAATCCTGATAAAATAAGCTGACAAAGTCTCAACCAGATCACAATAGGTCTGCTGCCAGTGTACTAAACATACTTCTTCCTTTTGTGTCACACTGGTTAAGGAAATGGCCATTCACCTGAAAAAGCATGTACTACCTTAATGAGGAATTTATCCCTGGTGATAAATTAATTAGCATGAATCCTTTTTATTGTTGGCAATGAAAGGGCTGCTTATTTATTCAACCTTTGTCTATCCTTCTTCCACCTTTCTTGGAACTTTTCTCTGTAGCTCCACACGTGACTTTTTTTTCCATTCAGCATTATTTAATTAGGTCAACCTCTGAATCAGACTCATCCGGGAACTCACTTCTGGAAAGCAGGTGCACAATCGCTTGTTGTGATCTTATACAAATAGTATTAATTCCATTAAAAACAGAGATGACAAGTAAATGACAACACACAGACCAAAATATGTGAGTGTTAAAAGTTAATCATCCAAGTATCTCATCTAAAATTTTGAAGCTGTCATGGTGCCTTTTTAAACTACAAGTTTCAATAACTCATTCTAGATTTCCATGAACTTTGTCAAGATATGCTTCCTGGTTTCTGTTTACACTTCCAATTAATTTCCTCCAAAGTTGTTGACTGTATGACTCACCATTGAGGAATTTTATAGAATCAATACGTTCAGTGTTTTACAGACTTGAAAAGCTCTAAAGTTTGTTCCCACATATACTCCTTTGTTCAGTACTACTAAGATTTAATTTCCTTAGCCTGTCACAGTAGGACTTCCTTTTTAGTCCTGGGGTTAAACTAATTATTGTTCACCTGACACCTTCTAGCTTTGCTATGTTACTTTCATTGTAAAATGCACAGAAGTACGTCCGATATGAATTTAAGAGTGCATAATGCTATGTGATTTGTAGCCAATAGTGTTTACAACATTATATTCACTTTTTAGATTAGTTTTTCACATTAAATGGAGGATAAGAAAATTGTGTAAAAGTAAACCTTAAAACTATGGCACAGTTTGCTTTCTGGTGTTGATATAACCCATCATGAATTTATAATTAACTAGCCAACACGCGGCGTAACATACGCCGCATAATCAGGCCGGTTTTTTAATGATTTTTAAGCACAGGGAGAAAATTAACATTTGAAAAATCGGTAATGTAATAAATCAGCAAGAAAAGCAACATTGTAACAATGCACGGAACGAACCAACACACAATCGTCTGAAGTGACTGAAAACTGGCGACCGCCCTCGCCTTCTCCTGCCAGACGGAGGGATGGGGGTGCACGGAGCGGAGTGTGGAACGGGAGGAAAGGAGAATGACGTCCATTCAGCTCCGTACGTCATGCTAGTCTGCTGATTTCTCGTTAAGTATGCACTGCCCGCTTATGTGCCCACCTTCAACTCGTCAAGTCGACGTAGACGTTTCATTGCTCTGTGCGGTTTTGGCTGCTTTTCTATATATAATCCACCAAGACACCCAACCACGGTATTAGCAAGGTGGGAGGGGGGTGTGTACAAAGGGTTGGGACGCAACCAGTAGGAGCGTAGGAGTCACACTTAGTGGGACTTAGTTTGCAGCCCGAATGTGGTTCAACGGCTTACCCACGCCAGGTCGACACACGCTCAATGTCATGCATAACTATTTATTGAATGCTAAACACTTCTGGAAAGACACGGTTGTCTAAAACTGGTTGGTGTGAGAATACAACAGTAAGCGAATGAAAAGATGGAACTCTGGAGAGAGCAAAATACAACACAATAGTGAACCCGCGGCATAACAAACACCGCATAACTATTTAATGATGGTTGAACACTTCTGGAAAGATACAGTTGTCTAAAAAGGGAGGGTTTGAGGATAGAACAGAATGAGAATGAAAAGATGGAACTTGTCATTGCTCTGTGCAGTTTTGACTGCCTTTCTATATATAATCCACCAAGACACCAGATCACGGTAGTAGCGAGGTGAGATGGGGGTGTAAACAAAGTGCAGGAGCATCTAAGAAGACGCATGTTTGTCGCTGAAATAAATTGCTGCATGTAGCGTGTAAAACAATTTGCTATAGTGCACGCAGGCGTGCGTCGTAACTGAAATGTCTTTTTTTTTAAAGACTGCCTACTTCATTGTGTTTTAACCTCAGTTGTAAAGGAATGTTTTAAGGACCCCATGGGATACCCCTCGGTTTTGGCTGCTTTTCTATATATAATCCACCAAGATACCCCACCACGGTAGGAGGGGGGTGTGCACAAAGGGTAGGGACGTAATGAGTGGAAGTGTATGAGTCACATTTAGTGGGAATTCCACGGCTTGCAGCCCGAATGGGGTTCAACGGCTTACCCATGCCTGTCTGCGCTGAGTAGACACACGGTCAATGTCATGCATAATTATTTATTGAATGCTAAACACTTCTGGAAAGACACGGATGTCTAAAACGGGTTGGTGTGAGAATACAACAGTAAGTGAATGAAAAGATGGAACTCTGGAGAGAGCAAAATAAAACACAATAGTGAACCCGCGGCATAACAAACGGCGAGTGGCTCAGACGTGCATGTGGACTCTTATCGCAGACGAAAGGGACTAACTGGGTGGTCGGTGAGTTTTTGCGTCCGGGCAAATGGGCAGGCAGTGTGAATGCCTAGAGAGCGAAGGTAGACGCCGGCCGGTAAAAAAGGAGCGTTGGTGGGCAGGAAAACATCTTCTGTGTTCCTGCAGGAGCATCTAAGAAGACGCATGTTTGTCGTGGAAGCGAATAGCTGTATTTAGCATGTAAAACAGTTTGCTATGGTGCACGCGGACATGCATCATAACCGAAAAGTTGTATTTTAAAGGCTGCTTACTTCATTGTGCTTCAGCCTCAGTTGTAAAGGATTGTTTTAAGGATCCCATGGGAAACCTCTCACAAACCGTTTCACACGCTGCATATGGCGATTCACCTCCGCGAGAAACATGCCTCTATGAACAGTCAGTGCACATGACATTAACCTGACCTGCACTGCATGTGGCCTCTACGACAGACGAATATAAATGACGCCATTTTTTCTGTGTCGTCGCGTCTGAGTTGGTGGGTGTGGCCCTGCGAGTTGTCGTCGTATCCAATTGTCTTGGAGTTGGTGGGCGTGGCTCTTTCCTGCGTGCGCCATAGGTGTCTCACTTGTCGGCAGCTTAGAGTTAATCCTCGCCTCTTCCGGCGTGCTTTCCATGGTTGTCTTGCCTTAGTGAATTATATAGATAGATAGATAGATAGATAGATAGATAGATAGATAGATAATTGATGCACTGATGCTTCTGGGAACGTTGATATTCATCCACTTTCGAAAGAATCAGTGTGGGAGTTTGTATAACTTTTCAGTATGATGGACTGGTGTACCTTAAAGGGTTGATTCCTGTTATAATCTGTGTACTATTAAAAATTTTTTAAAGTAAAATACAATTTTCTTTACAAACGTATACATAGAATTATGAGCTTTCTTTACCTGGGAACATTTCTGACTATTTACCGTATTATGCAAAATTATTTACTTCTAGAACATATTTGTTTGTTATTAGTTTCATATTACCATAATGCCATTTAGTTTCTCTTCTGGGCGCCACCATTTTATTACTCCCGTTGGCAGGACGCTGTTCCTTTTTGCCATGGGCCATTTTCACAGACATTGCTGGGTCTATTGTCATCAGTTCGACAACTTAAATTCCATCGCAATGGATCATTCATCATCCATGATTTGAATTTAAACAAAACAACTTTGTGTTAGTTACCTTCTACATTCTGTTTTTTCAATCTAATAGCTTTCCATTTTAGTTTGGTTTTTGGGTTGTAATGAATGGTAATGAAATTACAATCTTTCGATATTGACTCATTTCTGAATTAAACTATGTTTTCATCTCCTGGTCCTCTTTCCAGGCTTTTGGGCAGAATGCTTGTCTTATGCATAAAGCTGTCAGGATAGGCAGTAGAAAAAAATCCTTCCATTCCCTTATGACATTGTATGGAAGGAATGTTTTCTATTGCTAAAACTTTTCTCTTTCTAACGTATTAGCATATGAGAACGACTGGTGGGTTAACCCTGCAAATCTTTATGCAAGCATCTGCACATTAGGAAATACAATTTAGCCCTGGCATAAATGATTAATGGCTTGGGTACGTTTTGACGTACTGTTGTTTCTTCCAGGGCTAGTCCTAAATTTTCTCCAAGGTGTTGTTTCATATAATGGTCTCTCAGCTTTACTTTCAGTAACAAAGTGCTTGAGATTCCTTCATCTGAACAGTGAGTGGACCCATTTAGCCTTAACAAGAGAAAGGGGGTTACAAGATGAAAATTTGGTTGGTATCATTATAACACATGTATTAACTACATGGTATTCACATTGCCATATATTTTAAACAAGTTAGAAATGCCTTCTGTTTTAATTTAAAAGTATTTTAATTAATTACATTTCAAAAGTGTTAATTTCTTTTCAGGTACTAAGCAACGGTGACACCATGGAGAAAAACTCCCACGAGGTACTTTCAGAAGTAAGTTCTTTCTAGTTCCCAAAGCCTTGTTGACATATGTAAGGGGTGTATTATGAGTTTTGGCTTGTAATGTTTAACACTTCATTTAATACCAACCAGATTCCTCAGCTGAATGTGCTTAGGGAATAAAAGACTACTCTCTCTAGGTGAGAGCACTAGCAACAAATCTGGCAGTGGAATTGAGGCTGTGCTTTAATATAGAACAGCTAGCTGTATGAGAATTAAAGACACATCTAGGGAATGCAAGGAGCAAAACAGGGTTAATTATCACACAAGTTTGTGCTTTCTTCAGATTCTTAAATGTTGAATAAAAACAAACAAAAATTAAAGAAAATAAATCTGTTATAACCCTTTATTCATTGCTTTAAGCTTTCAACTTATAGATTTATGCTTCCTTCACAGCTGCCTTTTCTGGGATCAGTATGATAATTAGTGAAATACTTTAGTAAGGTTAGCTGTCCGAATTTCTTTATGATAGACTGTTATTCGCATTAGCAGTGTATAACATCTAGTAGGTTCAAAACTGAATACCTACAATGTGTGGTAGACAGTAAGACGTTAGGGACTTTCAAAACTCGACTTGATGTTTTCTTGAAAGAAACAAGTGGATAGGACTGGTGAGCTTTGTTGGGCTGAATGGCCTGTTCTCGTCTAGATTGTTCTAATGTTCTAATGTTTAGTTTTTCTTTTGTATGTGCTTTAAATATACAGTTATTCAAAAGTATCGTCATTATTTACTAGTCAAGAATGGTTTGTAAAGCATTCAGCTAAAACCGTAAGATGTGATCACAATTAAATCATAGGTAAATGCGCAGTATGTTAACATTTTAAAGCATGAAGATTAATCCTGGGTGGTATGGTGGTAAGTGCTGTTTATTTATAGCTGCGTGGATGTGGGTTCAGTTTTCTTCCTCATTCACTGTCTCTCTCAATGGAGTTTTTCTCATGTTTCTACCACCTTCAAAAGATGTGCTTGCTATGTTAAATGGTGACTCCATATTGGCCCTATATAAATAAATATAAGTAAATCTGAGCATGAAGGTGCCCAATGACGGATTGGCGTTCTTCCCAGATGTCAATCTTAATTTGCTATCTATGTTTCTGGATAGAGAGTGCCTCCCTGCAGTCCTGTATGAGAAAATCAGTATTTTATAGGAGTATGATAATAAAATCAGGTATGCATTTAGTACATTTAGCCATATGTTTAAATAGAACATTCATCCTTTAATTCCTTGCACCCACTGTAGTCTTATCAATTCCCCAAACCAATTTCATATGTTTCATGTACTAAAAGTAATATTTTAGTAAGCTTCAGTTAACCCTGCTCTCCACAGATATACATTCAAAGGCAAAGCCCATCTTAAGTTTAATATAAACACAATCTTCACTGTCCTCTGGCTGCAGCAGTCATTGTAAATTGATGGAATATTTTTGGAGTAGTTCAAAATATAAGTCGTCTTTCTGGATTTCATGTTTTGAAATGTAGAAAGTTGCAAGATATTATGCAGACTTTTCATTATATGTATGTTTTGAACTTTTTATGTAGTAATCCCCTTCCCTTTATTCTGCCTCCTGTGAGCATGGAAGAAGATGGATAAAGAAAGGTGTGTTGACAGAAGTACACCTGCATTTTTTAACATTTAAACATTTTTCTTTAGACTCTGTAATTCAGTTTAGGAAACATTTATGGTATGGAAAACAATAAGGTTTTTAGTGTATATAAACTCACTTCAAAATTAACATTTTAGAGATGAAACAGAACTTTTTAACACTAGAATTACCAGAGCCTATGAAAAAACTCGTAAATCTGTCCCACCTTAAATCGCTTCTTAAAACCGTTCTCACCTCTCCGCCAGCGTCTTTTGTTAATCTAAATGTGCTGATAAAGAAAAGCTGCAAGTAGCCGGCTATTTCATCCCCCACCAACTTAGAACGTGCGCAAACCTCTCCCAGCTCATGCCTTGATTGATTATCTGGGAGTGAAGTGGAGTTTTAGAGTGGAAATAATAGATGATTATTTGGAATACACACATTTCACGTGTGTTCCGTTTCTACAGTAATCTGTGTAAACACATTTTTAAAACAGAAGCGTTTTTCATTTTGCAGTAGTAAATGACAAAATGTAGGCATAAACTATATAATGTATGAAGCCTGAAGTCCAAATATCAAAGAAACACTTTCACAAAAGGTACAAATATAACAGAACAAGTATGCTTTTATTCAAAAATATAACTGCAGAAAAAAAGCCGCCTTAGTATACTTACTACAACTGCCACGGTAGCATAATGGTATCAGCTGCTGACTAGTAATCAAAAGGTCATGAGTTTGATCCAGCATGATTCAGTTTTGAGAAGTAAACTGCTCTTATTCTTACTATTTTAAAATAAAAACATACATTTGATTTCAGTGTGTAATAGCCAGTGTAATTTATGATACTTTTAAAGGTTATTTTTTTTTTGTTCCCTTTTCATTCTCTCAGTCATGTTAATGATCCTTGCCCCCAATCTGACACTGCTGCTTTCACATAGAGATGCGCTATAGCTCTGAAGCATACTTGTGACTGCATTCTCATAATAATGCTTGCGAACTGAAGTGCCTGCGTGCACTTTTCGTGACATTACACGTCTATTTTTTGAGCATGCCCATGTCGCTCAAACTCAGGAACATATATTGGTGTACAAGTATAACAAAACAAGTGCACTTTTATTCTAGACTATAAGTGAATAAAAAATAAAGCAAGTTACAGTTGATACGACAGCTTGCGTGGTGCAAAGCTAAGAACTGCTGATTTCCGATCCGGGCTATATAAAATCATCACATTCAAATATTAACAATTCCCACACACCCTTCCTATATTTACGACATGTGTACTTGTTGCAGTGTACACATCTCTCTGTGCTATGGTTCCTATTACACTGCATGAGCAACTGACACTGTACTTTCTTCCCTATATAAATAACATTCGAGCTATAGCGCGTCTCCAAATAAATCACATTAGAGCTATACTGCGTCTTTATGTGAAAACAGCAGTGTCAGATGGGGTGGGGGGATCGTGAACGCGACTGAGAGAATGGAACTGAATTAAAAAAAAGCTAACCTTTACAATTATCATGAATTTACACTGGCTCTTACAGACTGACTAAAATCAAATGTATGTTTTTATTCTAAAATAGTACAGTACTTGCAATATTATTTGAAAATGAACAACGTCAGATCGGGTTTGAATACACGCTGACACTTTTACAGAAGGCGTCAGTGCAGCAGTTTCAACGCACAGTACGTGCAATATTATTTGAAAATGAACAGCGTCAGATTGGGCGCATATTCAAACCCGATCTGATGCTGTTCGTTTTCAAATAATATTGCATTAGTGCGATGATGTTTTTACATATATTGTCTCTTTCATTCATCTTGCAGTTTGTAATCAGTGACCTCGTGTTTTTTTCCCCAATCTTGCCAGATCGCACATGTTGCTGTATGGTGGTGTTTCTTTTGTACTCCAGGACATGCAGAGGACAGAATAGTACAGAGCAGTAAGTTCAGCGCTATATGCAATCAGACAGACAGATAGGCAGAGAAGGCACTAGATATATAAATAAACAGGAAAGGCACTGTATAATAGATATATAAAAAACATCTAAGGGGATAGATATATAGATAGATAGGAAGGAAAGGCACTATATGATAGGCAGACAGGGAAGCTCCTATATAATAATAAAATTACTGTTACTACTATATAGATAGACAGGGAGTTCAGGCAGGCAGAACGGCAAAGGTTAAAAATAAATAAACTTTCTCCCCAGCGGAGAATGGAACTCGGGTCTCTTGAGGTACAACAAGCCTGCTGCACTCTAAGTGACGAAATCTTACCAGTACGCCACAGAAGCTGTTGTAAAACTCTTGAACCTTTTATGTAAGTGTTTATTTGATCTTTTGCCTTCAGGCTTCACATATTTTATAGTTTATGTCTATATTTTGTAACATTTATTACTAAAATTAGAAAATGTTTCTGTTTTAACATTGTGTTTACACAGATTACTGTAGAAACGAAACACACATGAAATGCGTGTGATCCAGATAACAATCTATTATTTCCACTCTAAAACTCCACTTCACTCCCAGATAATCGAGGCATGAGCTGGGAGAAGTTCGTGCACGTTCTAAGTCGGTGGAGGGATGGAATAGCCGGCTGGTTGCACATTTACAGGACAGAGGAGGCTGGCGGAGAGGTGACAACGGTTTTAAGAAGCGATTTAAGGTGGGACGGATCTACAAGTTTTTTTCGTAGACTCTGATAATTCTAGTGTTAATTAACCAAGCTGCAACTACACCCCTCGTGGTCTGGATGAGGCGCAAGCCCTCCTTCGGTCCTCCTGGGCATCCCGGCTGGGGGTGGTCCGCCACAAGATGCATACTGAAAGAAGGGAAAATGTGAAGCAGACCTGAAAAGTGGGCATATGTTAATATTGAGAATATTCAATCTGTGTACAGTTTAATATATTTAGACATGCTGAAATTAATCCGACATACAAAATGTTTGAATGTTGTTGCATATTGATAGATGGATAAAATCTACTCTGAGTATATCTCAACTTGTATTAATTTAAAAAAAAAACTACAATTTCTTTAATAATAGCATCAAGAGAAGCAGCTGGCTGATTGTATCTCTTCATCAAGAGGGTACTGGAGCAGGAACGTTTGAGGCTGGATGGTTCTGTTAATGTCAATTTCCTTTAGGTGCCTTTTACAGTGCATACAGAAAGTATTCACAGCACATCACTTTTTCTACATTTTGTTATGTTACAGCCTTATTCCAAAATCGATTAAATTCATTTTTTTCCTCAGAATTCTACACACAACACCCCATAATGACAACGTGAAAAAAGTTTACTTGAGGTTTTTGCAAATTTATTAAAAATGAGAAAGTTGAGAAACCACATGTACATAAGTATTCACAGCCTTTGCCATGAAGCTCAAAATTGAGCTTAGGTGCATCCTGTTTCTCCTGATCATCCTTGAGATGTTTCTGCAGCTTATTTGGAGTCCACCTGTGGTAAATTCAGTTGATCAGACATGATTTGGAAAGGCACACACCTGTCGATGTAAGGTCCCACAGTTGACAGTTCATGTCAGAGAACAAACCAAGCATGAAGTCAAAGGAATTGTCTGTAGACCTCTAAGACAGGATTGTCTCGAGGCACATATCTGGGAAGGTTACAGAAAAATTTCTGCTTCTTTGAAGGTCCCAATAAGCACAGTGGTCTCCATCATCTGTAAGTGGAAGAAGTTTAATACCACCAGGACTCTTCCTAGAGCTGGCAGGCCATCTAAACTGAGCGATCGGGGGAGAAGGGCCTTAGTCAGGGAGGTGACCAAGAACCCGATGGTCACTCTGTCAGAGCTTCAGAGGTCCTCTGTGGAGAGAGGAGAACCTTCCAGAAGGGCAAACATCTCTGCAGCAATCCACCAATCAGGCCTGTATGGTAGAGTGGCCAGACGGAAGCCACTCCTTAGTAAAAGGCACATGGCAGCCCGCCTGGAGTTTGCCAAAAAGCACCTGAAGGACTCTCAGACCATGAGAAACAAAATTCTCTGGTCTGATGAGACAAAGATTGAACTCTTTGGTGTGAATGCCAGACGTCATGTTTGGAGAAAACCAGGCACCGCTCATCACCAGGCCAATACCATCAGTGCAGTGAAGCATGGTGGTGGCAGCATCATGCTGTGGGGAACTGGGAGACTAGTCAGGATAAAGGGAAAGATGACTGCAGCAATGTACAGAGACATCCTGGATTAAAACCTGCTCCAGAGCTATCTTGACCTCAGACTGGGGCGACGGTTCATCTGTCAGCAGGACAACGACCCTAAGCACACAGCCAAGATATCAAAGGAGTGGCTTCAGGACAACTCTGTGAATGTCCTTGAGTGGCCCAGCCTGAGCCCACAGTTGAATCTGATTGAACATCAATAAAATGGCTGTGCACCGACGCTTCCCATCCAACCTGATGGAGCTTGAGAGGTGCTGCAAAGAGGAATGGGCAAAACTGGCCAAAAATAGGTGTGCCAAGCCTGTGACATCATATTCAAAAAGACTTGAGGCTGTAATTGCTGCCAAACGCACATCGAAAAAGTATTGAGCAAAGGCTGTGAATACTTATGTACATGTGATAAATTTGAAAAAACCTCAAGTAAACTTTTGGGACAGTGACTGTGAAACATTGAAGATGAAAATGGAACATAAAGCAAAGCTGTTAAGAACAGCAATCAGAATGAACAGATTAACGTGTAGAGTGTCATGATGTGAGATGAATTCAGAGTTAAGAGAAAGAGTTGATGTGGAGGTGATGGGTGTTATACTGAGGAGAAACAGACAAAGGTGGTTTAGGCATGTAGTGAAAATGGCAACAGATGACTAGGCAAAGAAGTTCACGAATAGGGATGTGGAAGAGATGAGGCTCAGAGAGAGAGAGGGGTTAAAGAAGGTGTTGGATGATATAAAACTTATATAACTCAGTGCAAAGGGTGCCAAAACCATGGGGAGTGCAGAAAAGGATTAAAGAGGTAACTGGCTGACCTGAGTAAACCCAAAGATGGCTGTTATACTAGTGCTAATGATGATGAGAAGCAGTTGGATCTTAAAAAGGAATTTGAAAGTTTTTCCTTGAATTAGTACAAAAAAAGACTAAAATGTGGAGGCAAATATTAAATGTCTTTTGGCAGTGAAAAATTAGGTTTAAACTTTTTTAATCTTAAGTGTTAATAACTGAGTCTCTACTATACACAAGTAAACCCTACCAAAATCAGACTGCCAAGTAAACAGTGTGACTTTAGTGTCTAAAAATGTGCTAGACACCACAACCTTGCTTCAGGAATGAATCACAATAAAATACCATTGTATGCATCACCTTGCAGATGCACTCTGAACCTCTCATACTTTTAACATTTTGTTGCTTTAAAGCTTTCGCATATGACACTTTTAGCTCAAACTGGCATTTCTTCATTATTTTAAATAAAAACTGAAACGTGCTGTTTGCATGAACATTTAAAGACTCTGGCAGACATCTGTAAGTTAATTAAGATTTGCAAAATTGCCCCTATGAGTCATAGAATGAGTTAGTCTGCCTTTGTCTGTGTATGATTGTCTTCATTTCATTAAAAAAAAATGTTGCTGTTTAAAAAAGAAAAGGACTAATAAACAAGTAAACCTCATCTAACTTCTCACACTCTCATAAAGTAACCTGCAGTGCAGATTTTTTTAAATTTTGGCACAGTACTACTTTAATGCGACCTAAATACATTTTATATCTCACCATGTTTTTTTAAATTAAAATGGTTCTACTCTCTATGTTTTCAAAGGTTTATTTTATATAATCTTCCCCATGTAACTAGTGCTTTTAGTCTTGTTATATTCTACCTGTCATTGCATATACACTTGGTAGAAACGATTACTGGAACCAGCAAGTTGGGCACTGGCCTTTCACTCTCACGCCTCCCTTCTAGCTCTATCCATCGTAATATTCACTTGAGTTTTGCCTCTCTTCTGAAATCAGGTCTCACATTCATGCCCCTGTTTTGTTAAAACTGGAATAAGACATATGCGATGCGTAAACTCTGTCACCTTTAGTCTCTAAATGACAAAACCTGTTTTGTGGTTTTCTGTTTATAGTAGCTGTTATTGAAACACCTGCAGTTTTTCATATTTTTTAAAGACAAAATAGTTATTCCTGTGATGAACTTTTTGATTTTGATTAGTTCTGCCATGTGCTATCTTATCATGATACTCAACCAGCTCCGTGCAACCCTAAACTAAAAGTGTGGGTTGGAAAATTTGGGGGTTTAGGGGGTGAAAATTTGTAATTTGATTATATAATTTATTGGAACCATAGTTTATGTACAGTCTGCATCTCCTTAGAAATATAAACATTTGCATAATAGGGTTATCAGTTTCGCTCAGCATTCATGTTAATTTTCGTTAATTTTTTTAATGTTAAAAACTCGTTTGCAAGCAAAAATGCAATTAACTACAGTTATAAACACTAATTAGAGAAATGCAAAATGTGTTTTTTTTTTCCTTTTTAAGAAAAAATACACTCATAAATAATCATGTGTTTACTATGATGATCCTTCCAAATTACACTAAGCCTCCTTGGCTCATACCCTGGTCCTTACTGTGACCTCAATGTGTCTTTTCTTTGTTGGCAGAAGCTGACCTCTCAGGAGCCAGTAACATAGGTCAGTAAGTTTTAGAAGTGGCATTCTTTACATGCCAATTTAGAACTAGGCACAAGGAACTGGTATCATTAGTAGTTAAAATTTACCATTGTTAACGTGACAAGTATAATAGATTAGTATACACGTCGTGTGTTTTTGTTATTTTAGAGTGAGTTGGGTGGAGCATATTCTTCAGTGCTTTTCTTTGGCTTCTTTGCTTCGTGTTTCAAAGGTTTACATAAAAAAAAAAAAATTCATAGGCTTTTGTACATCTTTGTATGCTATCATTTAAAAGTCTTTCATTTTGTCCTCTTTGCCTTTTTAGTCCTAATTCCTATATTTTTGCCCTTTTCTCAGTTTATGTTTTGTTTTGTCTCTGTTTGTTGTCTTAGTCCATACATGCTTGTCTTCACTGTACTCACTACTCCACAGAGACTACTGCTTTTGCAGGTTTAATCGTGCAGCCACTTTTTTGTGACATCTCAAGATCTAAGCTTTCACTATTACAAGATGCTTAAGTGTTTCTATTTAACTTCAGTTTTTTTTACTGTGTTAGTTAATACCTCTTGGTCCTACACCGTTAATTGTTTTGATACCAAGATCCCTTGATTTGAGGATTTATTAGATAAAATATGTTTTTGTGTATGTACTGGCCATTGCCAGCTTACAGCTCCAAGGTCTTAAAATCAAATTGTACTCCAGCTACTGTCTATGTGAGGCTTGCATTTTCTCCCTTTGTCTGTGTGAGGTTTGCTCTGGGTACTTCAGTTTTTCTCCCACATTCAAAAAATATGAATGTTAGGTTAATTGACAGCACTAAATTGCCTCAGTGTAAGTGAGTATATTTGTAAATCATTTTTTTAAAGTACTGTGCTCTGTAATGATCTGAAGCTACTGTAAGCTGTCAGTGAAACAAGAGTAGATTGTTTCTCATACACTTTAGATATGACGAGAATGGCACCTCCACTATAAGCTGGCATTCTATCATGTAAATGAGCAGCTTCAGAGCTGCTGCAGGGGAGTCTATAAAAACGGCAGTCCTGCCAAAGTCACATGTGAATTCCATATAGTGCAGCAAAAGAGCACAATCCTTTTAAGGACAGCACTCTATCTAAAAAAACAATGTAAATAGCTAATAATCAATGTTGAGACTCTGCACCAGTACTGCATTGGTGTCATAAGGCCTACAGCTCAACTTAACAAAACACCAAGTACTGTTTGACCTAAAATGGACTAGTTGGGCACTTTAGGGATGCTGCTGAAAAGTTTGAAGTCTTGGGTCTGGAATGCTGTTTGCACCTTCAGTACACGTAGGAAGTTAGCTAAGAGATTGCTACCTCTGCAGCTCCACCACTGCTTCTCAATCTGCCAGGATTCACTGGTCTGGTCATGCGGTCGCTAGACAGATCTTTAGGCTCTGAAAAGCTAAAGAGCATTGGTGAGTTAGTGTTTGCTTAAGCCATTAAACCATGCTTTTCTACAGTACTGTCTAGCTATTCATTCAAAATTAAACATATTGTGTCCTGCAACTAAGCATAAAACAATTTATTAAAAAAATGTTATTAATTTCTGCGGTGGGTTGGCACCCTGCCCAGGGTTGGTTCCTGCCTTGTGCCCTGTGTTGGCTGGGATTGGCTCCAGCAGACCCCCGTGACCCTGTATTCGGATTCAGCGGGTTAGAAAATGGATGGATGGATGGATGTTATCAATTTTTAAACCAAGTTTTCTCCCACAATTTTTTATTTTTTTTATAAGTGAGATATAGAATTTTCCATAAATTGCAATCACTTCCCATTTATAACTAGCATATCCTTTGTTAGGCATACTCTGTGTGGCTGCCAACGCTAGATTCAGCCGTTCAGTACCACCATGTTTCTGGGAGTTTTCTTTCATCACAGTTAAAGCACTCTCTCCAAACCTAAATTGCTTATTTGCTTTTTTAATCATCAACTGGTGTTATGCAGTTTTTCCATTAATTCGTTTTATCAAGCAGTTTCCTTTGGTTTGTGGATATGTTGGACTCTGCTCCAGAATGTTGCAATGACTTCTTGACTGATGATTTTAATTCTCACCATGTGGTTTCTCTTTACCATATGTTCAATGTTTTTCTGGCTTGCAATTTATTATTTCCGCACTGGTGCAAACTCCTACTTTTCATCTCAAGTTAAACTGAGAGAAATATTGTGCACATCAAGATGATTTCTATTAGCTAGGACTATCCGTCGCTTTTGCATTCAATGCTCATTCAGGTGCTTCAGGGGTGATGTACAGTATTGCATGCGTTAAAATTTAACATGCACACAAGGTGAATAGCTTAGAGGTAGGCTGAAGTTATGTTGTCATGTCTTCCAAGCTGACTAATCTGTCCAATCCATCTAATTCCAAGCTGTCTCATAGTATAACTACAGACCACATGGGTAATTAAACACCTGAAACACTAGAAAAAAAAGATAGATATGGTGTGATCACAATTAGGAGGATTAGCAAGTGTGTTTTGGCCAGGATGAAATGTCCTGGGTGTTTGTGAGAGAAATAATCAGGAGATGAAGATGAAGGTAATAATGGGTAAGTTTGGTATTTGAAGTATTTTTTCACAAAATGCATTTGCCACATGAAGTTGTGTTGTAAAGTTATCTATAGATTAAATATATATATATATATATATATATATATATATATATATATATATATATATATATATATATATTGTAACAAATGGAGCAGGAGACAGCAAAGGGGTTTGGGGTTCTCCGCCCGTATATTGTCGCGAATCCGTAGCAACAAAACAAAACAGGTCAAAATCATAAACCAACTAAGAGTTCATAAGCGTGACGCCGAACCGTGGCGTCCGCGGCCATTTTATATGGGAGGAGCCGGAAGTGCAGGGATGCTGGGAAGGACCGTGAGGGAGGACGGGAAGGATGACGTCATCGCAAGATGGCGGAGGAAGGGCGGAAGTGCCGTACTGCGGTCAGCCGTCAGCTATGGCGGAGGGAGGTCTTTTTTTCTATGAGGAAGCAGAGGGAGAAAGTTCCTAGGTGCGCTCGAATCCGTCTGCGGCCTCCTACTGCGTGCGTGACAATATATATATATATATATATATATATATATATATATATCCATTATCCAACCCACTATATCCTAACTACAGGGTCACGGGGGACTGCTGGTGCCAATTTCAGTCAACGCAGGGCGCAAGGCAGGAAACAAACCCTGGGCAGGGTGCCCAAACACACACATCAAGCACACACTAGGGACAATTTAGGATCACCAATGCACCTGCATGTCTTTGGACCGTGGGAGGAAACCCATGCATACACAGGGAGAACATGCAAACTCCACGCAGGGAGGACCCGGGAAGCGAACCCTATATTTGTATCCTGTCCTGACATTTTATAATGGAAGCTATGGGGTTTGGGGCATCACCGGACAATTAAATCCTCATGATTTGATTTCTCAAGCAAAGGGTTAGACTACGGGGACTGTACAAATATTTAAAACCCATTTTCACTGTTAGCAAAGTGAAGTGAACTGTTGTTCATAGTAGATGCAGCAGATTCAAATGTTTTGCCTATAGGAATATGATTTCAACTTTATAAGTTAAGTCAAACAATAAATTGGAATTGATTGCACAGTTGAATCCCAGTACTTATTTTATTTCAAAACATCTCTTAGGAATTTGTCAAGATCTTTTCAATATGTTTTTCTTTTTTTTTTAATCGAAAGAGTTGACTATTTTTGTGGTGACATCATCATGTACTGTATGCAGTTTGCCTGTTTTGCACAAACATTGACATTTTACCTGTTGGTTTGTATGGATACAGCCATATTCTTTGTAGCAATAACCCCAATTGCTAGTCACATAGGTTGTTACCTGTAATTTAATCGTAGGGCCCCTGCACAGGATGGCATAATACTGTATGTATTACTTAACAGGGGAATAATTATCAGAAAGACTTCAAAGAAACAAACATCGATCTATAACACAAATTTGAGGAATTTTGATTTTCAATTAACTTTTTAGTTTTGTTTTAAAACTCTCTGCACAGTGACACTCGCATTGACTGACTCTTTTTGTGTCATTTCTTACTTACTCCTCTCTGTGGCTCACTATTAAATCCAGTGCAAACACAATTTATGACTGCTAAAGGCTACCATCTTCTGCAAATTGTTTACTGTGATGGAGATCTTCATATAGTTTAGTATGCTTCAAATAAAAAAAGTAAGCATGTGAAGTTCTTCTTTGATATGCTCACAAAACTTGGTTATTGTTGACAGAAAAACAATACGAAGTAATTGAACTGGAAACATTACTTTTCATTCACTTCTTGTATTAGCTGAATTGTCCAGTTACAAGTATACATCATCCAGATGTACCCTACAAAATTTTACATTGTAATCTTCAGGATCATGACAGTTTATTCTACACTTCCATTATCTCCTGATTAAAGAGGTAGAAGTATTTTTATTTACTTTTGTTACCTGCATGGTACCATGAAACAACACAAGAAAGCAATCCTACAGTACATTTTCTTCTCACTATAAAGAATATAAAATGCCCCACAGTGTTTTTTTGATGCACTAAAGAGAATTCTGGTTCCAACCTTGGTTATACAAATAATTAGACACTAGCATTTATAAAAATTAAGCTTTCATCTCCAGCTCTTCATATTCCAAACCTTTCATAATCAATGAATTGTCTACTTGCATCTATGATCCATTACCCCTCTCTATCCCAGTGTGGAATAAAATTTGCCAGCAGTGGGAAATAAATGATGATGGAGGTATTAATTAAAAAGACAAACTTTAAAACAGGGAAAACTCTTGGAAAATGCAGTTCAGTGTGGATAAGAGGAAATGTGCATTGCATACAAAGATAACAGTAGTGTTAATTGAAAATGTAAAGTGTTACACTGTATAATAAAAGATATTAAAATATTTATTCCCCAAGAGACAATGAACAAAAGCCCGTAAAAACCTACTTTATTAGGCAATGTTATAAAATATAAATCAAAACATCATCTGTAAAAAGTCTTCAACAAACTCATAAGACAGCAGTTTGAATTTTGGGTAATGCAATTCAGGACCCTGTGGACAACTTAAATCTTTGTGAAAAAGAGTAACCTGGCATATCCCTGGACTACTCTAGTAGCTGAAGAATGCTCTACTCATTCTTAGGAGCACTGTCAACAACGAGATGATATTACCACATTGTGGCGGGCAACACTAAAGATATTCAATTTTGTCTACTGTTTCCATGATGCAGCTCCAAACACAGTCCCAGGTTTATATGTAGCCAAACCTTAGAAATACATCTGGTGATAGGCAGAGCCTTAATTTTGAGAATTGCGTCTGGTATTCATGCACCACTGGATATTTATTGACGTTAAACAAGCAATGTCTCCATAGTAAAATGCCAGCTGCCTGAACTTTTAAAGAGGCAAAAGCATCTCTGCTCTCCCTGTCTGGGGCTATGCACAGTCCTCTTTTGTCCCAGAGACAGATTAGCCATAGCACTACCCTGCCACCTTTGCTGATACATATTATTTATATCTCACTCAGTACTGGGTTGGTGCCAAAGAACTGTACTTAAAACTCTTCTAGGGCATCCAATACAGATATGGGGCTTACAGCGTGGTGTTAGTGTACTACATATATTACAGTGACATGTCAGCATGTATCGTTAAGGCCAATGCCTGCTTCTTTCTTTTTTCTTGGGCGTTGGTGAGCTTTATTACTGTCTTGTGCTGACCTTTCCTGCATTTATTCCTTTGTCCTCCAGACCATTCAGTAAAAACACTAACCTGATCTTGTAAGTCACCACGGGGAAAGGTTTGGCCAAATATACAGAATATACAGACATTCATTTATGTAATATCTCTTCATAAGCATTGAGCAGTAAATACCAGGAGGCATAATCAATTCATATGAACATGATCTTAGCAGCTGTTCCAGTGCCTCTGTTGACATTTCCGGCTAGGTGCCTTACTTTGTAAAGAATCTTAACACTTCTGTGAGACTAAGTAAATTTTTTTTTTATTTATGCAAATTACTGTACGTCATTAAGAAATATTAAACAACAACTTTGTTAAACAAGATTGATTTAGAAGCTGGGAAAATTAACCATCATGTTTTAAAGTGTTTGAACTCTAATAGTCTATATAACCAATCAGGTTTCACCAGCCTCTTTGAGTATATATTTTTTTTCAGCCAGTAAACTAATTATGATTAATAAGGATATATCTCTGATAATATTTTGATAGTAGTACATTAATGGCTTTTGTAATTTGTTATTTGTATCTTTGAATACACTGTTTTTGAAATTTCATTGAAGTCCTACTTAGTGAAATGTAAATTATACCATTTCTGTTGAAATAAGATAACTTTTATGGCAGTAAAAACACTGTTTTACCTTCTGCTCTTGCCAATTGGACCAGTCCTAATGAGGTCAACAAGTGTATTGCTGTGCCAGGGGGAATAGTGCTGTCATATTTAAGCAGGCATTGATAGCTTGGAAAATATTGAAATTTATAAGGCTAGAAAATCAGATGAGGGTTTTGATTTTCTTTCATCTTCGAAAATAAAAATTCATTAATTTTGCAAAGATCAATATATTTTATGAGGTATTTTTGTAAGTGAAAGGTCTACTGATTATTGTAAAACTTTTGCTGTTGGAAATCCACAATGTTTTCTGTCAAGAAATTGAAAGTGTGTTAAGAATGCTTATACAAGTACTGCATGCTAACCTTCAAATACTAAATGAGCTTGGAGCTCTGGCAGTTCTTTTTCTCAATCTATGATGTGCTCAGCATCCCTAAGTGATACATTGAAATCCCTTGACTTGTTCCCTCTTGTGAACAGTTTATTTTCTTTTTTTTTGTGGTTGATTAATTGTGATTGTATAGGATTCATGGTTTAAGGAAAACAGGGAGTTGTTATTGTTATTGTATTTTTATTTTGTACCATTGAATTTCATCAAACAAAAGTAGTTAGTGCCTTTTAATAGCACATTTGGAAAAAAATAGGCTGTCATGTATGAAATTGTTATGAACATGACCTATTTAATTTGAATCTTGAATAATAAAATATAATTAATGAATTAAAGTAGATCCATATGTAGAGTATACTTTTTTCTAGCAATTGGCTTAAAATAAAACTCAGATGTCTTTGGACACTGTAAAGACAATCCTTACATCTATATTATTAGTGGAAATAGTTTATTAGTGATAGTAAGATTTAAGTGTTTATTTTTTTTGGAACAAAATTAATTTCCATCTGATCATAGTGGGTGGAACTGTAATAAGAATAACATAAATACACAATTTGGCAGTGCTGGGATACAAGGCAGGAAATAGTCTTGGACGGAACAGCAGTCCATCACAGATCTTACTCCTCTGTAGGCATTGAGCAGGGGTGCCCAATATGCCAATCGCGATCGGTTGGTAGATGGGAAAGGTAGTGCAGGTAGATCGCATTGCATTCAGAAAATTTTTTTTTAAATGTTAGTCTATCATATATCCTCCCTATGGCAATTGCCACTTGATTGACATACAGGGCAGCCAGTCTGAGATCTCTTTTTTCCTAACACACTGGTCATCCCGCACGCATGATCAAACACGCGAGCTACTGCAAAACTCCAGCTATCTAAGTGATCTAGTTAGCCTTCCAATTTATATAGACTAAAGAAGGGATTTTAAAAAAAGTTTGTTTTTCTTTACTGGATGTGGAATTGGAAGAGGATATTTTTCTCTCACAATGTCACAATCGAAGTGCATTTGTCTGATCTGTCAATCTATCAATGCTATTCCAAAGAAGGAAAATGTATAAAGGCACTTTTGAACTGTTCATAAAAACTACAGAACTGACTTCCTGCCGAAAAGCGATCTGAGAAAGAGAAAGGAGAGGGAACTAATACTGCAGTTAATCAGACAGCCAACATTTTTCACTCGGCTGAATTCAAAAGCAAAGGCAGACACACCAAAGCATCGTTCTGGGTGAGTCGCTCGATCATTAAGCATAAGAAGGCCTTCCAAGATGGAGAGATGATAAAAGAGGCCTTCGTTGAGGCAGATGGCTAGGGAGAAATTCCTGCTGAGATTTCAAGACCACTGGCCGGATAAAAAGGAGTTTCTCCTTGTCATTAAACATGCAGAATACAAGCAACTTAATAATGATCAATGGCTGCTAGCCTTGCCATTTTTTTTCCAATCTGACTAACATGTTGAATGAGCTTAATTTACAGCTCCAAGGAAAAGAGAAAACCATGGTCAATATGATTACCTCAGTTAATGCTTTCAAACGAAAAATGCAACATCTTTCCTCAAAGCTGCAGTGCCTTGATTTGGGGAACATCCAAAACCTTGCGTCAGAGCTGGAGACGCAATGGAACGCGTGTGCACAACTTGACAACATACGCTACACAGAGCAGATTGAAATTCTCTGTCAGACTTTGACAGATGGTTTCAAGACTCAGCTTTACTTGAGCCAATCGCTACATTTAAGTGCTATCCATTTAGGGAAGATGTTGAGGGTGATTCCCCCGCATCAAAAATTGCAACACTGTTTCACCTAAAACTCCTCTGCAGTGGAGGATGAGATTTTGACACTACAGGATGACATTCAGCTGAAGTATGGGGCTCATGGACAGTTTTGGAACTTACTCACAGAGGAAAAGTACCCAAACAAGAGGAAATGTGCTACCTCCTTGACTGCATTATTCGGCTCTACTTATTTATGCGAGTCAGCCTTTTCCCAAATACTGTAGTGACCATAAATGTGTTGAATTGTTATTGTGCCATAAGGGTTAATTAGTTATGCAAGGTACGACAACATATATTTTATGTATAAAGTATACTCTATATACAGTTAGGTCCATAAATATTTGGACAGAGACAACTTTTTTCTAATTTTGGTTCTGTACATTACCACAATGAATTTTAAATGAAACAACTCAGATGCAGTTGAAGTGCAAACTTTCAGCTTTAATTAAGTGGGGTGAACAAAAAGATAGCATAAAAATGTAAGGGAACTAAAGCATTTTTTTAACACAATCCCTTCATTTCAGGGGCTCAAAAGTAATTGGACAATTGAGTCAAAGGCTATTTCATGGGCAGGTGTGGGCAAGTCCGTCGTTATGTCATTATCAATTAAGCAGATAAAAGGCCTGGAGTTGATTTGAGGTGTGGTGCTTGCATGTGGAAGATTTTGCTGTGAACAGACAACATGCGGTCAAAGGAGCTCTTCATGCAGGTGAAAGAAGCCATCCTTAAGCTGCGAAAACAAAAAAAACCCATCCGAGAAATTGCTACAATATTACGAGTGGCAAAATCTACAGTTTGGTACATAAAGACCTGGACGTCCACGGAAGACAACAGTAGTGGATGATCGCAAGAATCATTTCCATGGTGAAGAGAAACCCCTTCACAACAGCCAACCAAGTGAACAACACTCTCCAGGGGGTCAGCGTATCGATATCCAAGTCTACCATAAAGAGAAGACTGCATGAAAGTAAATACAGAGGGTGCACTGCAAGGTGCAAGCCACTCATAAGCCTCAAGAATAGAAAGGCTAGATTGGACTTTGCTAAAGAACATCTAAAAAAGCCAGCACAGTTCTGGAAAAACATTCTTTGGACAGATGAATCCAAGATCAACCTCTACCAGAATGATGGCAAGAAAAAAGTATGGAGAAGGTGTGGAACAGCTCATTAACCAAATCATATGCACATCGTCTGTAAAACACAGTGGAGGCAGTGTGATGGCTTGGGCGTGCATGGCTGCCAGTGGCAGTGGGACACTACTGTTTATTGATGATGTGACACAGGACAGAAGCAGCCGAATGAATTCTGAGGTGTTCAGAGACATACTGTCTGCTCAAATCCAGCTAAATGCAGTCAAATTGATTGGGCGACGCTTCATGATACAGATGGACAATGACTCAAAACATACAGCCAAAGCAACCCAGGAGTTTATTAAAGCAAAGAAGTGGAAAACTCTTGAATGGCCAAGTCAGTCACCTGATCTTAACCCAACTGAGCATGCATTTCACTTGTTGAAGACTAAACTTCGGACAGAAAGGCCCACTAACAAACAGCAACTGAAAGCCGCTGCAGTAAAGACCTGGCAGAGCATTAAAAAGGAGGAAACCCAGCATCTGGTGATGTCCATGAACTCAAGACTTCAGGCTGTCATTGCCAGCAAAGGGTTTTTAACCAAGTATTAAAAATGAACATTTTTATTTCCAGTTATTTAATTTGTCCAATTACTTTTGAGCCCCTGAAATGAAGGGATTGTGTTAAAAAAATACTTTAGTTCCCTCACATTTTTATGCAATCTTTTTGTTCAACTCACTGAATTAAAGCTGAAAGTCTGAACTTCAACTGCATCTGAGTTGTTTCATTTAAAATTCATTGTGATAATGTACAGAACCAAAATTAGAAAAAAGTTATCTCTGTCCAAATACATATAGACAGATGTATGTATATATATGTATATATATATATGTGTACAGTATATATAGCATTTTTAATGTAGGTAGATCATTTTGACCTGGTCATTTTCAAAGTAGCTCGCAAGCTGAAAACAGTGTGGGCACCTCTGGCATAGAGAGTGTGAGTAATCTCCACATGGACAACAACCAGGCAAGGGATTTGAACCCAAGATACTGGATTCACGAGACAGCAACAGTGCACAATGTACCACCATGTCAACCATACGCCAAATTCAACCTTACTAATTCATATCTATCAAGTGAGTATTGAAGCTGTATTACAAATAAATGAGGCTCAGGCAAAGATTCAGGACAAGTTTCACTATTTTTTTTTCCTTTTTCTCTGTTGTTTCCACTTCAGTTTTTTGCATTATGCCTTGTAATACCAGGTTTAATTTGTAAAGTGGCAAAATTATATCAATTTGTTAAAATAAGACATATGATGCATTTGTTTTTGTGGTGATTCATTAGTAAGTAATCCATTTCTTCTTCCCTTGGAAATTGTATGGGAAAAAACACCAATTTTTATGAAAACGATTACAAAGAACCAAGTACTCCCTAAAAATAATTAGTGATTTGTATTAGAAAAATAAAAAAATATACACAATTATCATAAACAGAGATTGTAATGGGCAGAGAGATGCCACTTACCTTTATCTACTGTATGTACACATGTCAGGTAATCCCACTGCTGCCAGAAGGTGTTCCATGGTGAGTCTTTAACATTCATCTATGCATTCAAAAGTTAAAAATAATCAGAAACAAAGGAATGACAATACCCTTCTACCATATTTAAAAATAAGTCTCTTGAATCCGACATTTGATGGGTATTTTATGAATAGTTCATTAGCCCGGGATTCCAACTTTATTTTACCTAATTTTCCTAGCACAATTTAGGCAGCAAGTATGAGAAACCTTTCTGAACCAATACTCAGCAGCTCAAGAGGAACTCAATACAGACACAATTATTTAAGCAGTCACAGTTCAGGCATCACGTTTGATTTTATATGGTATCACATTACTATCACCTTTGACTGTCACATCATGGCCGACTTCAACTTTAGTGCAACAGAACTGCAAATAGTTAATTTAAGTATTAAGCACATTCTTGCCTATACCAAATGTCCTCTCACAGTTTCTGTAGACATCTTATCTACAGATCAATTTAATTACCGCCACATCATAACTGAATCAATTACTGTGGAGGACTTAGGTTTGAGAAATAACATGCATAGTTCATTCAATAACCATGTCCAATTTTGATGGCCATTGCATTCTGGCAGTATCATTGGTTGTTAAAGTTATTAAAGATATTTAATGATATTCCCATAATCAGGGCATCAATTTATTTAGGTTAGACTTAGTAGGAGAGAGATTTTTGTACCATTCTATAAAAAATAGATTTAGTTTGCTGGCCCATGACTTAAGAAATACATTTTTAAGCTGCGTAAAATCTTCTTGTCTTAACTAGCTAGCCAAAGAAAACTTGTTTCCTTTTGGTGTAATCAAGTCATAAACATTTACTGTAAATTTCAAATCTGAAGTAACTTTATTTACTCAGCAGTAGTAAGAAGGTATGTGTGTACTGCAGAATTATTTATGAATAAAAATGTTCTGTAGGCTCTTTCGTCATTAATGAAGATGTTGTTTTAGAAGTGATATAATACAAGTCAATTCAGCATCTTCTGCTGTTGGAGCATATCCTGTAAGATAAAGACTACCAGAAGCTGAAATGATACATTCAGCTTCTTTGATACATTAGGTTAAGCCAACAGAGTGGATAATATACCAATTTTTCTGTCATTAAAAGTTTGCTTAAACCATTTTTGTAAAGTGGTTTTATCTCATCTTACTATCACATTCTTCCTAGTAATGATTATGTTCTTAATTTATTAATTTTATGTTCAAATTCTGTTGCAATCATTGTTTAATTGTTGAATTTGTAATTTCTGCATAGCATGCTGATGTTATAAATGGAAGTGTGCTTACTTTTGCATGTTGGTGGACATGCAAATAAGAATTTCACTTTACTTAGACACGTCTCGTTATTACTACTACTACTACTACTACTACTTAGGAAACAAGTAAAATTTCAAGCACAAAATGACTACAACATGAAACATAATTTTGAAATATAAACTGACAACCATAATATAATACTGTATATACAAAGAAACATATTCAAGTGTTTGTTGTGGTCAAATAATGAAGAAGTCCAAAATGATAAATGTTGAGGCCTAACTCGGTCATCCCAATTTAATCCAGGCAAACAGAAAACAAAAGAAGCACTCTGTGTGCGAAAAGGAAATAAAAATAAGCAAAATATAGAGCCAATCAGTCGGGGCTCAAGGGATCTGTTCCTTCGCTGAAGGTCATGAGATAGGAGCTCAGTCCTGTGTAGTGCCCTGATCACACACTGACAGCTTCTTCTGGCAGCCCCATTATTTAAAGGCGGGAGATCGGAAAGGGGAAATGGAAGTTGAAATGATTAGCATTAGCACCCCCACTCGTCCTGGACAGGTATTATGTACCTCAGATGAGCCCTGTGGGTGATCCACTGACACGCATGCATTATAAATTGAAAATCTTATTTGGATGTTACCTTAGAATCATGACAGTGGTACAATACTGAGTACCCAAATAAAAACAACAGCATACACAAAATGTATATACTGTTATATACAATACACACATATTCAAGAGCACATACAAGTAAGTGTATGTTATGAATGGATTTTCAGTAACTTTATGTCCAATGGACCTGTGGATTGAAACTGTTTGTGAATCTACTGCAATGAGTGCCAATGGTACTGTAATGTTTGCCTGAAAGGAAAAGAAACTTTGCAAGGTGGCTGAGATCTAAATGAGTCCTGTTTGCATTTCTGAGGCAGTGTGTGTTATCTATGTCCTGGACAGAAGACATCTGTGTACTGGTAATATTCTGTGCAGGCTTGACAGTTTTGAGTTAAGCAGGCACCATAACAGGATGTGGTGCAGCCAGTGAGGATGAACTCCACTGTGTACCTACAAAGGTCAGGAGAGCATTTGGAGATATCCAGGCTTTCCTGAGAAAGTAAAGGCATTAGTGAGCCTTATTGACAAAAGCCGAAACATATTGTGTGATCATCACTTCAAGAAATTCAAAGCTTCTGCTCTTCTTAACAGAATCCTTTCACATGCAGAAGGAAGTGTTTTCTTCGTTTTGCTTCCTGAAACCTATTAATATCTCTTTAGTTTTGCTGACACTTAGGCTGGGTTTATATTTCACATGACGCAACCTGTGAACATTACTGCTACAATACAAGCACACACATACACTAACATCATTTTAGCATCACCAAATCCCCCAACCTGCATTTCCTTGGAAGTAAACCGAAGTACACTGTGGAATTCCAACTGAAAACATGCAAACTCCAGCCAGAGAACACCAGTGATATGACCCCCTGTGAGGCAGTAGCGCTACTGCGCCACTGTGCCACCCACACATATAATGTAATTATTAACAGTATTATTTAAATGACAAATTTAAGATTTATCTGTAAAATGTAACATACATGATTTAACACATTTCATCATGAAAGTGATATCAAGTATAAATTTAAGTATTCTAAATCTGCAGAGAGCTGGAATATCATACATTTAATGTGTTCTGTGTGGAAATCGCTGGGCAGCCAGAAGCACGCACCAATTAACATCTGGGGTGGCTTTTTTAAGATGACATTTATGACATTCAACTACGATGACAAAATGAATGAGATTAAAGTTGAAATTTCCACTTTAATAAGGAAATAGAACTTTTTTCATCACTGTGTCCCTAATTTTTTTCTCTGTGGCTCAAATAGGCTTCCATGCATTCTGAAGCTGTTGGGAAGGTGCAAAAACAAAAGACAGCACAGAAGATGGTATGTGAGACCTTTAAAATGTATTGCATCATTATAATGGAGAATATGCAATGCTTGTAATACCTATGAGAGAAATAGATGATGAAAAAGCACAATGAATACATTTATATTTGATGATTTGCTTTAACACATCGAACCATTTATCAAACATCAAAGCAAGCAAGATTGATCCTGTAGGATCTCCAAAGCAGCTTGCTGTCACATGTTGATAGTAAACGATTCTGACGTCATGTTCCAACTTGAACACATTGTGCCCCCCAATTCTTTGCTGGTACTGCAACAAGCGCATGCATTGTGTTAATTTTTGAGGACGTGCTCAGAGGATGCGGCAAATGAATGTGTGGCAGGCATGATATATGCTCCTATACGCTCTGTGCATGACATATAAAATGGCCCCAAGGGTGTTGTCTTGAAACCACTGTGTCACCATATCAACCATATATATGTTTTTCAAGTCCTGATTTCAGTGAAAAGAGAAGGAAAATGAAAGACTCAGAAATGGCTAGTCAAAACAATTAATATAACTATTAAATACACTATAGGAAAGCAATATAAAACAAGCTCAACATAAGCTTTAACATATGTATGTTATGCTATATAGTGATCGGCATGGTGGCGCAGTGGGTAGCACTCCTGCCTCACAGTTAGGAGACCCGGGTTCACTTCCGGGAGTTTGCACGTTCTCTCCGTGTCTGCGTGGGTTTCCTCCCACAGTCCAAAGACATGTAGGTTAGGTGCATTGGCGACTCTACATTGTCCTGTGTGTGTGTGCCCTGTGATGGGCTGGTGCCCTGCCTAGGGTTTGTTTCCTGCCTTGCACCCTGTGTTGGCTGGGATTGGCTCAAGCAGACCCCGTGACCCTGTAGTTAGGATATAGTGGGATGGATAACGGATGTTATGCTATATACATTAAAGTGGTCCAAAAAAGGAATTAACAGATTTAAGTTCTTTAAAAGGCTAGTTTTATTCTTTATCATATACAGTATACTGTATAACAAATACACTAAACTTTAATAAAACCAAACAACATTTAAAGTTCACTCCATTTTGTAGTTGTTATGTCATCTGAACTAAACAGCAGACAACTGTTCCACACTTGTAGGTCTACAATATCAGCACTCTCTTTGACGAAGCTGGAAGATTCTTGCAATAGTTGCGAATATTAAACTGTTTCTTTTCCTAATCCTTTGTCAGTGTCATTATACTCTTCAATGACATTTATTCCTCTTTCACCTATGTAATTCACTACTATTATGCATGCCAACAATTCCTTCCTTTGCCTTTTTCCATAAGAACATCATAGAAGGATGTTATTCTTTCTGTTGCTAGATCCTCCAACTTCAGCTGTTCAGATTAATTTGTCAGTTAAAAATGTCAAGGAATGTCTGTTAACAGTGGCTGCTTCCTTTTTTATACCATCTTTCCCTTTGAGCCTGCTGAACCTCTGTCATCAAAAAGGGCTAAGCCTGTCAAATGTTCAGACAAAAACCAGAGGTGTCTTGAAAATGCCCGTATATGCATTACCGGCAACAGCTTAGTTTGGGTAATTGTTAAGAATTAGTAAAAATGCAACGTGGTTGAGAGAAGCTCAGATGGCAAATGTTGCTTCATTCCACTGTCTGACATAAACAAGACTGACAAAAAGAGCAAAATCTGTGATAATTTTGGGTTTATATGCAGTCACCCTGAACTGAGTCTTAAAAAGGAATATTTTCAGCGCATAAATGATTAGACTAGTTGCAGCACATCAAGTCCACATGGTAGTCTTGCTGTGGATAAATGAGAGGCTGGCTTTCAAAGCAACCTGCTCTTTGGGCCCGATTTTAAATTAGATGAAACCATATTAGTTCCATAACTCCCATATTAAAGTAACATACTATTAATGTTACGACTGTTAAGTGTAACGACTTGTCGATTGTGAACTTTTTGACACTTTATATAGGCAACATTTATGTGTGCATAAACATTATAAATAAAATAGAAACTCCTACATAGTACTAGAATGTTCTTGAAACTTCCACTTACCACTGGAATGTTCTGGGAACCTCACCTTAGTAGTTGACGTTGTCTGTTTTCTTTTTTTATATTTTTTATAAATCACTTAGCCAGTAGAGTGTGTAAATGGTAACAATACAAAAAAAATGTTCTGAATGAAGCAACCTCTAAGTGTTTCCCAGTCAGGCCAAAACTTCACAGGTAAGCTGGCTCTCCCTAATAGACAAAAATAGGCCTTGTGGTAAAATGATTTTAAAAACTCAACTCTTTGCATTGGTATATACGTCTGTATTATCGTGGTATTTCCCTCTACTTGCCCTTTACCTGTTTCCTCAAGGGTAAGTGTTCTCGTCAAGTTCGTTATTGGGTTGATCTACTGTTGCATTTTAAGATGAACACACACACACACATAGATAAACACACACACAGACCCTAACCACAACAGTGCCCCATGAATGACACACACACACTGATTAACCCTTAGCACTTTAAACCACACATGTGCTATAGGAATAACAGCCTGTCATTCAGCACTTCAAGAGACTTACTTATTTTCGGCACAAACAACAATACAATGTTTTAGTGATATCTCAGACCTAAATATTACTTTTGATCTACAAGAATACATTTAAACATACAAAGACTCAGCACTCTTGACTAGGCCATTCATCAGCCAATAATACCTTTTTTCTCATATTTGTCCCTTCTATTGAGTATAGCGCTCACTCTCAGCCTTATAAACCTTGCAGCACAGAAATAATGGCAAAAAATCCGGCTGTCACCAGGGGCCTCATGTATAAACGGTGCATACGCACAGAAATGTTGCGTAAGAACTTTTCCACGTTCAAATCGCGATGTATAAAACCTACACTTGGCGTAAATCCACGCACTTTTCCACGGTACCTCATGCCTTGTCGTACGCAAGTTCTCCGCTCGGTTTTGCAAACTGGCGGCACCCAGCGTCAAAGCAATGGTACTGTTCTTGTGTGATTACTCATTATTTTTATGACGCGGCTTTATAAATACACAGAAACTAACCGCATATTGTTTATTAGTGTAATGCATCTGATTGTAATTAACTCGTAACAATATAATGGTCCAGGGAACAGCCATAGTATTCCAAATGCCATAACTGCTTTAGCGTTGTTACTCTCACTTCTCCTTCTTCTTCTTCTTTCAGCTCCTCCCGTTAGGAGTTGCCACAGCGGATCATCTTTTTCCATATTACTCTCACTGCACGACTCCTGAGTATTTATATCACGTATCTGAGTGTGAATCACAGCAGCAGCTGATCGGAAAGAGAATTATCGGTATACAGCTTTAAGGACACACTGCCTCAGCCACGGCAAAAGCGTTTTAAAGCCTTTCCTGTACGGACCTCGCGGTTCAGAAACAGTTTAATCCCAAGAACTTTAAATGCACTCAATCAATTGCTCCTTGTAGAACTGTTTGTACTTATAAGTACAATCACCCCACTGTAAACTTGCACTACAGTTATAATATCTCACAACCTGGGCCACTTTATAAAGCGCGTATTTACATATGATGACGATATCATTTTTAAGGTGAAATGCAGCAAAATATGTTTGTTAAATTATACACATAAAACTTTAACTTCATTTAAATAATCTATAAATAAAATAAATCTTTAAATAATCTATATTCTTCACTGGGAGTGTCGTGAAGGATAGAATAATTAAACATGTACTACGAAGATATTTCAATGTTCTTTAAACGTTTTGAAGAATCGGCTAAGCTTACAGATGGCTTAACGTCTATTACAGAGCTGATTTTATGGCGATCGGTTAATTGGGGAAAGAAAAGCAATGACTCTTGGGGCAGCCACGCCAATATATATTGAATATCAAACAGAAAGAGAAAATAACAACACAGCTAAAAACGCAGCGACAAATTTTGACAAAAGATAAATGCTTGTCATGAGCACGAGGCTCATGAGACACATGTTTAATAATGTGCTTTAGCTCCTATCATCATGAAAATGACATCACGTATGCATCTCAGTATTTTAGTTATTCAGAGAGCTGTAATATCACAAATGTAATGGACTCTGTGTCCAGTTGGAGGAAGAGAGCCAGTTTAAGAAGCAAGTAGTGATTCACACACATAGATCACATACAAGTAGAAGATCAAATACAAAACAAAGCATTTAACGTGCTACTTTAATTATGATGTGATTTGAGAAACTGGTTAATTAAACGATTTTAAGATGAAGTTTATAATGTTCTACTAAATGACAAAATAAACTACGTGATTAAAGTGGAAATGTCGAGATTGAAGTTGACATTTCGTGCTTTTTCCCCACCGTGTGCCTTTTTTCTCTGTACCCTAATAAACTTTCATATGACACTCAGACAGTGGGCTTACAACTCTTCTTTTCACGGCAACTTTGATATGTGACTTCTTTTTTATTTCCGGCACTGTGCGATTTTGTGAATGTGAGCTTTCAAGTTTCTCCAACACGCTATGTCACTCGATCAACTTCATTTTGTTGATTATACCACGGTTTATTTGAACAAATAGTATGTTTTTCCTTTGCCTCCACTTGGTATTCGCTGAAATTCTTATATTTTCCCCGTGCTTTTCCCATTGTCTTTTCACAGAAGGCTGCGCTTAAGGGCGATTTATATCGATTTGCATATTCAAATAGGCATAATTCTGGGAGGATTTGGGGGGTTACATAATGCGCGTGCACGAGCGTTAGTTTTCACGCTGATCGGGATTTATGTAACAGAAGAACGTGGAAGTTGGAGTACGCACAGATTCCTGCATCTGGATTTTTCTGTGCGTAAGCACATTTCGGCTTTTGTGCTTACGCCATGTTATAGTGCGAGTACTACGCACGCCGTTATACATGAGGCCCCAGGTGCTCAAAGAAATCTAACTTATTACTTCAATCACTCTAGACATTAAGACAAATCATTGAAAGTTAAAAGCAGCATGGTATTTATTACAAGAATAATAATACCACAAGAACAAAGAATACTAGAAAATAGGTACTGATAGGAAAGTCTGAATATATATAGTCTTTAGAAAAAGCTTACGAAAAAGTTACAGATGACAAGGATGAATGTCCCAGGGAGGCGTTTGATTTAGCAATCGATGTTCATGATGCCTTTCTGATGACCAGGGGCCTCATGTATAACGCCGTGCGTAGAACTCCCACTATAACATGGCGTAAGCACAAAAGCCGAAATGTGTTTACGCACAGAAAAATCCAGATGCAGAAATCTGTGCGTACTCCAACTTCCACGTTCTTCCGCTACATAAATCCCGATCAGCGTGAAAACTAACGCTCGTGCACGTGCATTATGTAACGCCCCAACTCCTCCCAGAATTACGCCTCTTTGAATATGCAAATCAATATAAATCGCCCTTAAGCGCAGCCTTCTGTGAAAAGACAATGGGAAAAGCACAGGGAAAATATAAGAATTTCAGCAAATACCAAGTGGAGGCAAAGGAAAACATACTATTTGTTCAAATAAACCGTGGTATAATCAACAAAATGAAGTTGATCGAGTGACATAGCGTGTTGGAGAAACTTGAAAGCTCACATTCACAAAATCGCACAGTGCCGGAAATAAAGAAGTCACATATCAAAGTTGCCGTGAAAAGAAAAGTTGTAAGCCCACTGTCTGAGTGTCATATGAAAGATTATTAGGGTACAGAGAAAAAAGGCACACGGTGGGGAAAAGCACGAAATGTCAACTTCAATCTCGACATTTCCACTTTAATCTCGTAGTTTATTTTGTCATTTAGTAGAACATTATAAACTTCATCTTAAAATCGTTTAATTAACCAGTTTCTCAAATCACATCGTAATTAAAGTAGCACGTTAAATGCTTTGTTTTGTATTTGATCTTCTACTCGTATGTGCTCTATGTGTGTGAATCACTACTTGCTTCTTAAACCGGCTCTCTTCCTCCAACTGGACACAGAGTCCATTACATTCGTGATATTACAGCTCTCTGAATAACTAAAATACTGAGATGTATACGTAATGTCATTTTCATGATGATAGGAGTTAAAGCACATTATTAAACATGTGTTTCACTTCGATGAAATAATTTATTGCAGCAGTACTCAGGGCGGCTCTAGGCTTGTGGTGGCACTGGGCAGAGGAAGAATCGGTGGCTCCTTTGTCGGCCAATGTCAGTAAGGTAGCTTATCATGGTGGATGGCTACGTCCATTGCGGACACTGCACAGCAGCCTCGTGCTCATGACAAGCATTTATCTTTTGTCAAATTTGTTGCTGCGTTTTAGCTGTGTTGTTATTTTCTCTTCTGTTTTATATTCAATATATATTATGGTAGCCCAAGAGTGCTTTTCTTTCCCAAGTAACCGATCGCCATACAATCAGCTCTGTAATAGACGTTAAGCCATCTGTAAGCTTAGCCGATTCTTCAAAATGTTTAAAGAACATTGAAATATCTTCGTAGTACATGTTTAATTATTCTATCCTTCACGACACCCCCAGTGAAGAATATAGATTATTTAAATGAAGTTAAAGTTTTATGTGTATAATTTAACAAACATATTTTGCTGCATTTCACCTTAAAAATGATATCGTCATCATATGTAAATACGCTTTATAAAGTGGCTCAGGTTGTGAGATATTATAACTGTAGTGCAAGTTTACAGTGGGGTGATTGTACTTATAAGTACAAACCGTTCTACAAGGAGCAATTGATTGAGTGCATTTAAAGTTCTTGGGATGAAACTGTTTCTGAACCGCGAGGTCTGTACAGGAAAGGCTTTAAAACGTTTTGCAGTGGCTGAGACAGCGTGTCCTTAAAGCTGTATACCGATAATTCTCTTTCCGATCAGCTGCTGCTGTGATTCACACTCAGATACAGTGATATAAATACTCCGAGTCGTGCAGTGAGAGTAATATGGAAAAAGATGATCCGCTGTGGCAACTCCTAACGGGAGGAGCTGAAAGAAGAAGAAGAAGAAGAAGAAGGGGAAGTGAGAGTAACAACGCTAAAGCAGTTATGGTATTTGGAATACTATGGCTGTTCCCTGGACCATTATATTGTTACGAGTTAATTACAATCAGATGCATTACACTAATAAACAATATGCGGTTAGTTTCTGTGTTTTTATAAAGCCGCGTCATGAAAATAAAGAGTAACCACACAGGAACAGTAGCACTGCTTTGACGCTGGGTGTCGCCAGTCTGCAAAACCGAGCGGAGAACTTGCGTACGACAAGGCATGAGGTACCGTGGAAAAGTGCGTGGCTTTACGCCAAGTGTAGGTTTTATACATCGCGATTTGAACGTGGAAAAGTTCTTATGCAACATTTCTGTGCGTACGCACCGTTTATACATGAGGCCCCAGGGCCATCTTCCTCCGTTCCTCTTCTTGTTCTTATTCTTCTTCTTCTTCTTTGCTTCTCTTTTCTTCTCCCTTTGCTTCCCTCTATCTTGCTTTTCAAACCACGGCATATTTATTATGACATGTCAAGCCTTGGTTTCACAACACATGCACCTGATTGGCTGGCTGTCAAAATGATTGATGAATTCATTCACTGTCCGTTTTCCCACACAACAAAACCTTTGATGTACTCTGAGGTATCAGTAGTTCTTCCTGTCCCAGCCTGTTAACCAAACTGTTGTCCCAGATGTCCATCCATAATGTATTCAATAGCCTGAGGTATCAGCTCAGCATTCTTTCTAAGCTAGTGTTATAAAAGTAAGGTGTAAGGGAAGAAAACCTGCTTTAATTTGTCTTAGTTCATCTGTTGTCTTGTCTTGAACAAAATATAATAGAAACCAAAATGTACAGATTTTATACACCATAACAACATCAAGCATGTATTTATACATTATGCATTTGATTCTGTTTCTATAACTGAAACTTGCCATTTGCCGATACAATTCCTTGAACTATTTTCATTGTGGAGGCTTGTATTAATCCAGCATCATGTGATAGCTTTTTCTTGTAGAGTTGACCACCTGATGGAATGCTTGTCACTTTCAATTTTTCTTGAACACAAGTGGTAAAAGAAAGTGCATGAGCAGAGGACATTTTGAGTTGTGCTGTGCCCAATGGCACAAATTTTCTAACAGTTCTTTTGAGTTTGGTTGTAGGAGTTACTTATTATTTTGCTTAGTTCTTTCACTTTGATTTTTGTTGGAAATATTGAAATGCTGATGACTATGAATCTATTGTTTAAGTGACTATGCCTTCAGTCCACTCCACCTTAGTGCTGTAATCCTGCATCTTAATAAAGTCAGTCCCGGTGGTAATCACTAACAATAAGAGCTCAGTCTGAAGTGGTTATCATGTCCTTTAATGTGGAATTTACACCTACAATAGCAGAGTGATAACAGGGATAATAATGTGTTTAGTTCTTGCCTTTTAATTCTAGTCCTAATCAATAACATAAAAATATGTTACATTTTAAATGGGAATTCAATTGAAGTTTTTGTTACACATTTGTTTTTGCTAACTGGATCAGGTATATCTATTCCTGCATTTAGCATCACTGAGGGTTTTTCCCATAGTCAGGCTCCACAATTTTTGCCTTTTACAGAGTATTTCCCTTCAGTTCTTCACAGTCTTCCACCATCATCTAATTAAGTATATAAACCTTTTTTTGCATTTCCTTCTAGGATTAATTTAACAATTGAATCTTAAGTTGTAACTCTCCAGGGATTGTGAATGAGGCTTTCACATTCCTGCACAGTACTTACTGTATTTTCATAAGTTTTAACTATCCATCCATCCATCCATCCATCCATTATCCAACCCGCTATATCCAAACTACAGGGTCACGGGGGTCTGCTGGAGCCAATCCCAGCCAAACAGGCCGCAAGGCAGGAAACAAACCCTGGACAGGACTCCAGCTCACCGCAGGGCGTGCACACACACACACACACACACACCAAGCACACACTAGAATCGCCAATGCTCCTAACCTGCATGTCTTTGGACTGTGGGAGGAAACCCACGCAGACACGGGGAGAACATGCAAACTCCACGTATTGAGGACCCGGGTCTCCTAACTGCGAGGCAGCAGCGCTACCTACTACGCCACCTTGCCGCCCAATTTTTACATACCATTTAAATTTTCCTTTTTTAATCTACCTCTTATGATTTGTTATCCTGCTTTTTATTCTCTAAACATGCTGTTATGGTATATATCAGGAGTGTCAAACTCCAGTCCTGGTGGGCCACAGTGGCTGCAGGTTTTCATTCTAACCCTTTTTCTAATCAGTGACGAGTTTTCACTGCTAATTATCTTCTTTTCTCTTCATTTTAATAGCCCTGTTTTTAAGGATTCAGTCCTCTGAATTGATTAGTTTCTTCTTTAAATGTCAGCCAAACAGAAATGAGACATGAAACGAGCCAACAGGCGACCAGCTGAACTGGGTTTTCAAACTCCAACCAATTTCACTCCAACCAATCTCTTAATGAGAAGCTCATTCTTGCAGTTAATGAAACCCGTTATTTAATTCCACAGCTTGTTGTACTTAAGCGTGGGTGCTGGAGTGAGTGTGCAATAAAATGGATGGCTACCCTACCTAAGGTTGGTTTCTGCCTTGTTATGAATGCAGCAGGAATTGAACCTATGTTGGAAAAAACAGGTTTGGAAAATAAATGAAAGAATGATTCACCTGACAAACATAGCCCACAATAATCAAGGTTACTTTACATTAGAGACAGGATACATAATAAAAGATGTTCACCGTCTAATGTATCATGATGACAAGACATTTAGGAAGCTGTTTCTTATCACCAGCTCCTGCTTCTGTTAAGTGCCCAGATGTTTATTTCTTTTTCCCCCAAGTGTTTTCCACTTTACAACACTTTCGATTTAGCTTGCTCTTAGTGGTTTTTTTTTGGTTTTTTTTTAAGAGTGATGCTTGCAACTACATATTTGAAGACAGATTCTGAATTGGGGATAGTTTACACAGATTATCTTAGTTGGACTTTTTTCCAGTATTCTATGATATTTACACAAGTCTTTAATAAATATTAAATAAGGACAGATGATGAAAAACAAATGTTGCAGTTTAGGGTGCTTTAAACACATGGTAAGAAAAATAAGATAATACTACTAATAATAATACATTTAAAAGTAAAGCAAATATTAGCAAGTGCACAATAAATACCATAAAGCCTGTTCCACAGTTATGATGTTGTCAAATGTAAAACCACCACATCGTCCAGCATCACACAAATTTTACATTCAGTTCTCTTGGAGTGCAGTAGGACAGCAAAGATTGCTATCCTTTTACCATGCCATGCTATCAAGCATTCTTAAAAGGACTCTTGAAGTCTAGTGTTACATGGTATCATGTCAAATACCGTTTTTGGAAATATTAAAAACATACATACTTTTTAAATATGTTCTGTAAAAGTAAACATCTAGAAGACATGAATAGCTGGTGAATTGGCAGTTTCGAATGGTCCTTTTGTGAGTGAGAATCTGGGTGTGAATGTTTGTGGGCCCAGCACTGGTCTGGCACCGGTCCATCATGGATTGATTTCCAATGCTTCTGAGACACACTGTGGCCCCTCTCACTCTGAACTGGATTAAGTAGATTTAATAATGTTATATTATTGTAATTATACTATATTTCGCAAGTCCACTTGCCTGGCTTTAAGTTTTGTCAAAACTGCACCCTCTGTGTAGTAATTTAGCATAAAGTCGGCATTTGGTGTATTGCTTTACATTTTAAAATTAACTATAAGTATAATAAACTGGAGTGTGTCTTAGTAATTATTGCATAATTATATCAGTAAAATGTATTTTGTAATGACCAGTACAAACCCTATAAACTAATACCCAATAAAGTATTGTACAAATGTAAAGATTGCTGTGTAAAAAAGAGAAAAATATACTGCTGATTGACCTCATTTAATTAAACAGACATAGAAATCCAGGGTAAATATTCCACTAACGTTTATTTGTTGTCAAAAAGATGCACATATCTGAAATGTGATTATATTGATGAAACTAAAGCAGATGCAACCTCAAACAATTTGCAGTTTCTATAAAGTAACACCACCTAAATAGCATGCAAGAAATGAGTTTGCGCATCTCTACTACGAGTGTGAAATGTAATCTCACATTGCCAGTCTCTTATGTACAAGGTTACAAGAATGCGATCTTTAAAAAAATATAGATAAAGCAGAACTAATGGAGGGCACGTTCATGAAGAAAATGCCATTTTTCTTTTGCAAACTTTCAAAAATGAATTGTAAAACATTGCAAAGTGTGATGATCACAGAAAGAGAAATGCCTCTTTTTCAAATTTGGCTTATCTAAATAGAGCAGTTCAGGATGCCAGTCCATTGAAGGACACACTCACAGCCAATCGTGAACTCACTTACACCAGATTTGAATTAAGCTTGCTGTTTATTGGATCTGCGGTGGGCTGTCAGGATCCAGAGTGGCCGCTGCCATCATTAGTTAGGATGCTCCATTGGCACCCTCCCACATGGAGTGTGTCACACAAAACGTTTTGGGAAAAGACTCTGGGACATAGTAGAGGGATTACAAGTCCCGGGAGGTGGTAATAAAATAGTTGAGGTAGAATGGCCTGGATATCCAGCTCAGCATGCTGCCACTGTGACCTTCACTTTGAAAGAGTATTGAAAATGTAATGTGTAACAAATTTAATTACAATAACATATGTCTTGATTAATTTTATAGAGTAATCCCAGAGATTTTAACTTGTTTTGGAGTTGAGATGTCTAACTGTCACATAATTAAACATTGTTTTGATAATTACGGTACAATATATTTAATAATTTAAAAGATATCTCATTTTGGTCAATACATTTACAATTAAAGACTAATGCTTAAAGTTCCAGAAAATATTACATTTTACTTTCTAAAACTGAGACTTTTGTGTAGGGTATATTGAAAATAAGTTTTCAAATAATAACAACTAACCAGATTTAGAAATATGATACCATATTGATAGTAAAATTAGGTGGGTAGGGAGCTAAATTGACTGTTTAGATGCCCACAGAAAAGTAATTTGTTCCACAACACATCCCACAGAAGTCATTACTGTTCATTAATGCAAAGCATATTGAAACGTTGTGCCCCTGACATGTGAAATTAAATTCCTTAGTTTAGTGGAAACATACTGCATTGGTTAGACAGCTGCACTTGAGACTTGACTTTTTTTGTTAGATGCACTATACTGACTACATTAGATAACACTCAAAATGTATTGAGCTGAGTTGACAGAAATGCAGTGCATTTAGATTACCGTGAATATATGTCTTATTTAAACAAATAATGAAAAATGATGTTAGGAATAATAATTATGAATGCCTTGAACTGACTTCTCTTCCAAGCAGTCATCATCTTCACACTTTCAGTTCCAGTTTAATTTCTTCAGTGAACACTGTTTTTTTTTTTTTACTTAGAATTAAGTCAAATTCTTTTTCATTTTTAATGGTAATCTCAGAGTAATTCTCTTCTGGTTTGCTGCAAAGTATATTTTACTACAATTAGCATGTTCATGTATCTTTAGATGTTTCTTTTACTCTTTTTGACTTCATTTTTTCACCTCTGTTTCTGTTATTCCCTTTCCTAACTTTTTTCTCTTTTTAATATTATGTGCCAACTACCTCTATTATTTCTGAGTATGCTTGTTTTTCGTTAGTTAGTTAGTTAATTACAAGTCAATAAACCTTGATAGGGATGGCCCCTTACAAAAATAAATGAATGCAATTTGACAGTATCCCTGGGATTGCTTGCACTGATAGGGACATACAGTAAATGCCTTACCACTACTGTCACCAATTCCAAATCAATGTCACCGAGAACCACACCTGATCTTCTTAATGTGGTCAAATTAGAGAAGGATTTGAACTCCTTAGTTTTGAACACTCTGCTTTGTTGACCTAGAGGCTGTACATGTACATTTTGAAATCCGAATGAATACATACAGGACAATGACTTTCTCCATACCTTTTTATGGACTGATCCACACCATACTTCTCCATAACCAGCTTTCTTTGATTTTTTATTTGCTTATTTCTTCTTTCCTTCCTAATTTTCCACCACTTGAACATAGTTGTATCTTCTTATCCAGAGGAGGAGAGTTTATTTATTCCCTGACTTGAATGTACTACTTGTGTTATTTAGAATATGTGTAGTGTGGCAAAGACGTTATATAGGCATTGACCTGACACAAACTGATAACGGAGGCACATGTAAAATAAAACAAAAAGAACTTTTATTTCTCTTCAGCTGTGGGGCACGTCTTCCCCGTGTCCCACAGGTCCAACACAGTCCCAAAACCACACAAAGTAAATCACCCCAAACCACACTCTTCTTCCTCCACAGTAGCTTCGTCATCCTCCTCCCAACTCTGGCACCTAGAGTAGTGGCTGCAGGCTCCTTTTATAGCACACCTTGAAGTGCTGCAGGTGCTCGTTGACCTACTTCTGGCTGCACCTCCGGGTGTGGCTGCGTTCCCACCCAGACGGGCTCATTAGGCCATACAGCTCCCCCTGGCGGTGGCCTAGGAGCCCAACAGAAATGATGTCCGGTGTTCCAAACTATTGGCCCCGATGCCACCCAGGGGGGCCGCCAACAAATGTTCCAGGGGACATAGTGTGCATCCCATGACTGCTCCCCTGGATCCAGTGTCAAAGGGGCGTCCCGACCAGGCATGGGGCCCGGCCATCTGCCACAATAGTATTGGTATTGTGGCCTTGATCATATGTCTTATTAATAATTAGTAATTAAGTCTTGCATTTTGTTTTAACCATAGACCAGATGACAGTTTTATCATTTAAGTACAAAACAGGAAAGAAATTTAAGGAATGTAAATTATGTTCTTATGAACCGGCGCGATACACTTAAACTCCCAGCTAAATAAGTGTGCAGAATCGAGTCAGATACTGTATGCAAACTAATTAACAGCTATGCAGAATATGTGATGATGGAAATGAGTCTGGTTTCTTAAAGGATGTTAGGAACATAATCAATTGAAAATACAGAACAGAGAGGAAAAGGAAATCAAAAAATGTTATTATGCACATTTATTACATAAAAAAATGAGTATCTTGCATGTTTTACAACAACAACAACAACAACATTTATTTATATAGCACATTTTCATACAAGTAATGTAGCTCAAAGTGCTTTACATGATGAAGAAAGAGAAAAAAGACAAAATAAATAAGAAAAAAAAGACAAAACTCATTAACATAGAATAAAAGTAAGGTCCGATGGCCAGGGAGGACAGAAAAAACAAACAAAAATCCAGAAGGCTGGAAAAAAAATAAAATCTGCAGTTTTAGAACAGCATGGGGAAATATTTTTATAAGAGATCATTTTAAAATAATCAGGGATTCAGTTTTGATTTTGACATCACTTATGTATTGTTGACAAATATTTATCTGCATATATTTTTGTATACAAAACCTTAATTAGAGGTGGAAATCAAACCACAATGCCACTGACCTGTAGTCACATATGCTACTATTCCAAAGCCTACCTAGACTAGTTTACCCTTAATACTACTATAAGATGTGCAATTTCATTGTACTTTCCTCAGATGTTTTGACATTTAGATTAACTTTTCATTAAAGTTGAATTTTTATTGATCATTAGTGTAAACAGTTCTATAGGTTATCTGCATATAGCCAAGAATGTCTAATCTGTAAGTGAGCCATTTAGAGTGTTTAGGTTCCTAGGTTTACCAATTTGTTTGTATTGTGCTATTTTTATTTATTCATTTTGTCAAGCAAGTAAAGACAGAACATTTTCTAAGATTTATGAAAAAAAACAACACTTGACAAATTAATTGAATTACTTTAAATTCAGTTTTTTATGCATAGTGTCCTAATTTGAGTAGAATAAAGAACTTAAGTAGTGAGTGCCTTGTAGGAGAATCCAACTGCAATTTAGGAAGTAAACCTGTATATAAGTAGTCACCATTCAGATCATTAAATATTCTACCACTGTAATATCCAATGTAGTATAAAAATGATGAAAATTATGTTAACTACCTTATAGCTGAACATGTTTTTGTCCCAAAAAATATTCTTAGCCATTTATGGTTTTAATAAACTGTATGGTTAACATTAAAATATACTTTAGTTGCATAAGAATCTATGTACATGGGATACATATGATTATACATTTGATACATAGGAATCATAGAAAAAGTCTTCTTCTTCTTCTACTTTTAGCTGCTCCCATTAGAGGTCACCACAGTGGATCATGTTTTTCTATAACTTCCTGTCCTCTGCATCTTACTCTGAATGACACTGCCGAACATTTTACTTTTAAAACATAGTTCAGATTTTTAGGACAGGTCTAGTGTACAAGATATACTGTAGGGTAAATATGTGACAAACATCCTGTCATTTCTGATAAGGAACCACAGTGCATCAACCCAACCTGAAATTACAATGAAACACAATTTATTTTTTGTATAGCCCCAAATCAGCGGCACGGTGGCGTAGTTAGGACACATGGGTTCACTTCCTGGGTCCTCCCTGCGTGGAGTTAGCATGTTCTCCCCATGTCTGCATGGGTCTTCTCCAGGTACTCCGGTTTACTCCCAGTGTCCAAAGACATGAAGGTTAGGTGCATTGGCGATTCTAAATTGTCCCTTGTGTGTGCTTAGTGTGTGGGTGTGTGTCTGTGCCCTGTGGTGGGCTGGCACCCTGCCCAGGGTTTGTTTCCTGCCTTGCGCCCTGTGTTGGCTGGGATTGGCTCCAGCAGACCCCCCATGACCCCTGTGGTACATGGCCGGCCATTCATCCTGGCCAATACCCCCAGGCCGCCAGGTGGAGCCCTCTCTGCAGCTTGGAGGTACCCCAAATGCTAGCAGGGAATTATGGACAATGGAGTTTTTATCCACAGCCCTGCTGGATACCACTGGGGCCGCTAGAAGGCGCTGCAGGGAGGAGCAGAAACTATTTGCCCTACAACCTGGAAGGACGTCCGAGTCACATGGACAAGAGGAATGACGTGCTTCCGGGTTGAAGAAAAGGACTTTTTGTCTGTGATAAGGTGATAAGTGATAAGGAATCATGGACTGAAGGATGGGAAACACTTTCGGGTCAGGAAAGCTTTGTCATCCCCTTGAACCCTCAGATCAAATGCCAGACACCAGATAAAAGTCCAAATAATGGATTTATTATAATAATAATGTGCACAAAGCAACCTCCTCTCCACAATACTCAAATAAATCTCCAATACACAATAAATTAATAATCAATCACTATCCTGCTCTCCCAGACTTGTTGCCACCCTTCCACCCAGCTCAGCTCAGCTCATTGTCTGGGAGTTCCCAGAGTCCTTTTATATTTCGTGACCCAGGTCAAAGTCCTTTTCAACCCGGAAGCACGTCATTCCTCTTGTCCATGTGACTCGGACGTACTTCCGGGGTGTAGGGCAAATAGTCACTGCTCCTCCCTGCAGCGCCTTCTATTGGCCCCCGTGTTATGCAGCAGGGCTGTGGATAAAAACTCCAATGTCCATAATTCCCTGCTGGCATTCGAGGTACCTCCATGCTGCAGGGAGGGCTCCACCTGGCGGCCTGGGGGTACTGGCCGGGATGAATGGCCGGCCATGTACCACACCCTATAGTTAGCATATAGTGGATTGGATAATGGAATGGAATGGATAATGGATGGATAGATAAACTAAACTGTTAAAACAATTTTTTAAATCCTTCAGTACTTTATGTTAATAGTAATATTTTTGCAAAGTTTTGCCTATATTCTGCTCTCTCAAGATGGCAACGGGGGAACAGGAAAGTTTCAGTTTTACACAAATTATAGATTGTAGTGTTTCACACAGAGAATTCTAAATACAGATCCATAAGTAGAATGCATATGGATCCAGTTGCCTAGCAGTACAGATTTGTAGTAAATGGCAAATTGAGAAACAGCATGTCTTGATTGTTTTGAAAACACTAGAGTAATAGAAATTGAAAAGTTATTTTGGGTTTAATGATTTTTTCACAGTTTTAATAACTTTAATGGCTACTTTGAGCTCACAGTCATTAAGTTTGAAATAGACTTGTTCCATAGGAGGAATAAACTACAGTACACGTTAGGCCTTTTTAGTATAGAAAGTAGTTTTGTTTTCCTTTGTTGTGTAATATTTGTATTTTTAAAGTAGCTATAAAAAAAATATGATTGAAGAATTGGTCCTTTTTTGTTTTCTTTACCTTTTAAATTAATCTAACTTTACTTAAAATAAATATTGCATTTGGATTAAACAACTGATATTATAACAATTAAATATAGGAAAAAATGTGCAGTATTACCAGGTCAAGAATTCAAAATGCAACATATTGCATTCCAGACCCTCTCCAGTGTCCATAGCAGTAAGGTCACATTTGATATGAATAATTCAGCACACAGTGCTGGCTGTTACATGCCACTTGAGGCGGTAGCACAGAACAATGGTAAGATAAATATTGTTAAAATCCACGGGTATCAACACTGAGCTGTGGAGGGGAGTGCTGGAAAATTTTAAGTGACTTTAAAAAACAAAAACAGGTCGCTATGGGACAGATTAAAAATGAACAATGCCATACCTTTCTTGTGCTTTCCTAAACACATATTTCAGTGTATTAAAACTGAGCTACAATTTTACAACATGAGTTACTGAGGGCATCTGCATGCAAATGCTACCAGGGTCTGCCAAAAGGCATTTATAGTACAACTGCATTCAGTGATAAGAAAAAGGCTTTGCTGAACTAAGAGCTTTTCAGGATTTATTTATTGAGTGGTTTGGCCTTTTTATTTGAATGCCTCTTAATGTTCTGAAGCATATTTTTTATGCGCACTCTGTCTTCTTCAATGCTATCTGTACATTAATGTATTACTCATTTAAAATGTCAGATCCTTAAAGTGAGATTGTTTTGCTTCTGATGTATTCATTTTTACACTCTGGATTAAAGGGTCACTTGTTTCATAAAGCAGATGGGGTAGCATTTGTACAATGTACAGAACAGTAAAGTCACAGTTTAGAAACAATCTAAGCACTATGCCAAGGATGGAAGAATTTCAGTATGAATAATAAAAATTCTTGTTTTTTCTTGAAGTGCATGTTTATTTATCTGTGTCAGATATTATAGCTTATCTAGAATCATAGATTGGGCTAGCAGTAGGATTTCAAACTATAACATTTTCTTTGCTTTCTCATCTCCACTAAACTACACTAACTGATTACTTCTGACATTCCCCTTGTGTATTGTTGCAACCCAGTGTCTCGGTTGGACTAAAGCTTTTCATTGACCCTTTGGTGCAACTGTAGTTCTAAAGTGTTCATTCTTTATTATTTGTTAACTTTGACTTTTTAATCAGCATGGATAAAGGTGTCTGAATATAATAATAATAATAATAATAAGTCTCATATTACATATTTCTTTATTTCTTTCTTGTCAGGGAATCAATGGATGCACAGTACCAGTATATCTTCAGGACAAGCAAGTAAATTCTGAGAGGCACTTCCAAGGACCCCTAAAATCTGAGAAAGAAGCTCTTTTATTGGGTAATCTTTAATATTCCTCATCCTTTATATTCAACCCATATAATAATTATCTACAGAGAACTCTTAAATAACACTGCAATGAACTTTGAGAAGTATGCTGTACTTTCTTTTCTTATATAAAGTAATATTATGCCATTGTTATAGTTATATTTACCATAAAGCATAATTAAGTTCTAATAGACTGTACATGTCTGTTTTAGAATGAATGTTAGGAAAATGAATCAACATAAATTTGTCTTTGATTGAAAGTATACTTTTCATTGACAGTTTAGAAAAATATTCACCAAATATACCTTCAATTAATTAATCAGTTTACATTTCTAATTTGTGTAAAGGTGGAATCTCTGAATATTTCATTTATAAACAAAAACCTGTTGCTTTTTATTAAAAATAGAATTTACATTTTTCCCCTTTAAAATAAACAGAATATTTTGATAAAAAAGATACACCCACTGGGTGTCCATGGATTGTTGAGATTATTTGTTGTGTACACTCACACATATATTGATGCTTGCATGAATGTTACCATGAATATGTCACAAAATGGAAACCCTAATCTTTTAATCTCAGATGCTCATATTATCAACAAATAGATGAGACAGTTTTTGACTTCATCTTATTTCTTCTACAGAAGTGGGAGCTGATCACTTCCATCTTGATTGTTGCTAAGGGGGAGTGGAGAGCTCTACTCCCTAAGTGTCATAGTACCGTTATATTTTCTTCCATAAAGTTTTCTTTATTTATGGTCAGTCACCACTACTATTTTGACTTTTCATGCAATTTCTCATCACTCATATACCCTTCACAGAAATTAAAGATAATGTGGATTAACTGTGCAAAATAATTATAAAAAAATCTGTATTATTTAGTGCAGACAGACTATTCATGTTTCACATTTTTGTTTTCTTTTAGCTTCCTCTTGCTAGGAATCTGAGATCTTGTTTTGTCCTTAGTCAATGTGGTCTCTCTCTTGAGGACATGTTTTTTACAGAACATTTTGGCACTGCATAGACTTTCTATCCTGTTTCCCTCTGACATCTGCAGCTGTACTGCCACAAACAACTGTCAAGCATCTTTAGTTTTGTTTGAACTCTAGTTATTCATATAGCCTTGGTTCTAAGATTAGTAATACACGTGTCTATCGTTTGTGAATTTAGTACTTTGAAATGATTCAAACTGTATATATAAGTTGTGCAAGTCAGATTGGAAAATGCATCTTCTAAATCAAAAATAAATAATAATAGTAAATAATGATAATGCAATGTCAATGGAGCTACCAGTTAACAATTTAACAGGTGCACATTTCACCTTTAACTCTTTGTCATGAAAAAACTATTGTTGTGGTTGAGGTTATGGAGGACATCTAAACATCACAGACAAGACCTCCAGAAAAGAGAGAGAGTGAGAGCTACACTTCCAGCAAGAGAGGCATTATACTTGCCAGTGTAGGAGCAAAGAGGCTGTTTTGGAATGGAATGTCCTGTTTCTATACCTGGTGCCGCAGAAGAACAATTGGCATTGGCACAAGTAACAGAGTTGTGTCCTCAGAGGAAACATGACATATTCCACTAGAATCCATTGACAAATGATGCTGAATTTTCCAGGGATGACTGACCTTCTACTTATGGAGAACTATAGAGAGACAGAGACAAAAAAGAGATAGCTAGGGTAGAAGATATTTCAGGACCTGTTGGTTACTATATACAACTCGATTCCATGGAGGAACTTACCAGACATGCTCTACCGTTAACAGAGATCAGAATACTCATGAGTGTGAGAGCACTAGGGATTCCCCTGCCTGTAGGATAAAGTCTTGGGCTTGGCTAAAAGTGCCCTGGATTGGGATTTGGGGAGGAGTTAAAGTTGTCTAATGTCTATAAGCATGCGGAGTGTAGATGAGAATAGTTGAGTGAAAACTCTAGTAACAAGAAACGACAGGTGAGGAGGGGTGAGAGAGAGTGATTAAGTGAAATACAGGAAGTGCTTTTTGAATACTTGGACAAGTAAGTGGGCAAATTGGCAAACTACCCCACCTAGTAAATAGGAGTTCAAGACCTGCATAAGCACAGTATTGAAGTAGTAAAGGTAAAGGCGCTATTTTCTATTTACTTTTTTGGCCTTCTTGGACATATTATGGAAATTGGAGGGCTGCAACAGGCCCTCGCCACACGACTACATAATATATAGAAAAACGTGTCATAAAGAAAAAGATTATATTTCAAAGTTAGCCTAAGCCCACTAAATATTTTGCCGATTTCCTCAATAAAACAACATATGTGCTTGTAGGATTTTCTAATGCAATGCTACTGAAGCAGAAACAATCCATCAGATTAAATGGCTTTTAAGTGAGAAACTGGTTGGAAAGAAAAAACATGGTAGAAAAGGTTTTACCTACTATAATATACAGCATTTGTGAAAATATAAAAAGACATTGAATGGGAATTAGGAATGAAGTTGTGCAAAAGTAAGAACATGTTAAATACAGTGCATTTTTTCATGATACACATTTATGGTAAGTTCTTTATTATTACAATATTAAAAGTTTTATGATAATTATAGCAGAAAATTAGTACAACATAAAAAAAACACCAAGAGGTGTAAAAGAAACCTGCTTTCTCTGCTTTAGGTGAGGTGCTGGAGACTATCTCTAGCATTTGTCGGTATTGTTTCAATAATTTTAACATTTACTAATAGATGAAGTACTGTTTTTTTAGCAGATTAGCTTATGATTATATTTAGTGTTGAAGGTTAAATTTAGTATGTCAATTTCTTTAACTTGAAATAATGTATCCTAGAAACAATGTATTTGTGACATATAGTCAATTGTAAGCCTTTTATAAATATTTTTTTCCTACCCTTTAATCCTCAGGTATTATATCAACATTTCTACATGTTCATCCATTTGGTGCCAACATTGAATATCTTTGGTCTTATATACAAAGACTGGATACAAAAGTAAGTTTCACGTTAATGTCTAAAATAACTATTATTGAAAATGATGATTTACTGCAGTGTACTAAAAATAGGAGAGCAATTTGAAATAACAAAGTACAATGTCTAAGTTAGCTAGCCTTCTTTGTTATCACTGAATGTAGTTTTTTTCCTGAAGTACAGATTAAAACCATTTTGCTTATACATCAATAAATTGGGGCACTGCCAATTTTACAGCCCATTTTTTGTTATTGTTTATATTATTTTTATTTGAATGTATAATTTAACTCTCTATGAAAGCAGTAAACCAGCTAAACGAATCATATTATCATGAGCTAGAAAGGAACTAGTTACTGTTAGAGCATACTAGTATATAAGAGATTTAATTAATATTAATATCATTCAGAGAATTAATATTACACTATAAATATTCATTCTGTACATCTGATTTAATAATCATTTATTTTATTTTGTTCAACTTACAAACTCGTTTAAGATTATGAGACTCCTGCCCACTAAAAGTGTCAGGAACCTAAGGATCACCCCAATACAAAGATGTCTCTGTTGTTTCTGTTTTCATGAGCATACTGTAAATCATTACCTTCATTTATGAATTGTACCTACGCTCATAGTTTTTCATATTTAGCACGCACACAGTTTGTGCAAAACATGACATTTATCACTGTGAACTTTTGAATACAAATGCTGTACTCTCATGAATATTTGTTAGCGCTTGTCTTTTAGCAGATAAACATGAAAACCATACTTGTATCTGCATCATACACATGGCCGGCAGGTGAAATAATGTTGCCTGAGACAAAGTACATTTTGTCGCCCAACTGAACCCCAAACCTCCCACTTCCATGTCTTTACTAGACATGAAACGATACACATACAATATATACTGATATACAAGCCTTGTGATACTGTGCATTTCCTGAACATCAGACAAAATAATAAATATTTGTGAAATGTGAAACAATTATAAAGGTTAGCTTTAAAGCAATAAAACACAAAATTGACAATAAAAACAATGCAAATGTTGTGATGAACAGCTGGCAGTTGCTGGTGTCCCAACCAAGATGGTGCATGATGTCTTACTTGGGAACCCATCCATCCATCCTCTTCCACTTATCCGGGGTCGGGTCGTGGGGGTAGCAGCTTAAGCAGAGAGGCCCAGACTTCCCTCTACCCGGCCATTTCTTCCAGGAGAATCCCAAGGCGTTCCCAGGCCAGCCGGGAGACATAGTCCCTCCAGCATGTCCTGGGTCTTCCCCGGGGCCTCCTCCCGGTTGGACGTGCCTGGAACACCTCACCAGGGAGGCGTCCAGGAGGCATACTGATCAGATGCCCGAGCCACCTCATCTGACTCCTCTCGATGCGGAGGAGCAGCGGCTCTACTCTGAGCCCCTCCCGGATGACTGAGCTTCTCATCCTATCTTTAAGGGAAAGCCCAGACACCCTGCGGAGGAAACTCATTTCAGCCGCTTGTATTTGCGATCTCGTTCTTTCGGTCACTACCCATAGCTCATGACCATAGATGAGGGTAGAAACATAGATCGACTAGTAAATTGAGAGCTTTGCCTTACGGCTCAGCTCCTTTTTCACCACGACAGACCGATGCAGAGCCCGTATCACTGCAGATGCTGTACCGATCCGCCTGTTGATCTCACGGTCCATTCTTCCCTCACTCGTGAACAAGACCCCGAGATACTTGAACTCCTCCACTTGGGGCAGGATCTCTCCCCCAACCCTGAGAAGGCACTCCACCCTTTTCTGGCTGAGGACCATGGTCTCGGATTTGGTGCTGATTCTCATCCCAGCCGCTTCACACTCAGCTGCGAACCATTCCAGGGAGAGCTGAAGATCATGACCTGATGACGCAAACAGGACAACATCATCTGCAAAAAGCAGTGACCCAATCCTGAGTCCACCAAACCGGACCCCTTCAACACCCTGGCTGCACCTAGAAATTCTGTCCATAAAAGTTATGAACAGAATCGGTGACAAAGGGCAGCCCTGGCGGAGTCCAACTCTCACTGGAAACTGGCTCGACTGCCGGCAATGCGGAACAAGCTCTGACACCGGTTGTACAGGGACCGAACAGCCCTTATCAGGGGGTCCGGAACCCCATACTCCCAGAGCACCCCCCACAGGTACTTGGGTACTTGGGAACCCACCATACTGAATGGCCAAGAACAATGATATGGTATTCCCTGCCTCATCCACTGTGGAAGGCGGCCAGTGTAATGGAGGGACGGGGGAGATAACCGGGATGTACTGTTGGCTCCCCCAACAAGTTAGGTGGCAGAATCCCTGGGCTACGGTACCCATATGGATACCTGCAGGTCTTCCTTGGAGCTGTACTTTCATACAGAAGTCCTCTTGCGTTCAAGGGGTGCCACAGAAATTTGTGGTCCCTAATTTGGGGGGTTTCAGCCTGACTTTGAAGTGCTTCCTATGTGTAATGACCTGTAAGTATCTCTGGGTCTGCCTCACCCAGACGAGTTGGAGTCAGATGTGGAGGATGGACACAGTCTGTCTGGGTGGAACGGAGGAGGAGAAAAGTGAAAATAAAAAAAGAGAATTGTGTTTGACATATCTTCTAGAAACCTGTTGTGGGTATTTGGTCAAATTAATTATTATTTAAACCTTAAACTCTGTGGTACCACTTACTGGTCACCATGTATAATATAAAACCTCTCAATGGCTGTTTCAAACTGGAGCACAAAATTATGGAAAACAACAAAACTAATAATAGTCCTCAACTGGCATTGCACAGAAAATGCAGAAATGTCAAAGTAAAATTCAATATTTGACACAGCAACAGGACTGTAACACAGTCCCTTGCATGCTTTGCTAAAGACTGATTTAATTCAAAGCATAAGCATCTCTCAGATGGGCTTACATTAATGTTAAAATCCAGCAAGTATCTCAGTTGTTCAATACCACAATGACTTTTTCACTTTTGCTGTGCTTTCATTGCTGTACTATTGTCTCATCTCACACACTGGCCCTGATCATTCAGAATTCATTAAGACACCGTTCATCTTTTGAGACACCTTGTTAAACCAGCAATAGGATATATGATCCTATAACTAACTTTAGTAACATAGAGTAATATTAAAACAAAAAAAAATACTTGATATTTTAATGTAAGCCATTTTTCTATGGACAGTAATGTAGTAGACAAAGTTTTATTATTCCTTATGTAAGGAACAATCCCTCTTAAAATTAGATAGATAGATAGATAGATAGATAGATAGATAGATAGATAGATAGATAGATAGATAGATACTTTATTAATCCCAAGGGGAAATTCACAAAAAATAGTAAAATAGTAAAAAGTGTCCAGGGAGCAATTCCACATAAAAGAAAGTGGTAGAAGTGATCAGTGAAATAGTGAAATAGAGAAAAATAGAGATAAAAAGGTAAAAAGATAAAGTCATATACGGAGCTGCTGGAAAGGCTGCCACTCGGATGCGGCGCCGGATTATAAATAAATTAATACTCATGCAACATAAAAATAAATGTAATACTATTTTAAATTTAAAAAAAATTTGTTAACTTTGACATGAATCTAAGAAATCCAAAGATGCATAAATGAATGTACTGTAGCTAAAAATACATTCATATTAGTAAACCTATGAAACAATCGATTTTCAGTGCAAATAAATTAAACTACATTTCTTTAGTGCAAAAAAGTGAAAAAATGTAAATATTAATACATTTTAAAGCTTAATGTACAGTATATGTGCCATGTTTCAGCCAGCATTTATCCCCTGGCTTGGACTCACAGTTGTATTTCTTGTTTTCATCTTTGTGTTTTCTGGATTTTTTTAACCTGTGTTCTATTTTTCAAATACGCCTTTAGATTCTGAATTGGGACTTTGCTTGCTGTGATTGTCTTACCTTTTCAGACAATTCCTTTCTGCTGTTTGGGGCTTAAATAAACTTTTTCTCTGTATTATAAAAGGAAATCCTGAGATAAGACATTCTCTGAGATAATTTCAACTCCCGGTAGAGATAATTTCAGGTCCCACGAGATGAGACTTTTTGCCAAGAGATTTAGACAAGTCACGCTCTCCTCTCAAACATTTACAACCACGCCCAGGGTCCACTCACTTCTCATTTGTGTGAATGCTATTGTCAGACCCAGTTCCTGCACTCTCAGCTACAAGCGGGGTTAGAAATAAAAGACAAAGTGTAGAAAACAAAGTAGAACGTCATAAAGAGGTTCAAAAAATTGGTGCAATGCACATGCAGAGCAGGTTAGAGATCATGAAAGTGCTAAAATTCGAAAGTCTCAAAAAACTAACAGTACAGAAATTATTACTCGGTGTAATAATGGAACAGCAAAAAGAGATTGAATATATATACATAGGTGATATGACAGAAGTATGTAGTTATTGTTCGGCTTTAAACTTTAAGTCGGAGACTTATAGATTGTCTAATTCGTGTTTCCATCAGGGAAAAGTACTGTAGTGTTTCTTTCCAATGAAGAGACGTATCCAGGTGAATTAAAAGATTTGTTGTTTGGTGAAAGTGAAATCCACATACACGAGTGGCAGAGATGCAAAGTGGCTGGTGCATAGCGCCCACTATGGGGTTGGCAAGCGAAGTGAGCATGGGGCAAAGCCCACTAGTATTTTTATAAAGATGTTTGTGGTCCTTTCTTGGATGTGTGTTTGACAGTATCCCACAGAAAAGGATGGCAATTTTGGAAAAATGTTCTTGGGCCTTGTATGCATTTGTGACTACCAAGTCATGACAGTATGGATGAATATTTCTGACAAAATTAAATAAATAAATATTCTGGTGCTTTAAATCAAGAATTTCTGAATTTGTCATCCCCTCAAAGTGAAGTTTCCATTTCAAGGAATATTTCATGTTGTGTGCAGTGTTACTGAAATAAATAAATGAAAAAGTTATTAAATAAATACATAAATATAAGTAACAAAAAGCATGTATTTCAAAAAATATTTAAATATTTATACTCAAACATCATTGCATATTTGTTTATTTCATTTTGTCAAATATATTTTGTGATAGAAAAATAGACAGAGGATGAAAATCAGGAAGCAAACCAAAAAAACACATCCTTACAAACAGAGTTGAAAACAGAACTGACTAACAAGGTCCTTTCTGTGGTTTATATATTGCAAAGCAGGAGGAGGTGGAGTCAGGGAGACAGGAAAAGGAAGTGATGGCTGTAGAGGTGGGTTCTGGACTGAATAGGATGTCAATAGAGGGTGCTGAAGGTGACGTCATCAGTGGGTGGATCAGTGATGGTGCTACAGGGGAGGTTTGGTCTTCAGTCAGTCTGCAGAGAGACAAAAGGAAAGAGTATTAGAAGGCAGTGCCAACCCCTGGTCCGGCTGACAAATGACACTATTTCAGCCTGTAAACCGTCTCCCATGCGCACATGTGTGACAACTTGTAGGTAACACACACAAAACATTCTGTCATCTCCTTGTTTACTTGATGAATTTTATTCTACAATAAGTTCCAAGAAAATTGCTTTAAAAGTGTCCTAGTTGCCCTTTCAAAACCATATTTAGATTCAAGAACAATATACAAATAAATTCACATTTATTAAACCCCTCTTACATTTAGGTTTATGATAAAAATTTTTACTTTAATTCAGTAGGATACCTCAGAAGTTGTGTTCTGCTTAAATGGTAATTTGATAGATTATTTATTCAGTGTTAATGGAGTTAGTGATGGGCAGCATTAGTGTGCATCTGCAAAAGGAAAAAACAGATAATAGTTCTTTCTTTGCTAAAAAAAAATAAAAGAGGGTTAGAGACACCATGTTTCAGTTGGATAGCCTTCATCTGCCTGAAGCCCTTTTTCTGTTTTTTTCTTTAGTGTGGAAATAACCTTTACCTATTCTCTCCTCCTGTGCCATTAATTTAAGTCTTCACTGCCTGTCTCTGTTTAGCAAGGTTTATATCTAACAAGAAAGAAGAAGTGAGCTGATGCATTTTCTTATCAGCTCATTCATCAAAAAGAAGTGTTTGCTTCCAATGGTGGAACACATGAGGCTGGTGTAAATTAACATATATATTAACATGCTGACTGAAAAAGAAAACACCTAAGATTTTCTTGTAAAACTAGCATAAACCTGTCTTGAAGTATATTCAATACAGCTGGAAATCTACACTGACCCTGTCTCCAAAATATAAACAGTGTTATATGACATGAATTCTTGACACTATTTTTTGCAAACAATATAATGCATGTGCCAGAAATGCTTAAGCATACAGGATATATTTTTTGCTTTTTATTTATTGTCAATGTGTTTTTCTGGTTCCTCAAATGATGTATTATTGATTGGCTCACCAAGCTGTGAGCTAAATTTTGTTCCTGCTGTAATTGAAATATAAAGTAAATATCATTTGTAAACCATTGTTCTAATTTATTCCCTATGAGGAGGCTCAAACCCTCCCACACTCAAAAACCATAAATGTATGGTTTCTTAAATGTATCACAATGAAACCAAATAATTAGAATCAATTGCAGAAATTAAACAAATTACATTTACTTTGGAGCAGCAACTGAAACAGAACGGCAAAAATGAAAAAATATTTTTATATAAATTAAAATATCAAAGAACTTTAAAGAAAAGAAAATCAAGGAAGAAATACAGCAAAGAACTAATTAATGCAAAATAGTAAACTCTTAAACAAGAAGCCAAATTAAGAATAAAAACAAGAAATACTTTAAGCCAAAACAGTAAGAAACTCCATGTTGTAGTTAATTTAGTTTTAAAACTAGCCTGGAGAAAAACTGGAACCTTAATTTTAATCAAAGCCAAAGTACACATAAAGAAATCATAATCAAACAATTTTAAAAAAAGTGATCAAGTATGAGATAAATTAAAAGTGCTAGATGCCAAAAGCACATACATTTACAAGTAAAGTAATGTCACAGTCAAGAGCTGTGGCAAACCAGTCTTTTATTTCTCTCAGGTGACTGCAGCAGTAATAGCTACAGCACCTGGTGGTCATGGTTCCGTATAAGATACAACCTTTATGGCTTCACTAAAAATTGAAAAGAGTTAATAATTAATGTAAAACGAGTTAATAGTGAGGGCAGAATGTTAAAGTCAGGAATGAGGCACAGATGAGAACCTGACATGTATGAGGCTGTAAGTGGCTGCAGGAAACATCTTATAGGAGTCCAGTCAAAGCATATTTGAAAATAATAGACATACATAGACAAAGTAAATGCATGGAGATTGTCAAGGCCATTTTATGCACCACCCATTAGCCTTGTTAGTCAGCCAATCTGTTTCATTTTTGCTTTTATGAATGTCAGGGACCTTGTTATTTTTTATGGGGTTAAAATATTGTTGGACTGCTTACATTTTTTATTTAGGTTTTGAATTATGCAGTACTTAGTTTTGATATTGTTTTGTTTGGCTGCCAATTTTCACTACAAAACACTCAAACGGTGATCGGTAAATTGGCTGATTACAAAATATGATATTTTCAGCCCCAGCTTTTCTAAGCTTTATGGTAATTTAGTTGCGGTGCTCCTTTATGCGAGGTAACACTGTAGTTGAGCCCCTGCATGTCTGCAGCGAATGTTTTGTAGCATAAACAAAGAGTAGCAGGTGAAGGCTTGTTTTACCCCAGGGCGACAGATGATTGAAATATTAGCCTTTACATTAAAGAAAGTGGAATAATAAACTGAGAAAAGAGAATCTGAGAAGTCATCCTGTGCAATTAGAAAAATGGCAAGAAAAGCTATTTTATTGACTTCAGATGTTTTTATTTTGTCCTTTAATTTTAACAGACACCATTTGAGTTAGGACAGGGAGCTTGTGTCAAGTGTAGTAGCTTAAATTTTTAATTGGAAAAAGAAAAGATGTAACAATACCCTTGTTAGCTTAATAGCAAAATGTGTCTTTTGCTTATAAACCTTTTAAGCATGTTAGCCTTCTTTCTTCTTGATAACAACTTATGGACATTTGATACATTTGTGGCTTTTTAAAAGATTTGTACTGTGTTTATTATCTGTTTATGTGAGTCATACAGTATTTATTTTGGTAAGAAACAATCATTACATTCTTGACATAATTACACCTCAATAATTACTAATGTCTAACTGATACACAGAAGGAAAAAAAGGCCTGTATAAATACAGTAAATACATAATAAAACATCAAAAAAACCTGTAGTAATTCAAAATTATTAAAACCTATAGGTGCATGTATATTTTCTTTTATACATTTAACCTGTGTTTAATTGTCAATAATAACTGTATTAACTATTTGATTGTATGAGAATATATATACTTTTTTTAGAGAAATAGTGACAAATTTTTAATTAAGTTTTGTTTTAGAAACATTACAGAAAAAATTAAACGTGACAGCTTGGATAAATATTTTTGTACATTTTTTATGAGATAAAGTATGTACTTTAAGAATTTTTTATCTATTTTAGTATTTTTGTAGTCACTTAACAATATGCCTAGAGAAGTTCATTTTGGTAAAAAACAAACAGTTAACACCTGTTATCTATAGTTTAATTATAAAAATGCCAAAGTTAAAACTATAATATACAATTTAAGGCTTCTATATGTCTGGTTAGGCTGGAGCTTGGTGTAAAACGCTTTTTAAAAAGATAAAGAAAAAAACAATACAAATTATTATTGGAATCAGCCAATCCAGTAAAATAAAATCGGTGACTAGTGTCAGCCTTAATAAAACCTCGGAGCAGCCCTAATTTTGGGATTTATTACTACCTGATCCGCACTGTCTGCCTGATTTTCATGCGCATGTGTATTGTAAGTGTGCTTCATCTCACATTTTATGCCACTGCCCGATCCATTTTACACATGCATGAGTAATTTAAGATTAAACTGACAGTATTTACATTTCAGTACTACATTAATTGACCTTAAGGAGAAGAGATAAAATAGTTTTTATTTATCACTGAGATTGCTTTAATTTGCTCACGTAACACTATTTTTTTTCAATCTTTCATTGAACAAAGAAGCAGGTATTTATCCCATTACATATTATATTATAGTTTACATATAAGAAAAAAATAAAAGAAAGGTATATTCAATTCAAGGATTTATATATCTATGTATTCTTTTTATTTTTATTTTCACAAATTGAATTACATCAAGTCCCTTATCCATTTTGAGCTGTTGTTGTGCTTTTCTTCTGTTGTTCAAAGCCTGTATGTATAATTAATACAAACTTTAAATCAATCTTACAGTACATGAGACAAGCAGCCAGTGCAATAACTTTAAAACAGTTTTTGTAAGTTGGAAAAAAGTGAAATTAAACATGGCACATACCTCTTCAGTTCTAGGCAAAGACACAGTAAATCCAAACCTAAGATTAGTGGTGCTGGACAAGAGGGTCACTCAGTGCTCCAAAATGTCACACATCTCCCCTTTAACTACTGCCCAATAATCTGGTCAAACTCTTCCACCTCACTAGAACCAATGCTAGAGATGTGCTAAATGTTTTGCTTTGGTATACAATGATGATATTTTGATCTATTCTCTGGACTTAAACATTCATGTGCAGCACTTTAAGGAGGTTCTTTCACTAATTCACATCTTTCTAACTTCACAAAAAAGTTCTTTAGTCGGAGTATTGAATTACGCATAAACTCATTGTGTTTTTTGCATCACATTTTTCAATCCGGTTTACAGATAATTAATTCTTATATATTAAAATATAAAAAAAAATAGTAGTATGGCACTTTTATTAGATTCACCCATTATTAATGGAGATTTCTTAAAAGTTTTAATTGAATATTTTTATTTCAGCTATCTCTAAAAAGTCACCTCAACCATGTGTGTAGGAGAATAGCTGGCCATAATGGGTGATGAATATAAACCAGAATAAACATGGAACGGTCAAAGCCAAAGAGATTAAGTGTCTGTTGTGAAACCAAAATGCAAGTTAGACATTATAGTTAAAAAACCTTAGCTAGAAATGTGATATCGAGAATACAGTAATCCCTCCTCGATCGCGGGTTGCTCCAGACCCCCGCGATAGGTGAAAATCTCAAGTAGAAACCATATGTTTCTATGGTTATTTTTATATATTTTAAGCCCTTATAAACTCTCCCACACTGTTTATAAATATTCCCCGCAGAGTTATACAGCATAATCCCTTTGTATTCTCTTAGATATTAGGTAAGATTCATTGAAATTATGTATATAAACACACTGTTTATATACAGTAAAACCTAAATATTATTTTAAAGATATTGAGTGTCTCCGATATCACATGTTACAGCCATTACGATAGACATGCCACCAGCAATAAATACGTACAATGCAACAAAAATAGTATACAGTAAATGTGTGTACAGTGACACTAAACGCACGTACATGTACTAAGTACTGTAAGTAGAAAATTAATTATGGTTACTCACCAACAATGACACGATGACTTGTCCGATAACTGAGTTTTATTTTACTGCACAACAAAGGAGAGCGTTACAGCCCTTAAAGGAGCCACTTCAGGCGATTGTGTAGCACTGCCGTTGTTCTTCTTCTGGCAGTCTTCAATGCAAATCCCTAAAGCAGATTCCATCCGACTACTGCCTTATTACATCCACTTACAACTTGTTTTGCACCCTGGTTAAAAGGACACTATGGCCGTAGATCTTATATTCCTTTCCTACTTTTTAAATAAAAAGAATTGTAGCCTTCAACAAATCCAAAACGTTTACCTTTTCGCAATCATTAACATCTTCCGTTTGCGCTTGGGCATGGCCCCTGAAGCAGTAGCAGATCGTTTTGGAGCCATAATGAAGGGCTTGACTATGCACAAAGATAAACACAAAAGAGCACAACTCTTTACACAGCGAAACACGTTGATGCTGAATGAGCGAGACGAGACTTCCTGGTTAACACTGCATTCAGCAGGCAGGAACTTAACTGCGTGCTCTGATTGGTTAGCTTCTCAGTCATCCGCCAATAGCGTCCCTTGTATGAAATCAACAGGGCAAACCAACTGAGGAAGCACGTACAGGAAGTAAAAAGACACATTGTCCGCAGAACCTGCGAAGCAGCGAAAAATCCGCGTTATATATTTAGTTATGCTTTCATATAAAATCCGCGATAGAGCAAAACCGCGAAAGTCAAAACACGATATAGCGAGGGATTACTGTACTTTCAAAACCAAACATTCAACAAAGTCTTTCAGAGCTTTTCCAACAATCTTGAACAAGGATCCTGGCTTGGTGCTGGCTTAAATAATGTGCCGGTGACATCATATGATGCAACTTCTGGTGGGCTTGGCAAACAAGGCCTACATTTAGCATCAGTGACACGAAATAGCGGCAACCACAGAAACGCAAAATGCCATTGCGAGAAATGCAAAACATAATGCTCACCCCAAACCTAATTTATGACAGCACCTTTTAACACTCCAAAGAATAAAGACATTTCCTTTTTGCCACTCAAATAATTTTAAAGTCTGTTCTAAAATATGTACAGAATAAAAATCAACTGAATATTGTAATAGTTCCAAGCTAAAAAAAATCACGTTTTAGAAAAACAATAGATTTTATAAACCCAACCATGTTTTTAAATTATGAAATGTGAATACTAAAGGTTAAATCTGTGATAAAGATAACATCTAGATAGCATCTACATTTTTATTTAGCAAAATTAAACTCCAAACATTTTGTGTTAAGTGTATTTATTATTCCCTTACTATTCAATGTTACTAAACAGTAAAAGAACCTATTTTTCTTATATAAATCCACTGTTTAAAAAATATATATAATTAACAAAGTTAATTAAGAAGTATTATTTGTTTTAAATAATAAATGCAGTTGAGTGTGATATGAATGTGGATTTAATTTAAATATTTTGTTTTTGAAAGTCATTTCCTAATGGCGGCCTATAGAGCAAATAGAGTTGGTCCCAGCTTTGAACACCGAGGGACACAATTTTAAACTGCAGACAAAAAGTAAACAAAAAAGTCTGTTCTTGATCTTCTCTGAAGCATGAGTGCCCTCTGACGATTACTGCAATGTCTACAGTATTTGTGAGAGACAGCTGGAGTTTTACACATGATTATATCAAAATGCTTATGCAGCTAGTGTTGTTTTATTCTTTTTGTGTTAAATGTACTCTGTCTCAATTTCACACTCCATGCAGCGCTCTGAAATGATCTACTGAGTAATACACTGTATTAAAATAAAAAAAGTATTTTTTTAACCCTTCTGTCCCAAGTAAAAGTTTTTGTGATGCTTTATGGCGAGTAAGAACAATGATATTTGACTTTTACATGCTGATGCCACTTATTCTTAATTAGTCTATTCCAGTCCAACAACTGACATTGCGTTAATCTTGGAAAAGCTGAGAAATGTTCAGGAAATAAGTGTGATCTTCTTATAAATGATGTCCATGGTGTTTGGTGGTGTGTTTGTGAAATAACTGCTAGTACCTTTCACTGCTAAAAACACATGCTACCTGCTGCTAACCATGGTCTTTTCCACTATTCCAATCATAGTACCTATAATATGTGTCCACCTCCTTGGAAGTTTTTACATTTTATTATTGTACAACATTGATTCACAACAGATTTACACTGTAATTAGACTTTTTGACACATATCAACAGGAAAAGACTCTTTAATGTCAAAGTGAGAACGGATCTTAGCAAAGTGGTCTAAATCAATTACAAATATACACAAACACAAAATAATCACATAAGTACTCAACTTTTTAAGTTAGTATTTAGTAGATGCACCTTTGGCAGCCATGATTACCTCTCTATCAGCATTGCACATCTGAACACTGCAGAGTTTCCCTATTCTTCTTCGTAAAACTGCTCAAGCCCTGCAGATTGGATGGGGATTGTGAGAGAACAGCCTTTGTCAGGTTCGGTCACAAATTCTCAGTTGAATGGAGGTCTGGACTGTGACTCGGCCACTTCAACACATTAACTTGTTTTTAACTTGCCATTCCAGTGTAGATTTGGCTTTGTGCTTGGGGTTGTTGTCTTGCATGAAAATAAATCTCCCAGGGTGCTGGGTTTTTTGTAGCCCAGGTGTAAACCAGGTTTTCATTCAGGATTTCTCAGTGTTTTGCTGCATTCATTTTACCCTCACAAGCCTTCCAGGGTCTGCTGTAGAGAAGCATCTCCACATTATGATGATGACCTAACCGTGTTTCACAGTTAGGGATGGTGTGTGTTTAATAATGTGCAGTGTTCAAACATGGTATTTAGACTGATGGCAAAAATAATGCATTTTGGTCTCATTGGACCATAGAACCTGCTTTCAGATAACTTCAGAATCTTCCATTTTCCTTCTGGCAAACTCTAGCTCAGATGTCATGCATATTTTTTAACAATGGTTTGCCAGCCCCCCATAAAGCTGTGACAGGTGAAGCGCTCAATCAGCAGTTGTTGTCTTCACAGTCTCTCCAGTCTGAGCCACTGTTGTTTGCAGCTCCTTCAGAGTTATCATAGGTGTCTTGGTGGCCTCCCTCATTAGTCTTCTTCTTGCACCCACACTTGTTTTTTATGGAAGGACTGCTCTAGGCAGACTCACAGCTCTGTTGTCCTTTTTCCATTTCTTCATTTTTGATTTTACTGGACTCCATTGGAACTTCAGTAATTTGGATATTTTCCTGTTTCCCCTCCCGGCTTGTGCTCCTCAATCACCATCTCATGGAGCTGGTTGGAATTTTCTGTTGTCTTCATTGTGAAGGTTAGGGCACAATACTGACTCATCATCAGCTGGACCTGTCAGAGAAGGTGCATTTATGCTACAGTCAGTTAAAACCCTGGACTGCAAACAGGTGATCTCTGTTGAACTAATTATGGGATTTCTAAAAACAAATTGACTGCAATAGTCAGGATTTAGGTATGTCGTATTAAAGGAGGTGAATGCTTGTGTTATCAATTGTTTTGTGTTTTCCGTTTGTAATTCACTTACATCACTTTGCAGAAATCTGTTTTCATTTTGACATTAACAAGTCTGCTTATCAATGTCGAAAAAGACAACTTAATGCCACTGTGATTCAATATTGTTTAAAAATAAAATGTGAAAACTTCCAGGGGGTTTGATACTTTTTTATCGGCACTGTATCTGCCTTGTATCATCAGGTATGCCTGATTAAGCAGCACAAACCCCTAAATAGGGTGCTGTAGTGTTTGTGGATAATAGACATGACATCCTTTGCTTGATTTTTGGATTCTGCCTCTATAGTTTTCTTTCATGTTTCAATGTAATACCCTGTTTACATGTATGTTTTTAGGATATTTGCTGTATTGTTCCCTAAATATTGTTCTCTTTTCTAGATCTCTGCAGGTGAGATAGAAAGACTCATGTTAAGACTTCCTCGAATGTTCAAACAAGAATTTACAGGTGTTGGGGCAACTCTGGAAAAAAGGTGGAAGTTCTGTGGTTTTGAAGGAATTAACACCATCTGACCAGCATAATGAATAGTCTTGTTTTACAGAAATGCAGTGCTGCACAACAGCAGGTTTATGTACTTTCTTAGTGAGAAATATGGCTATTGCACAGAGTGGTACATTTGCTGCACTATTCAAGTCTGGTTTTTAATTACATCTATCTTGTTCCTTGTGAGTGAAGAGGTAGTTGTGCAGCAGTTACTAAAACTCTCTGTGTCGAATTGTGACAGATCAATTTACTTGAAAAATAATTCCAGACTTACAGGGCTGGTTGAGTAAGATAATTGTTTGCTGGAGAATAGTCTCAGGCACACTGATAGAAATGGAAAATATACAGCAAGGTAGCCTCCAACATCACTCCCTGTTGCTAGTTTACTGCAGACTGAGCAGTCAAATGATCGTTCCCTTTTTTTCAGTTTCTGTCCAGTATAACAAGGATTTTGATACCAGGACCTTAAAAACGTTATACACTTTCCTGGTTTAAACTCTACCCAAATGAAGCATTTGAAAAAAAGAAAATCTCACTCTGGTAAACACTGTATGTCTCCAGGAAGGATACTTTTTTGTTTTCTTTAGGGTTTAGAGGAATATATCTAAGTAAAGTTTTCTGTAATTATTTTTCTTGTACTTATGTGTACTGTACATGCTGGTTTGTGTAAAAGGCTCATAAATGTTAAATACTATTACTTGTATAAATTATTTTTTATTGAATAAAGTTTTTATCAACAATGTTGGTTCTGTCTGTTTCTGACATATGTAAAATGAATTTAACTTGTCCCCAGGTACAGTATTATTAGACGACACGCCATCACATATAAAATGACGGATACTTTGTTTTAATATAATATGTAGCCCCAAGGTTGGTACAGGGTCTCTACATGCTTTATTTTTGTCGTCAAGCCAGAAGAAAAAAAAAGTATGTCTTCTGGTATAAGCTTTATAGGTTCATTAAAAGTAGATTTGGGGATTTTCATATGTTCCACGGTAAATTGGTAATTTCAAGCCATTTGATAATGACAGTGGAGTGTGTTCAAGAAAATCTGAGCTTTTGTGTTGAAGACTGGGCTCTTGACCAATGAATGGGGGGATTGGGGGTGGGTCTTCAGTTCAAAGGCTTTAAACTTGCTTGAACACATTCACCTTTGTGAATGAAGTACCCGTTTTCTGAGATTCATTTTTAAACAGTATGTTACAATAAGTATATGTACATGTGTTTTGGATGTTGTGAGCATACAACTGGATAAAAGAAATGTGAATTATGTGACACAAGTAATTTGATTTTTTTTTTCACAGAGGTTTCAATATTGCTTAATGTTTTTCACCATTCCTCGGTCCATGTGTTTAGTGCTGTAGGCACAAGTGATAGCTAGCATTCACAGAGACACTGTTCATCACACCTCTCTTGATAAATCAGTTGTCCACCTTGCCTGCTGGGGCCTGCTTGAGGTAAGCCTGATGCTTATGTCATCCAAAGATTAACAGACTTCCTGTTTTTAAAATCCAGCGACAGTGTATGTTTCATAAGTGTGGGAAAAGAGTGATGAAGCTTGTGATCAGTAATAATATGAAGATGGTTCAAAATCTAATATCACTGCCAAACTGTA